>NC_137795.1:50515215-50889236 GCF_963383645.1 Muscardinus avellanarius
ATGTTAGCCGATGGCCCCGGCATCGGCCTAACCCCTCAGCAGGCTCTGATCCAGGCCTCGGAGGCCTTAGTAGCGGCCTTGCTTCACGGAAGGCTCCGATGCTGGCTAGTGGCCCCGGCACCGGACAAACCCCTCAGCAGGCTCTGATCCTGGCCTCGAAGGCCCCAGCATCGGCCTTGCCTCATGGCAGGCTCCGATCCCGGCCCTGCTGTCCCCAGCACCGGCCTAACCCCTCGGCAGGCTTTGATCCCGGCCTCCGAAGCCTCAATAATGGCCTTGCCTCACAGAAGGCTCTGATGCCGGCCGTTGGCCCCAGCATCGGTCTAACCCCTTGGCAGGCTCCGTTCCTGGCCTCGGAGGCCCCAGCACCGGCCTTGCCTCATGGCAGGCTCCGATCCCAGCTTTGCTGTGTCCGTTGCCGGCCTCACCCCTCGGCAGGCTCTAATCCAAGCACCCTCTTCGCCCAACCATTTGTCCCACGTTCTCGAGGGTGTGTGGTGGTAGCATTCTGCCTCTGGGGTCATTACTTCAAAGGTTCCAGGTGTAATGCATCAGATCTCTGCCTCCCCTGAGTACTGGCCACTGCCATTGCCACTGCCTCCACCATTTCAAATCTTTCCCAAGCTCTTTTTCTACTCTGAATGTTGTCGTGTCTTCCTAAGCATGCGTGATGGTAGCATTCAACCTTTGGTGTAATTTCTCCAAAAAAAAAAAATAATAATAATAATAAGGTTGGTAGGCTCCGATTTCTGCTTCTCATGAATACAAGTCTCCACCGCCAGCACGGAAACCGCTTTCAGCACCGCCTTTCTCCTTGGTCTCCACTAAAGTCTGTCTCCTTACAGGTGATATCCAAGATTCTTAACAATGTAGAGAAGAAGCAGTCCTCCCTAGCAAAGAATTTTTCCAATAATTCCAGTTCATTTGGATAAGTTTTGTCTGCATCTCCAGTATCTTGGCATCTGCTGCCTCCTTGACCCCTCTCCGATATTTTCCTTTTTTCTTTTTCTTTTCCTTTTTTACAGGGTCCTTCTGGGTGGAGAGGGGGGGTCGCCTAGGGGTGCCCCGCCAGCACCTGCCCACCCGCCCAGGGTCGGGGCCAGGGGCCTGGCTGTGTTATTCTTTAACCCTTCTCACTTTTAGCATAAAATCCCAATTTAAATATATTTATTTACTGTATTTTTTAGAGAATCTAAGTTATTTTGGAGTAAGCTATAGGACTTTGTTTTATATCACCAGTATCTGGACTCTGTTTGGTACTCAATAAGTATTACTGAATACTGAATAAGTACCAAATGAATACTGAATAGTTTGCTAACTTACCAATAAAACAATCACTGATTCCAGGATCTGAAAGTATAAAGCACTAAAACAGATGTTATACATGTGATTTTATCCAATTCTAGTGCTTCACATGGAGTTAAGATGATAACTCCTAAAACAAATATCTAGGTTCCTATCTTCTCATTCCTTCTCATCCTTCCCTTCACATCTCACTCATCGCCTTTCCAGGCACATCACAAATCCATCCGTCCGTGTCATTTCCATCACAGGTGCTTCTATGCTTTTGCTTTTTTTTTTTTTTTTTTTTTTTTGGTACTGGGGTTCCTGGAAGCCCTTCTACCTCCGGGCTACACTCCTAGACCTATTTTTTATATATATTTTTGGAAACAGGGTCGCTTAAACCAGCGAGGCTGGCTTCAAACCTGCGGGATCCTCCTGTCTCTGCCTCCCAAGCATGGGGATCCTCCGCCACCATGCCCGGCTATCCCTATCCATCTTTATTGATTTACTTTGCTCTGTCAATGCTCGTGCCTCCTAATGATCCCTGCAAACAGGCCAGGACACCCTGGGGATCAAACCTAGGGCCTTGTACATGCCGAGCACATGCTTTATGATTAAGCTAAATCTCAAGCCCCATGAACAAAATATAAAAAGACTTAATTAGATCATACTGTTTTCTTAAAACTGGAAAGAGTTTGTTTCTACACTTAAAATAAAATAAAAACCCGACTTGAACCAGCAGGCTCTTCTTGATCTACTTCTGCTAATTTCTTTTGATTTCAACTCCTACAAGTCTGTCTTTTTGAGTCCTAAAGTCCATCAACATTTATTTTTTTCTTTTCCTCTCATTCCAAACCTAGACCCACTTTAGGGCCTTTCCACCAGTTGTTTCATATAATTTTAAGGCTGTGATTCCTCTTTGTCACTGTTTTTAAGCACTAAAGATGCAACTAAAATATCTCCTCCCCAAGGTCTTCATCATCTTATGTAAACTGTTACTTCCCAGCCCACTTCTGCTTATTACCTTATTTATCATCATCTGTAATTAACTTGTAAAGGTTCCAGGACCCCTGAACATACCAAAATCTGTGGATGTTCAAGTTTCTTATATAAAAAGTATTTGCATATAATCTGTGTACCTCCTCCCATAAATATTCTTTAGATTACTTAAAATATCTAATATAAAATTGATGTTATACAAATAGTTGTTATATTGTATTATTTAAGGAATAATGACAAGAATAAAAGTCTGTATGTGTTCAGTACAGATACAACTTTTATTTTTGTGTGTGTGTGGTATTGGGAAATGAACCAGGAGGATTCTACCTCTGATCTATACCAGAGTCCTATTCCTATTTTATCTTTTTGTTGTTGTTGTTGTTGTTCTGGGGATTGAACCCAGGGACATTCTATCTCAGAGTTAAACTCCAAGTTCTATTTCATTTATTTATTTTTATTTTGAAGCAGGGTCTTGCTAAATTACCACATATTGTCCTTGAACCTGAGACCCTCCTGTCTTAGCCTCTCAAGTACTGAGATTACAGGAGTGTGCCCCTGTGCTGGGTACCAGTTACAACTTTTTAAAAATATTTTTTGATCCCTGGTTGTTTGAACCTAAAGGTGAGAAACCCATATGTAACAAAATCTAACTGTATGCTCACATTCAGATAAAAATGCCATGAAAACAAAGATTTGTTTTTCTTATCAATGTTCCAATGATTCGTGAATAAGCATAAACTCATTACTTATTGAATCAATAACCAATCAACAAAATGATTATGAAACACCACCTTTTATGTAAAGTTTATATTTGCTTCATGTCATTTGAAATTAGGAACTCATTCATGCGAGGCAGTCAATCTACCACTGAGTTATATCCCCAGCCCTATTTTCCCTTTAGTGATTATTAAACATTAATTGAGCTTTATTGATATTTATTTTGTACCTATTACATGTGAGAGACTGAGATATGATCTGAAAATACAACTATGTAAAGGACATGAAATTATTATTTTTTTGTAGAAGCTTTCTGGCTACTGGAGAAGCATCATACAAATCATTACAATACTGATAATGAGCACAGCAGCACACGTGCTCAGGATATGGGGTAGGAGAGAAGATAGAGTAAAAAGAACCAAGCTGCAATGTGAAATAGCAATAAAAAGCAACCTAGTAGAAAGGTGCAAAAACACAATCTACCAAGTGGTTAAGGTGAGTCCAGATGTGAGTCAGAAGAAAAGCATGCCATATGGAAGTAAACACGAGGAGGCTGCCGACGCAACAAAGGTGCAGTGTGATTTTAGAATGTGAACATGGAAAAAGGGAAATAAGTGGTCAGGGTGGAAGGCCAGGTCAGGCCTTTCTCATGCAGGGCCAGGGAGGAGTTTAGATGCCATTGTGCAGGAGAAGAAAGCTGAAGCAATTGTTTTAAAACATTCTCAGATCACTGCTCCTATTATGAAAACCCAAGGAAGTCTCCTTGAAGATGAAATTTCTGATTCTTAGGATTAATACAATACTTAATGATGCCTCAGAGATGAATTATGTGAGCAATCTAGAGACATGATGCTTTTTTTTTTTTTTTTTTTTGCAGTACTGGGGATGAAACTCAGGGGCATTCTACCTCTGAGCCACACTCCCAGCCCTATATTTTAGTCTTTTAAAAAATTTTTTTGAAACAGGGTCTCACTGAGTTGCGAAGGGCCTTGCTAATTAGCTGAGGTTGTCCGCAAACCATGATCCTCCATTTTCTGCCCCCCAATCTGGGATTACAAGCATACGCTACCACGCCCGGCCTACATGATGCTTTTATTCTTTATTTTAATCTTTTTTCCAGAACAAGGGATGAAATTATCCTGGTATAATTTTCCTTTTTCCATGAAAATAAAGTAATTTGTATATCAATAATGAATTTAATTGTGAACTATGGTTTTCTCACAAAATGAGAATTTATCTAGGTGCTTGTCCTACATTAATGGTTTTCTTGCTCTATCCACTATTTCAGATGAGATGGTAATAGCACTACAAGTGTAGGCTGAATATCATAGCTAACATTACTAATGTGGTTCCAGTGGGCCATTTTACAGATGACAAGTGGAGGCTTTGAGAAGTAATTTGCTAAAAATCACATCAGTTGTAAAGATGGCAACAAAAGTCAAATAAAAGGCTCAGTCCAGAGTCCTGCTTCTTAACCACTATTAGAGCCTGATGTTTGTCTGTTTCATGGTACCTTGGTTACACAGAGCAGAGATATCATTAAAACGAAGATACTGGATACCATTGTTAAAATTAAAGACAGTGTCGGGCTGCTTTTCTCTAAGAGCTTTGCCCATTCTAGTACCTGACATCTAACGACTGTCGTTGTGGTAAGAAAGGGACTAGTTTATATCTTTCATTGATACACATTCTCAATGATAAATTCTTTCGTCAATGTGGCCCACAGGTACTTATTTCTATTTCAGTGTAATTTCGAGTTTTCACTGCCAATCATGTACTATCATCAGACCTTCTTAGGAATTGTGGAATAAAAAAATGTTTTGTCCCTAGCACTACTCTTACTTTAAATGTTGTCATAGTTTCTAGGTACACAAAATGTGATCCAATGCACTGCCTGAAATTGACATTTTTAATTGTTTATTAGCAAATATTGAAGAGTTCAAAATAATAGGAATAATCCTAGGAATATGCATATGGGATAGGTTGAACAATTCATTTTTTCTATGTGAGATTTTTTTCTTAGAAACAAGTTTCACTTTCTTTTTAAGCAGAATGAATATAACATGGCCAGAAATCTTTGTTATTGCCTCGTAGAACAGAGCAATGATATTGTTTAATATAAAAATTTAAAATTGTATTTTGTGTTTACTTTATTACCTCCTTATTGTTATGGCTAGGTATTCATCCCAAATAGCTTTATAATATATTATTTTGTGTTGTAGAAGGCAAGAAAATTAAAAAGTAACAGTAAAATGCTATATCTTAATTCTCTTTATTTAGAAATGATTTTCCAGTAGGATTTTTTTTACAACCTTCAATTTTCTCATTATTAATCCATTTAGCAAACATATCTTTAACCATGAAGAATAAGATCTATACTAGTGGCTAAGGGCTTCAAAAGTAAGACATATTAACTTGTAGTATATGACCTCACTGGGGCTCTATGAGGGTACAGTGTTCTCTTTGAACACAAAGGAAGAGTCACTGTTTCACACTATGACACATATAACCTAAATGCAGTTATGAAACATAACACTGATACAAACAGGGAGAAGCTACCATTGAATTTAAAAAGACAACATTTTTGGGCAGGGGTGCTGCTTAGTAACAGTGGATCACTTAGCCTGTGGGAGGCCTTGAGTGCAACCTTCAACATCAAAGAAAAAAAAGAAGGGAAGGAAAGAAGGAAGGGAGGGAGAGAGGGAAAGAGGGAAGGAAGGAGGTGAAAAAGACAACACTCTAAATGCGATTGCAACTTTCTCTATATTCCTTCCTAATTCCAATCCTCTAGTTTTTCTCAAGGTTTGTTTCCATATCCCTTTGTTCTTATACATTTTTTCACTTGTGTATTGCTGAACAAACAGTGTTCACTTTCTCTTTTTCTTTCTTTCTTTCTTTTTTTTTTTTGGTGCTAGAGATTGAACCCAGGGGCATTATACCTCTGAGCCATAGCCCCATTGACTTGGACTAGAAGCTAGTTAGTCTGAAGAAAATGTAGAGACTCAACCAAGAGAATATTTTTTTACAGAGGCAAAACTGAGGGCTTTTTAGAAAAGTGATAAATAATATTCAAGTTGGAGTTGCTGTTTGAATTAGTCTTTTAGTTTTCTGAACCTGCAGCAAAATGTCAGCCCCACGCAAGCTTCTTGGGATTTGGGTGGTTTCTAGTGAGAAACAAATGAAGTGAGGGGGAAAATGGCCATTTGTAAGTTAAGATGCAGAACATGGGCCATGAATTCAGCAGGAGCAGGACACTAGACAAACAAAATGCATGAGAGTAATAGCAGCCTCATTCCTTAGAGACCTAGGGGACCAGGAGGCTGATAAAGTGCTTTTCTCCTAAGTATTTCTGGATCATTTTATTGGGCTGTTAAAGGAAAAGTCATGTTATTCCTAAACCATGGTCTTATCTATCCTATAGTTCTGAAGCTCCTGCAGAGAATGCTTTATTAGGATTTTGTTCTGTTCTTTGGCTTTGAATTACAGGATTAAGTCCAAAACTCCTTAGGACACTATTCAGAACTGAGAAAATTTAGCCTCTACCTCTTTTTTTCTATGATTTTTTCTTTTCGTTTCCATTTTACTTCTAGTCCTGAGGGTCAAATCCAGGGCATTTTATCTATGAGATATGCTCCCAACCCTTTTTATATGTTTATTTTAAGACAGGGTCTTGCTTTGTTGTTGAGTCTGGCCTCAAACCTGTGATCTTCTACTTCAGTCTCCAAAGTGGCTGGTATTGCACTATGCCAGGCCTCTACTCTCTTTTCTCAAGGAGTATTGAAGACATGGATGGTTGTAAGCAGACCAAGTATTTTCTGTTCTACATAATTGGTGGTGTTGCTCCCTGAGCTTAGTGGAGAAGCCATAATAAGAACAGTGAATTAGAAAAATAAAATGTATTTATCACACTGTGCAGGACCTGTGTGTGGACCACTCATAATCTCTGCATCCCCCCTCCCACACACACACTCTTGGTGATGGACATCAGCTAAGATGGAGGACTCAGTCTACTTTGGCATTTGATTTGTCTCGCTTTACGACTGAGAATAGGCACATTGCAATACCACAACATGAACATAAGCATATCAGATCTCAAGACAGCTATTGAATCATGGCTGATGGAAGCATTTCAAAAAAGATAAACAAGTTTATCTGTTGAAGGGACAGAAAATCTACCTCTGATGTGATGATCTGTCTTTCCCTATCCAATTCAGACTTACTATCAAAACAAGATAGAAATATATTCAGCAGCTGGGATGTCTCATTGGAAATTCATCCATGGTACTTTCTAGGGATTACACTATTAGATGCATTTAGTGAAACAAATTGTTTGTAAAAATCTAATAATATCTTTCTATTTAAAAAGTCTTCCCAAACTTACGCCATGAAAATTATATATGTATATATGTATATACACACACGCATATATATGAAGAAAAAACAGAAAACATTTAAAAAAATTTAAGTCCAGCTTTAGATTATTTATCTATTTTCAATACTCATTTCTTTAAAATAGTAAGGTTCATTACTAAAATCTCTATATAAATAAAAATGTGTTATCAATGTTTTTTTAGATAGATGTGATCAATATCTATATGATCAATGTATTTTATATGATAGAAATGATCAAAGTGTAGCCTTGTTTAGTAACAGATAAAGGAAGATTTAGGATTTTGTAAATATAAAATGTATACAGTTTTGAAAAATTATGAATAAATATATATTAACATTTCTTGCATATATAATAAGGAAACAATTTCATATTTCATAAGGGTAGAGAATGTGAATTATTGAATATAAAACAGACATTATAATTGACTCATATTCAAATTCCTTGATGAAGTCTTTCTCAAGCCTCACAGGCCAGGGTCATTACTTCTTCTGTATTTTCATACTGTTGTCAATAGCTCTATTATAGAACTTAATGTTCTATACTATATCCTAGCCATAAAAAGATAAAAGACATTATCAGTTACTGCATGAATAGACTAGCACAAAGGCAGTGCTTAAATGAATCAAGAAGTATAAACCTCAATTAAAACAAAACCTAGCATCCACTAGGCTCATGATCATTGTTATCTAATACATCAACTTAAAATCATGAGCTGAGTCAGTAGGGTCATTTAGAATAGATAGAAGAAAGAAGAAAAGAAGAAAAATAAAAAAGAAGGGAAGAGAAGAAGTGATGGAGAAAGAAAAAAGAAAGAGCAAGAGGGAGGAGGAGGGAAGAATGGAAGAAAGAAAAGATGGAAGAAAAGAAAACAGAACCTGGGCATGGTGGCATATCCTGAAATACCAGTACTTGGGAGGCTGAGAGAGGATGATCACAGGTTCAAAGCCAGCCTCAGCAGTTTAGTGAGACTAGATTTCCCAATAAAACAAAATAGGGATAAATGTGCAGCTCAAATGTAGAATGCTTCTGAGTTCAATCCTCAGCACCATGAACAGGCACACACACATAAGAAAAGGAAAATATTTTGAAGGGACAAAGTATTAAAATAGTGGTCTTTTAAAAGCGTATTAAAGAGTTATTTGCACTTTTAAGGGAAAGAAATGTTTTCAAATAAAATTGATATATTTTAAAGAAATACATCCTAAATTTAAATAACCATTCTATGTAAACCATTTAAATTATATTATAGATGCTAATATAGATGCTATATTATTTAAGCCAGGAAATATTTATATCTAACTATGATACTTGTTAACACTTATTTGATTTATGTATTTGCCATGATTTAAAAAGGTTTGACAAGATTTTTTTCATACATTGAGGTGGTAGATATTAAAATCATGAACTTATCTGAAACTTATTTATTTTAGGCTCAGGTCAAGTAGAGGACTAAAAAGGCTAAGGATGAGAATATCATAGTTTGTACTGGCAAGAGAGCTGAGCCTGGAGCAACTTATTTTTTTCCAGGGATAGTTAGACATATGAACTTTTGACAACTTCTCCTTGCTACCAATGCACATGTCATCCATTCAGGACTAAAGCAAATGATTCAAATTAGTTATCTTTATCAGAGAAATTTGTTAAACAAAGAAAGTTAAATTACTTATAAAAATTAGTATAACTTTATCCTCAAATACCCTCTATTTTTTCTAGTATTAACATATATAGGAAAAGCAAAATTAATAATCAAGGGACATCCTTTTGGGCTTCTAAACTTCATATAATCCAGCTTTTGTATAAATAAAAAATAAATGGGTTCATTTTACCACCAATATTTGTAATGTGGCTGAGTGTGTTGGCACATGGCTCTAATCCCAGTACTTGGGAACCTAAGACAGGAAGATCATAATTTGAGGCCAGCCTCAGAAATTTAGCAACTTAGTGAGACATTGCTAATCAGAGGGACTGCAATGAAGCTTATCAAGCCTGTGACCTTCCATTGACCTGTTGGAAGCTTCTGTGGTTGCAAAAACTCATGTGGAAAGGATCATACCCATAGGTTTGCAAATCATTTATCCAGAGGTAGAGGCAAGGGTTAGAGTCAGATATAGTAGTATCATGAATTGGCAGCCAGTCTCTAGAAAAACTAGTCAGTAGTTTGCCTGCCCCTGTAGCATCTCCAGAGATCACCATAGGATCATCAGCACTGGTATCTGTGAGGTAAAATGACTCAGCCAACCATGTTGTAGGCTCAGTAGGCTATAAACTATTGCCTGGTGCTGTTTGGGCACCACAAGTACCAAGGCTTGAAAGATCTTATGTGATTGAGGTATCCTAGAGAAGCAGTGTTATCTTTGGGGCCAAATAACTCATCCACTCATGTCCTAGGCTCTGAATAGTATAATTTCTCTTCTGGAAGTATTTAGGCTTCACAGCAGGGAAGCCACAGGCCAGCAGGGTTTCATGTGATCACAGCTAGCAGAGAAGTAGTGGTGTTTCTGCAGCAATTTGACTCAGACAGCCTTGCCACAGGCTTGGAAAGCTACAATTTCTCAGCTGGCATGATTTGGGCCTGGTGGTGAGCATGGATGCCAGAGACAGATAGGGTTTCATGTGATTGCAATCAGCAAAGCAGCAGTGGAGTACTTCGGATATTAATGCTCATCCAGCTAGAACACAGGCTCAGAACATCATAATCTCTGGCCATTCTAAGCTTGGGCCTTGTAAGTATGGATACCAGAGGCCAGTGGTGCACAGTGTTTACATGATTGTAACCATTAGAGCAGTGGTGGTGTCCCTGGGGCATTAAATCTACCCCTGCTGCATTGAGCCTAGAAAGGATGTAGGCCTACAGTCAGTCGAGATTGCTTCTTGCCTGCATTAAAAACTATATCATGTTAAAGAGATTCTAGGGGACCAAATTAAAATTCTGATCATAGGAGCTCTCTCATTATTGAGGAAAATATATGCCCAATGATATTAAGAAACAAAAAATAAGCTGAGTGTGGTAGCACATACTTGTAAACTTAGTACTTGGGAGGCTGAGACAGGAGGATTGCAGGTTCATGGTTAGCCTCAGCTAATTAATGAGACCCATTGCAACTTAGTGAGACCTTGTTTCAAAATAAAGAATAAAAGTAGCTTGGAGGTACAATGCCCCTGAGTTTGATCTTCAGTAATGCAATAAATAAATAAATAAATGAGAGAGAGAGAGAGAGAAAGAGAGAGAGAGAGAGAGAGAGAGAGAGAATCAGATACACGAAACTTAGAATCCTGAAAACATGAGAACAAAGACCAATGAGGAAACAATGTGCTCTACAACCCAAACAATGAGGATTGCCAAGAGAGAGTTATAGAAAATTGCAAGAATGAGAATTCAGAACTTTGATTTTCAATATGATCTAAGACCTACCTAAGAAACAAAATCAGAGAACATGTGCAAAATATCAAAGAACACAACAATAAAGTAATTGGGGTCTAAAATAAAGCCAAACAGAGTTCCTGAGAAAAACTAAGGAGATGATAATGATTTAAAATGCTCATTGGAAATTACCTCTGGCAGACTAGATAGCATAGAAGATAGAATTTCATTCTTAGAAAATGTAGAATAAAGCTCATTCAAGCTGAGTGTGATAGTGAATGCTTGTAATCTCAAAACTTGGGAGGCTGAGATAGGAGGATCACAGATTCACATCCAGCCTCAGCTACTTAATGAAGCCCTCCACAACTTACTGAGACCCTGTTTCAAAAATAAAGAATAAAAAATAGGGCTGGAGTTATAGCTTGGAGGTAGAATACCACTGGGGCCAATTCCCAGTACTGCAATAAATAAATAAATAAATAAATAAATAAATAAATAAATAATAGCTTATGAAAAAAATGACCATATAATCAAAAATATAGAGAATAACTTAAAGTAACCTGATCAGAACATTCAAGAAACCTGGGAAAAGATGAAGTGACCTGTGGATAACAGATACTAAAAAAGGGACAGAAGCTAAAACCAAGGGAATTAAAAATCTCTCCAGAGAACTAGAGAATTACCCAAGTATGTAAAACAAGATGGGCATCTATATAAAGAGACACACAGAACCCCAATAAGAAAAGATCAAAAATATACTTCTCCATGCCACATAATAATCAATATGACAAACACAGAAGTCAAAGAGAGACTATTAACTGCATTAAGATTAAAAGAACAGGTGACATTCAGGGGTAAAACAGTAAGAATCACTTTTTACTTCTCAACCCAAATCATGAAAGGCAGGAGGGCCTGGTTATAATGTGTTCCAAAATCTGTAAGAAAGTAACTTCCAACCAAAACTGCTATATTTGGCAAATATGTCTTTCAAAATTGATGGAGAAATAAAAACCATCTGAGATAAGCAGACACTAAAAGAAAATTACAGATAAATAGCCTTGATAACATAGATGCAGAAATTCTAAACAAAATACTAGCGACATTCATTGAAAACAATATTAAGAAAATATACCATGAACAAGTTAGCTACATTCCATAGATGGAAGGCTTGTTCAACATATGTGAATCAATACATGCTACTCACCATATAAATATAAGTAAGGACAACAATCACACAATCATCTCAATAAATGCTGAAAAAACAGTTGACAAAACCCCAAATCCATTCATATTAAAAATACTGAGCTGAGTGTTGTAACACAAGCTTGTAATCTCAGCATTTGGGAGGCTGAGACAGGAGAATCATGGTTTGCAGACAGCCTCAACTACTTAGTGAGGTCTTCTGTAACTCAGTGAGATCCTATTTCAAAATAAAAAATAAAAAATTGGGCTGGGGGTGTATGTAGCTCTGAGGTAGAATGCCCCTGAATTTCATCTCCAGTACTGCAAAATAATACAATAACAAAAATACTGCAGAAACTCACCTCAACATCATAAAGGCAATATACAATAAACCCAAAGCCGATGTCATATTGAATGAGGAAAAATTTTGACAATTTCATTTAAAATCAAGAATAATATATGATGCTCAGTATCACCATTCCTTTTCAATGTAGTATTCAAAACTCTAGACAGAGCAATATGTCAAGAGAAGGAAACCAAAGAAATACAAATCGGCAAAGAAGAACTGAATTATCTTTTTTTTGAAGATAACATGATCTTATATTTAAAAGACTTCCTCCAAAAAAATACCAAAGGACTTCTAGAGCTGATTAACAAATTTAGCAAAGTAGCAGGATATATCAATCTTCAGTAGTCTTTTTAATGCCAATTGTGAACAATTAAATTTATAATAACCTGAAAACAATAAAATACCTGGTAGTTAACCTAACCAAGCATGTAGAAGACCTCTACAATAAAAATTATAAAACACTAAGGAAAGAAATAGAAGATATTAGAGGATGGAAAGACTTCCCATGCTCTTGGATAGATAGAATAAGTATTATCAAAATGGCCATTCTACTAAAAATTATCTACAGATTCTTTGCAATTCCTATTAAAATAATTTTGTTTTTCATAGAAAAAATAGTCCCAAATTTTATATGAAATAACAAAAGACAAAGAATAGCCAAAGCAATTATCTGCAATAAGAACCAAGAAGGAGGCATCACAATACATGATTTCAGATTATATTATAGAACTTTAGTAATAGGAATAGCATAGATTGGTACAAAAACAGACACATAAACCAATGGAACAAAATAGATAATAGAGACATAAATCAATACATTTACAGCCAATTGATTTTTGACAAACATTTCAAACACATACATTAGAGAAAAGACAACTTTTTCAACAAATGTTGTTGGAAAAACTGGTCATCAATTTATAGAAAATGGAATTAAATCCCAACCTCTAATTCTACACAAGTTCCAACTCAAAATGGATAAAATATCTGGAAGTTAGATAAGACACTGAAATTACTAGAGAGCATAGTCCAACACTCCCAAAATACAGGCACAGGTAGATACTCCCTCAATAAATCTTCAAGGCAAAAAAATTTAAAAAAAGGACAAATGAGTTCAATTGTATTAAATTCAAGAGCTTCTTTGCAGCAAAGAAAAACATCAAGAACCTTAATATAGATCCAACAGAATGGGAGATCTTTGGTAGTTGTTCTGATAGAAGACTAACACCTAGAATATATAATGAACTTAAGAAACTTGTTGCTAAAATATGAAACAACCTAATCAAAAAATAATAAATAAACTAAAGAGACCCTTTACAAAAGAAGAAATACAAATTTCCAATAAATAAGTTAAAATATTTAACATCATTAGTAATCAGGGAGATGCAAATCAAAACTATACTGAGATTCCATCTAACCCCAATCAGAATGTCAATCATCAAGAAATAAAACAACAATAAATGCTTGGGAGGATCTGGAGAGACAGAAACTCTACATTGTTGTTGAGTTTGCACATTAGTACAGTGCTATGGAGAACAGTGTGGAGATTCCTCAGAAAACTGGGAATGGATCCATCATATGATTTAGCTATTCCACTGCTGGATGGGTATCTTCCAACAAAACTAAAATCAGAATATTAAAATTATACATATATATCCATGTTTATAGCTGTACAATTCACAATAGCCAAGTTATGGAACCAACCTATGTGTATCAATAGATGAATGAATGCACTGTAAAATTAAGGTATATATATATATATATATATATATATATATATATATATATATATAATATCTAAGTAAATTCATATATATATATATGAATTTACTTAGATATAAAGAACAAAATCATGTAATTTGCAAGAAAATGAATAAACCTAAAGAACATTATGTTAAGTGAGGTTAGCCAGTTACAGAAAGTAAAGGGTCATATGTTTTTACTCATAAGCAGAAGCTAGGGAATAACTGACATATAAGAAAGAATTTAGATAATGGAGAAGAAATTCCAGTGGAGCAAGGGAGGTAATCAATGGGAGGGTGGGGACAGAGGCAACAGCAATAATTAACAAAGGAGACACTTCCACTGATGTTATGCATATATATGAGAATACCAACGCCAATCTCATTATCATGTATGGGGAGGGAGTGTGGAGGAAGCTGGGGAGAAACTCAACAAGTGTTATGTGCGTGTATGTCACTATCACTCTAAACTATATTATGAGGTAAGACTATAATACACAAATATATGTAATAAAAATAAATTAAAAATGAAAGGGCTGGACATATAGCTCATAAGTAGAATGGCCCTGGGTTCAATATTTGATACCAAACAAATCATATACACATTTATAATGCATACAAATACATACAGATGTATATGCATTTATAACATATCTGACAATGCTACTATATGTATTCTAATATTCAAAATCTTCAAAGAGGAGACATAATTTTTAAAATTAAAAATAGGAAATGATTATTCATCTCAGGGTCACAGTGCTCATGTAATCTGGAAAGGTCCAAAGACACCTGGTTCAATTTGAGATAATCCTTGGTTTTACTTTTAGAGTAACAAGTAACAAATATCTTGGATAGAGTTTGCTTCCAACTTTAAGTCACTGAAAATGAGTTTCGCTTCTCAGCAAGAATCTATTCTGTGGACTCAGAAGCAGTAGCTTTCCACTTTTTAAGAGAAAACAATCAATATCCATAACACATAGAAAGCATGGGTCATTGTCCCATCTGTTAGGGCATTTTACATGAGAAATAACACCAAGGTCTAGATAAAGAAAACTTATATTCAGTTTTCAAAAGATCCATACTTATCAGACCTTTAAATCTCATTAAATGCCAAAGTAGGAAAAATGTAAGCAAATATCTCTTCAAAGTTTTAATTTGGTTTTTGTTTGTTTTCATAGTTGTGTAAGATACTCCTCAATTTGATGATCAACTATACCTTCAAAGCCAAGGTAAGAGGCTAGCCATACTTTAATTCTTCAGTAAGTATTTTTGGTCTTTTTGAGACCAAAATCAAATATATGAGCTCAAGTGATCTTCATGCCTCAGCCTTCTGAGTAGCTGAATTATAAGTATGCACCATCAAGTCTAGCTCCCAGTGAACACTTTTAAGCTTTGAAAAATTTTATGAGTTTAAATGAATAAATTACTTTGAAAATGGAGATTAATAGAGAAATTAAATTATTTGGATTATCTTAAATCAATTCTCAACAATTTTTAGGATTTGATGCATAACCATGCCAAAGAAGTAGCATTTGTGCTCTTCTTTGAATGTACATTTGATTAAAATGTAAACCTCTGCTAATAATCTCTCTCTCTCTCTCTCTCTCTCTCTCTCTCTCTCTCTCTCACACACACACACACACACACACACACACACATACACATACACACACACTCTGTTATATTATATATATAATTGAATTTTAGCCTCAAAGATTTATGTATAGCTAGACATGTTGGTAAGTGCTTGTAATCTCAGTACTTGGGAAACTGAGATAGTAGGATCCCACATTTGAGACTGGCATCAATAACTTAGTTAGACTTACAGAAACCTAGTAAGATCCTGTTTTAAAACAAAAAGTGAAATAGAGCTAGGGGTATAACTTGGAGGTATAATATCCCTGTCTTCAATCTCTACTTCCCATCAAAAAATGATTGATATATTTATACATATTATTTATATAACACAAAATTAGATTTTAGTTGCAATATTGAAAACACAGTACCTGAGGACATATTGATTGGTAGTAAATATGATTATAATATTTTCTGAGAATTATTGAGTTCTAGATAGCAATCACTTTCTACCAGTATCTTATAAAAATCTTAAATTTGTGAAAGTTTGCATAGATATACAAAACCATTTTGTTCTATTCTCTCTAAATAATTAATTGTAGTTACCAATGTGATCCCCTCCTATGGCAACTACAGTATTTCCTAAGTAAAAGACTTGTATGGTGACTAGGGAAGATAAATTAGTACTTAATATTTACTTAGTACCTCCCTCTCACATGGCTGGGAGGAGAAGGGAGCAGCGAGCAGCACATGCCGGGGAGTTATCTGTTGTCTGTCTGAGTTCACAGTCCAGGTCTTCTCACCACTGGATTACCAGGAATTCCACTGAAATCCTTCTAACTGTCCATTTCCTCATCAATGTAAAGGTAATAATAACCCCTAAAGAGCATGTTGAGTAAGCCAGGCATGGTGGTACATGCCTATAATCTCAGTAACTGGGAGGCAAGATCACAGGTTTGAGGTAGCCTTGACCATCAGAAATTTACCAAAATAGCAAAATTTTAAAAAAAGTATAAAAGGGTTGGGAGTATACCTCAGAAGTAATATCCCCCTCAGCAAGAAACTCAGGACCCTCTCTACCACCTTAAAAATGTATGGTGACTAGAGAAGATAAATTAGTACTTAATATTTATTTAGTACCTCCCTCTCACATGGCTTTGCTTTCTTTGTCAGCAATCTATGACCAACCAACATCCTAAAATACTAAGTGGTAAATTCCAGAAGCAAATACCTTATCAGCTTCAAAGTGCACACTATTCTGAGCAGCAAGATGAGATCTAACCTAGTCCTACTCTGTCCACCCGGGGTGTGAATCATCCCTTTGCCCAGTGTGTCCATGATATACATGTTGCCCAACTGTTGGTCACTTAGTAACTGACTCAGTGACCAGACAAACTGTTACTGTAATAGTCTTGTGTTTAAGTTACCCTTATTTTACTTATTCCTGCCTCAGAGAGCATAACATGTCAAGGGTTCACCAGGGCATATACCATAGAAAGACTTACTATTCTTATACTAAGTTGCAATGCTATAGGAGATATAGAAAAAAACCCCCAAATATATAAGGCTTGGTATTCACTGGGATCAAGGAACATATCCCTCATGAATTCTGGACTGCTATGATGTCACTATATATATATATATATATATATATATATATATATATATATATATATATTACTGAATGTTACTTTATGTATATATGTATTTTTTATCAATACTAGTAATTGAACTCAGGGTGTTCTACCTCCAAGCTACACACTCAGCCCTATTTTATTTCTTATTTTTGAAATAGGGTCTCACTAAGTAACAGAGGGTGTCCCTGAGTTGCCAAGGCTATCCATGAGCCTGTGATCCTTTTGTCTCAGAGTCTAATGTACTGGGTTTACAAGCTTGTGCCACCACATCCAGCTTATGATGTCATTTTTAAAATTAATTAATTAATTAATTTATTTTTGGTGGTACTGGGGTTCCTGGAAAACCTTCTGCCTTCGGGCTACACTCCCAGATCTATGTTTTATACTTTTTTTATTTGGAAACAGGGTCTCTTAAGCCAGCATGACTGGCTTCGAACCTGAGCAATCCTCCTGTCTCCGCCTCCCAAGCGTGGGGATTACAAGCATGCGTCACCATGCCCGGCTTATAATGTCATATTGAAAGAAAGAATAGAAATCATAGAAGATGACTTCAGTGATCTCTACTGTGAGTGGCAGCACTTAACCAGAAGGAAAGCCCAGCGGTGACTGTTTTCCTCTTCTATTTTATTTGCCCTTTCATCCTTCATAGGCACTCTTAGGTGCAATAAAGCTAGGTAGTTAAGGAATTAAGTTTCTAGTGTCTGGAAACTTCAATATTCCATAGGAGAAATTACACCCCACTGTGCTGAGAAGCACATAGTGATCTTGGAGCCTTCCTTACTGCCTGGTTTTCTCTCTAGGAACTCATCCTTCATGTGGCATCAGTGTAAGAAAGGCTCTTGGGTGTCCTCCTGGTCCTCTGGGTATGCTTGTCTCCTAGCTACCTCTCTTCTCAGACACCATTCTAAACTGATCTTTTCTACAAAAGGCCAGCCTTCAATCTAAATTTAAAAAACACAAAACAAGAAAAGAGTCTGTGCAATTCACATGTGGTTTAGCTTACTTTACCAGGGCTAAACATTCCTCATCAGATTTTGAGCCAAAGTAAGCACTTTCTAGTGAAATAAAAACACACTAGATCCCACTAGCCTCAGGTCCAAGTAATAATAACACTAATACTCAATATTCAAACCTTACTACACAGTAGAGAAATGCAGACCTTTGGCCACAATATAGTCACATTCAGAATAGTGTCTGTGATTTGACCCAATACTAATCTGCCACCTCATTGGTGCAGTGAAGGTTTGCCGCTGTTTCCTAAAAGCCTTTTGGGTGATGCATCTCTCTGGCTCTGGTGGCTTCCATAAAAATGTTATTTCCTGCTGTGGCTGCTTTTTGGACTCAGCTGAAATGTACCATTGTGTTTTAGGCAGAAATAGACAGTCTACCTCTCTATTCCACTGTACCAGCATTGGAATTCAGGTCCCAAAGTGAAACTGTTCCCATCCCAAGATTCACAAGGGCATTTTTTCCCAAATAACTAAGGTTTCCTAAACAACAGGTACAATAGCATGGCATCATATCACACACATAGGAAAATGCCCAGTGTGGATCAGCATTATCTGTGGACAGCTTGGTGTTAAGAGATTATAGGACATGTTTTCACTTTATTCTGAGTGCTTCGGTTTATTGTTTGGAATAGTATTTCTAATTAGCTTATATTAGCCTTAGAATCACAGAGGAAATAAAGCTCTGTTTATTGATATGGATTCCTGGATGAAGTTGAGCTAGTTCTGCAAGCCAGCTAGAGAAGAGAGGCTGTGCAGCCTACACTGGACTGTCACCACCTCAGGAACAGCAGTGGAAGCCTCCTCTCCCCTTCTTCAGGAAAGCATTCCAAATGCGTTTAGACTGGAAATAAAGTAAGTGCTAGAAAGTAGCTAATCTTCATATTTATTTGGGAAAGCCTGAAAAGAAAATTGAATTTCATGCTTGCAGAACCAATTTTAGACCAGAAATATATTCATCAGACCCATTCAGTTGCTTCCTTCCAGGGTTCAACGTCTTATTTGTACCGTCACTTGATCATTTTGGGCTTCTTGATAGGTTTCAATCATGTAACTGATTGGCTAATTAGTCCTAGATTGGGGTCAACTATAAACTTAGTATGCACAGTTGATGTTTCTTTCTGTGCTGTCAATAAAAATGGAGATCAGATTAAATCTTTGCGTTCAATGGCCCAGGATTAATGAACTCAATCACAGAATTGTTCAAACAGATACATATCCTCTTATCTTTAGTATCATCCTGCATATATATATTTTCATTTATCCATGACAGAATATCATGAGGAATAGTATTAACTACCTTGCTGAATTTAAGTTAAATGAACCATTCTAGCAAGCCCTGAAATAAAGAAAAATTAATTTAAATTTCATTTCTCATAATTTTTGTCTGGGGGATACTAGCTAACCATTACAAGTGATTTTCTGAATGTTCCAAAGTTCAGTCAAGAATATCTCCAGAGAGAGATCAGAAAATGTCTAGAAGTTTTTTTTTTGTGGTACTGGGGGTGGAACCCAGGGGCTTCCTACCTTTAGGCTATGTGCTCAGACCTATTTTATGTTTTATTTGGAAACTGGGTCTCACTAATTTGCTGAAAGAGCCTAACCAAGTAGCTGAGCCTGGCTTCAAACCTGTGTGATCTTCCTGTCTCAGCCTTCCAAGTACTTAACTATCTTAGCCTTCCAAGTACTTAGATTACAAGCATGCACCACCATGCCCCACTATTGTCTAGAGTTTTTGGCATTTACTTTCTTTCTTTGAAGTCACAAACCTATTTGCCAATTTCCACTCTCCTGACATGTCATTGTTAACATGATTTCTAAAACATAAATATTGGTTTAAGCAATAACAATCACATCTATAGGTTAAAATAGTTAATGTGTTTAAAATGGAAACTTGAACACATTTCAAATGCTTGAGAGTCAACTCTGCCTATTTAGTAATTTTTACTTTAAAGATGATTCCCTTTGAGTGGACAAGTCTGCTAACAATTTTAGATATTCATGCAAAATTATAATTGGTCATCTACCTACCACATAATTTAATATTTAAATGTTAAATGTTAAATCCTCCTACCTTGACAAATACAAGATCACATTTTGTATTTCAGGGACCTCTGACTTGTATGCTTTCTTCCCTCTAGAGATCTATACTTGATAGTATCCTGTGCACATGTATATAAACACTTATATCCACACATTCTGTCTATATGAACTGTCTATACTGCCTCCCACTTGCTAGGGACATTGACTCCTAGGAGGAGTACTGATCATGTTCTTAGTGTGCTTGGGACCACTGGGCCATTGGAGAATGGACAGGACAGAGCTGGACTTCCAGTGGGCACGAGGAGTCCTAGACCAGTGTGGAGTAGCCTCTCTCGTCAAGGTCTGAAAGCCATATTGCCTTTGCTATTGAATAGTGCATCTTACTCTTTGTTGTCTACTAATATTAATCTTTGACTCTTTTATTGTTCTTGATGATCTCTCCCTAAACATAACTGGAAACAGGTGTTTTCTTTAGAATTTTAATAGTGCTTACTCTGGGCTATTTCCCCTTGAACATTCTAATGGATTTGAGAACTTCTTCTGTACTTATTCCTCATTATTTGCCTTTTTTATTTTTATATGTTATTACTTTCATACTATTATACACACAGATAATTACAACCTCTTTGTACTAATTTTTAGAAGATTTGAAGCACACCGGATTGATATCCAAAACACCTGGACCTTTACACCTGCCATATTATCTCAAGATTTCTAGATATTTTTAATTGTTTTGTATAAAATAAAAATAATGATAATTACCACGGTATTTTTGTAAGATTATTTGAAGGATAAAACAGGGTTATATATGAGTATGTAATCTTTGACTACCACAAAATTTGACATAAATGAGTGGAATTACTGTGGTTACCATTACAAACTTGTTCTTAATAATGAAATAGTATTGTTCTTCAATTCCCCTCTCACCTATTTTGAAGCTTTATTTGCCATTATTTTGTAAAATTGATCTGTGTTTATTCTTGGAATGCACGGATATAGTTTATTATCTATAGAAATGCAGAGCTAAAACAAGCTCTGTCCTTATAGGCCCATTTGTTAATATGCAATACCAATTAAATCCAATGCTCAAATAATAAAAATTCACATATATCCTGAACAGAAAAAAACAGAAATATTACTAATAGGCCTCTAAGATTCTACTCTATTTCCTCCTATGCCATGTGTATTATGGTTTATACTAAAACAATCTAGTGTTTGGAGTTAATTTTATTTCATCCATTCACATATTGTAGCTACTGATCTTGCACTGAATGTGTAAAATTTTTAAAAAGTATTTTCTTTAATATGCTCATGCTTCTCTTTCCTAACAATGGAATGCTAAAGTATGACTTTAGAAATGTTGACAGCATCAGCAAGGTTAAAGTACATATATGGACTTCCAAATTCTACATATGAAATTTAAGATCTCTTATCCCTGATTAAATATATCTGTAGCTATACATTAAAACTTATCCTGGAAACCTTGCCTTCTAAAAGTTTGGCAAAATTTTCTAGGTGCTTATCCAGGATGTTTGTTTGGTTATAAATTCCCTCATCTTCATATTTAGTAGACCATGAAATTTGTCCAGAGCAGTCTTCTTAGCTGCTTCTTATGTTAGATGACCCACATTTATCAAGGAGAAACCTCTGCAGTGTCATCTTCTCCTTTTATTCATGAGCCTTCTGTTCCTACCAGTCACAAATCATACCAGCTCAGGCACAGAGTTAATTTGATGCTCCTACCATTCTTCTATATAATAATCATTGAGGAATTAATAATGCCCAGTGTTTACATAATGCCTTAATCCAGGAAACGGTGTCTATTTTGCTATAGTCCATTACTATGTAGGTCAGACAGGACAATCTTGATAGATACTATTGACATTGTCCCCCTTTATGTTACAAGAACCCATAAAATTTGTTGAATTTTCCCCAAAATATATAGAATAAGGAAATTGTTTTAATATGTTAAAGCAGAAGATAGACAAAATTGGATAAGACTTATTTTTAAATGCTATCAACTTTCCCAGTCAATAGCAATAAGTCAGATAATAAAGTACTTGAAATTCATTGTATTTGAAATCAGCCTAATCAAAGGGTTAGGCAATAAATCTTTATGTGGCTATAAATGAACATGAGTAGAAGTGGCTCTGTTCTATATGAAAGTATCACTACTGATCTTACTAACATGTATGGGGAGGATGTGGTGAGGTGAGATGCTGAGAGAACACCATGTTTTGTGCATGTTTGTCTTTATCACTTTGAATCTCACCATAATGTAAATTTACAATGTACCAAGAAAAGTATATTTACAAAAAGCATTTAATTAATGACAACTAATCCAAACTATGATAGCAGTGCTCCACATTTAACTTTTTTCCTATACTATTTTTGTTTGTTATTATTTATATGGAAGCAAAAGAGGCAAAATAAGTGGAAAACAGAAGCTTGAGTTGCAAAAAAATAGGGGCAGGAATGCCCCTCAAATTCTGCAAATTACTTTTTGCTAGTTGCTTAAATCATCTTTAGACTTTACTGACAAATAAATATGGGACCAACTACCTATAAAAGAGGTAATCTTTTGAGCTGATAGAGGCTGAGGAGTTATTTTGTGTAAAGCAGTTCTCAAAGTACATCACTTAGGAAATACTCAGGGTCAAGTACCTATTTGGCCACTTTTATCCATAAAGAAAAACGTACTCTTATACTCCTTTTTTTAATTTCTCCAACTTCTGAAGCAAAGCATAAACTTCAGAATTCCTGCTCTTTCCCATCATTCAACCAGAGCTTTGGTCCTTGGATGGTGTTAGTGTTCAGGTAGGGGGTGGAGTGCTGGGACAGCCTAGTGCTCATTTAATAGCAAGGAGCATTCAAAACCCAGAAACAAATCCACACACTTAGAGCCAATTGATTTTTGACAAAGGGGACAAAAACATGCACTGGAAAAAATATAGCCTGTTCAACAAATGGTATTGGCAAAATTGGTTAACCATATGCAGAAAAAATTGAAATTAATCTCACTTTCTCACCCTACACAAGAGTCAATTGAAGATGGATCAAAGACTTGGAAATTACACCAGAGACTCTGAGGCTCCTTGAAGAGGGCATAGGTCCAAATGAAACACATAAGCACAGATAAAAACTTTCTCAACAAGACCCCAAAGGCACAAGAAACTGAAATGCGAATCAATACGTGAGATTGCATGAAACTAAAGAGTTTCTGTACAGCAAAAGAAACCTGATTTGAGAGCCAACAGAATGGGAGAAGATTTTTGCCACTACTCCTCCAATAGAGGACTAATATCTAGAATAAAGAGAGAACTCAAGAAACTCAGCACTAAGAAAACCCAGTCAAACAATGGGCAAGTGAATTAAATAGACACTTCACAAAAGAAAAAATTCAAGTGACTAATTAATGCATGAAAAAATGCTCAACATCATTAGCAATCGGATATATGCAAATCAAAACTACTCTGAGATTTCACCTAACTCCAACTAGAATGGCAATTATTCCAAAGACAAACCACAACAAATGCTGGTGAGGATGTGGAGAAGTGGGAACTCTAAAACAAGGTTGGTGGGATTGCAAATTAGTGCAACGGCTTTGGAAAACAATATGGATGATCCTCAGAAGAATGGGAATGAACTTACCATTTGATCCAGCAATACCACTTCTGGGTATCTACCCAAAAGAAAGGAAACCAAACTACCAAAGTAATGCATGCATATCTGTGTTCATAGCTGCACAATTCACCATTGCCAAACTATGGAAATAGCCAAGATGTCCATCAACAGAAGAATGGGTTACAAAACTGTGGGATATGTTCACAATGGAATTTTACTCAGCCATAAAGAAAAACAAAATTACATCATTTACAGTGAAATGGATGGAACTGGAGGACATTATGCTAAGTGAGATTAGTCAGTCACAAAAATAAGAAATCAGATGCTTTCCCTAATATGAGAAACCTAGGGAGAAATGGGTAACAGGAGAAACTCTAGATGAAGAAGGAGATCCTATAGAGGAGTAAATAAGGCAACCTAACTGAGGGGATGGAAGGAGGGAAGAGGGAAAATCTCTAATGCACATGATATACTTAAACAAACATATCAAAGTCAATCACTAAGCCAAGCATGGGTAGGAAGGATGGGGAGGGAATGGAGTGGGGATCAGGTAAGGGCTAATTGGGTGATGTGTGCATGTTTGTCTCCACAAGTCTTTTATCCCATTGAGATGTACGATTACAATGCACCAATAAAAAAAAGTAAACGTAAAGCTTTTGATATCATTACTTTAAACATTCAATCTTTATTTTTTCAGTTACAAATTTGTTTGGGCCTGAATAAACTACTTGGCTTTGTGTTCTATAGACAAGATATTGTCAACCAAAAATTGCTCATTTTTGTAGTATACATGCTGGCTGAGATGAGCCAACATTGTCTTTTAGGTAACAGGCTTCCCTTTATAATACAAATTGCAAGATGTCTGGAGGAATATATGTATTGTTCAGTGTAGCTTTCTATTGGCTCCCAAATGACAATACCCCATACTTACACACACACACACACACACACACACACCCTTCCACAGAATTGATGGGAAACACATTTATCGTTCACATATTAGCCAGTGAACATATTAATTGTTCATTTTAAGTATATATTGCCAGCCTAGACTGGCATCCACATGAATGCTTGGCTCATTGGTCCTGTAAGAAGCACTTTCCTCTGGTGAATGGGTTAAACTGCGGCTGTCAGATTGAATATAATTAGTGCTGCTGATATGCAAAGAATCGCTCTGTCAGGAAATGTCACTGTCATCGGGTGCTGCTCCTTGTCTGCATTCAATTTTCTGTCTGGCTCAGAAAATTTTAATAACAGGTTGGAATTCACATGTAAAATTTTAACCAATTTTCATAAAAATACCTTATTTCACGTTCACTTTGCTCTCATAAAATCTTTGCTTGTCAGAAAGTAAGGTACTAAACACATCTTATTTCCTTAACTTTCACTGCCTTTTTGCCTTTGAAGATAGATGCTTATAGTTCATTTCGTTCACTTAGCACTTTGCACATTTTTAATGGAAGTTTAAATTTCATTGAAAAGGGCAAAAGAAGAAAAGGGACAGTGAGATGCAGAAAGTCCCAGGAAGAAACACGAGTAAACTTGCTTCCTGAGTCTCTAAGGGGAGACTTCTCAAATGTCCCAGGTATACCACCTAATGCTTACATTTTAAAAGTTGCCTTTAATTAATAAAAAGGTTGCTTGATGGACAGTTGTTCAATATATATAGACATTCTAGCATTCTTTAATGCCCCCGGATCATCACCTAGTACATGAGTTAAAAATTTTGTCTTCATTTAATAAAGATCTTATCTTATGGACTCTCATTAATCAGGGTCCAGTGAAGTTAAAAGTCAGATTATTTTATCATTTAACTTACTTGAATATAATCTGCAACTTGTCTCCAGGACTTCAAAGTCCATTGCAGGAACTCATGTCCTAAGGAATGAGGTCCTGGGTGTGTGTGTGTGTGTGTGTGTGTGTGTGTTTTGTGTGTGTGTGTGTGGTACTGGGGATGACACCCAGGGCCTTCCTACCTCCAGGTTATTCTTCCAGACCTATTTTATATTTTATATGGAAACAGGGTCTCACTAAGCTGCTGAGAGCCTCACTAAGTACCTGAGGATGGCTTTGAACATGCAAGATCCTCCTGTCTCAGCCTCCCAAGTACTAGGATTACAAATGTGCACCACCACGCCTGGCTTAGAGGTCCTGTTTTATTCTCTTCTTTTAATTGAAGTATAGAATCTTGGAAAAGGACAAAAGTGGGATTTGAAAAATCAGTTTATGGGAGAAGAAAAAGAAAATAACATTTATTTAATTAGAACAAAAATATCAAAATTAAAGACACTTGGCAAGGAACAGAACAAGGATTAAGAATACTACTCTGAGAAAACCCTTAGCTGCTGAAGTACTATAAGAGAAGATTTCAAGGACTGAGAGAAAATATCAAGTTGGGATTGTAAATATTAATGGACAGAAACAGGGTAGTTGTTGGTACTTGCATATTGTAGATGGTATCAATAAAGAAGATGGGTGGGATGTTGTTTTGGTCTCAATGCACAGAGAATAGATTATAAATAAATGTTTTTGGAATTATAATAAAAGAAGAAAAATTTAGTACAACATTTTACTGAGACATGTAGGGATGTAATTGACTGAAAGTTAAACAATAGGAAGGCACATGTGTTAGAAGGAAAGTGTTCTGTTGATAGGAGAAGGAAGACGATAGTGTTTTGCTATGAAGAAATGTTCACAACCATGAGGCTATAGCTGGAGACGTAGATGCAACTTCATTGCAGAGAAAGAGAATGATGTGTTTATAGATTTTTAGAAGGGAAGTTAGTTAACTTCACTGCAAATCCTTCATATTACAGAGAATAGACAAAGGTCCAGAGAGATTTAGACTCTCCCAAACACAAATTACCATGGCCAGAGAGAGATTATGGGTAATTACATCTTAACAAAAAACACAGAAGAGCAGTATACACTAGTAAGGGGTAAGATGAGAAAGAAAATGCATTATTTCGACATTTTCCAGAAAATGTGCAATTTGATATAGTTCTAACTTGGTCTGTTGGCAATTTTGTTTCTTAGAAAAGAGAAAATATAATCAGAGGATAATGCTCTCATAAGTTATTTCTGACCAAGGGAAAAAATGAATGGATAATTTGGCTGGCATCCAGAATCTTTAGCACACAAGTTATTATAGACTCTGGGAATACAGGGTAATTCATTATACAAAAGTTCCTATTTGTGCTTACTTAACTGGAGGTGCCTTTTATGTCTTTAATGGAGAAGTCATTTGATATAAAACTATGGTGTATTGTTAGATATTTCATCTAGATAACATGGGAAGACAGTTGGGGTGAGGGTGGGTTTATTTAACTTAAGATCTAAGCACAGGTACTTTCAAGAGTATAACTAGATAGGTGTAATATAGCCTATCCTGAACAAACCAGAAACTATGTCAACACATATTTATAGGTGAGGAAGTTAAACTTTTTGTGTGTGTGGTGCTGGGGATGGAACCCAGAGGCTTTCTACCTTTGGGCTATACTCCCAGACCTATTTTGTATTTTATTTGGAAACAGGGTCTCACTAAGTTGCTGAGAGCCTCACTAAGTAGTTAAGGCTGGCTTCAAACCTGCATGATCCTCCTGTCTCAGCCTCCCAAGTACTGGGATTACAAGCGTGCGCCACTACGCCTGGCAGAAGTTAAACTTTTAAAAAAAATTATATTAATATCATTATTGATTAGGAGGATGTTATATTAGTTGAAATAATCAAGGCATACAAAGGCAAATGCTGCATGATATAATTTATATATGAAATCCACTAAAGTTGAACTCATAAAAATAAAGAAGAACTTTTGTGGGCACTATGAGGTCTGACAGTGAGGTCTGGCTATGAGGTCATGCCAGAGGAGGACAGAGAAAAAGGAACAAAGAACGCCGGGCGTGGTGGAGCACGCTTGTAATCCCTGTGCTTGGGAGGCGGAGACAGGAGGATTGCAAACCCAGCCATGCTGGCTTAGGAGACCCTGTTTCAAAAAAAAAAAAAAATAGGTCTGGGAGTGTAGCCCAGAGGTAGAAGGGCTTCCAGGAACTCCAGTACCACCAAAAATAAAAATTAAAATTAAAAAAGAAAAAGGAACAAAGAAAGAAAACACCTCTTGACCATTTCCCTACTTCAAGATGACCTGGCCACTAGCACAGCAACCAGTGGCTTACAAGACTACTCCTGTATTCCTCTTTCATGCTTCATAAAAAAGCCCCTAGCCTGTAAGAAGTTGGGCTTTCTGACTCTTGTGGGTTCTCTCGCTGGTCAGATGCCTCCTTCCACGTTTTATTCCTAAATAAATGCTGTTCCCTGCTACTGAGCCATGTTTTCTTTGTTTTCTTCTCTTATGTAAAATTAAGACCATTATTCAACTATCGATCTCTACCTTTCTGCTTGTGTTAGTCAGCACACTGGTTTGTGGTCTTCAGGCTTTTTTCGTGGTAAATACCCTACTTAGTTTCCTGCTTATTGAGCTTGCTGTGATCACTGGGTCCACTCTCTGCTGCTTTAGCATCTCCTTCTCATCTGCCTCTGAACTGAATATTGGCATGATGTGTACCATCCTACTCACAACCTCCCCAGATAAAGACAGTGCAAGTAAGACAGTCTGGATGACAAAGAGGCACCAAGGAAAACTCACCCATGTGGCCATAATACTTCTTTTTCTCTTGAGGTGGTGGTTGTGAAGATAGGCACACAAGTGGGTTGTGACAGTAGTGTGTAATGCCAAGTGTGAGAACATAGCCTTTAGGGGTGGAAAAGACAATACATTTGAGAAGGATCTACTACAGCCTGAAGAAGTAGTTTTAGTTTTGAAAGCACATGCAAGGCAGGTGTGGTGGCATACACTTGTAATCTCAATACTTGGGAGGCTGAGACAGTAGGATCACAGGTTTACAGGCAGCTCCAGCTACTCAGTGAGGCCCACTGCAACTTAGCAAGACCCTGTTTCAAATAAAGAATAAAGCCAGGTGTGGTGTTGCACACTTGTAATCCCCGCGATTGGGAGGCAGAGAAAGAAGGATCATGAAGGTTCAAAGCCAGCCTTGTTGGCTTAAGATACCCTGTTTCCAAATTTAAAAAAAATATATATAAAATAGGTCTGAGAGTATAGCCTGGAGGAAGAAGGGTATCCAGGAACCCCAGTATCACCAAACAAACAAAAAACAAAAAAACTAAAAAAATAATAAAAATAAGGCTGGGGTATACACTTGGAAGTAGAATACCCTGGTTCAATACACAGTACTGAAAAAAAAAAAAAAAAGAAAGTAGGCAGAGCAAAAACAGAATGTATTTTTTTAGGGCTTAGAAAACGATACTCCAAAGATTGGTGCTTGGATATATTGAGAGTCCTTAGTATCTATCTGAAAATTAAAAATTCAGGTCCCTCTGGCCTTCCCTGGCTTCTGCCTCATCCAGAATATGGAAAGGCTTTATGCAAAGTCCCCTATCTGACAGACCAAGAAGAAAGAATTGCTTCCAGTCTCTTCTCTGAGTTTTCATGAACTAAATTTATATTGCAGGAAGAAGACTGAAGTCTTCCAACACATCTGGGTGACTTTTGTCACATAGCATTGTCTTCTAGTTCAGTCCCATAAAGAATAATTTTCAAAGTGTCCCATAATATTGCAGTCGGTATGGAGATCAATGTAGCGATTGCTCAGGAAAACGGGAATGGATTCACTGTAAAATCTAGGTATACCACTCCTGGGTATTTTTCCAAAAGGATTGGGATCAGAATATTATAGTGATACATGCACATCATGTTTATAGCAGCATAGTTCACAATAGCTGAATCATGGAACCAATCTAGGTGTCCATCAACAGAGGAATGGACCATCAAATAATGGCATATACATATAATGGAACTCTACATAGCAATCAGAAAGAACACAATGGTGTCATTTTCAGGAAAATCAATGGATCTGGAGAATATTATGTTAAATGAGATTAATCAGTCATAGAAAGAAGAATTATATGCTTTCTCTCATCATGGAAGTTAGGGAGAGATACAAGAGGGACTTTAGGTAAAGGATGAGAAACCCCAGTGGAGCTTTGGAGAGGGTGATGGTGTGGGAGAGGGAGATTTAATTAAGCAAACACTTCCATTGGCATTATGTACATATGTAGACTACCAATACCAATCTCAGTATGATGTATGGGGATGGAGAGTGGGGAAAGAGCCAGAGACGGGAGTTAAGTTCACCAAGTGCTGTGTGCAAGTATCTCATGATCACTCTGAACTACATTATGATGTGAGACTACAACGGACCAATAAATGTTTATTTTAAAAGAAGAATCATTTAAAACCATTAACTGTTTCATAGGCCCAACCCACTTTGTCCCAGGCCACTGTATGCTCATAAATTCCCTAAAAAATAATTTACTATTCCCCTAAAATTGTCTACATATCCAACCCTCTCTTCCTTTTGAATTAAAAAGTGGTATATAATTGCTAAATCCTATTGGGATAGCGGGGTATGAGAAATACCCCATTTTGCATGTTAATTAACTTTGTATCCTTTTCTTCCTATTTAATCTTAGTTTATGCCATAGAATAATAAAAGAACTGCAAGAGATAGAGAATGAACTGGGCTTTTACATATTGTATAAGAAAAACTGGAGAGTAACTAAATTCAACAGCGGATTTTAATCTTCATTTAGAAGCATTGCGAACAGATTATATAATGTAGAAATTTCAACTACAGATATAAAGAACAATCATGGAAAGGAAACCATCAGTGATAAGAATACATAATATGTTAAAATTATGGAAAATAGTATAATTGGAAGAGGATTAGTTAGCCTTACGAATAGTAAAACAACAAACTGAGAAACAATAAAAATAGCTAACACTGAAGGTTGACTGTGCCGTGTTATTCAATGTGCTCTCATTTGAACCTCACAACAATCCTGCCTGTTATTATATGATTATATGCACTTTATTTTTTTATTTCTTTTATTGTGTGGTACTGGGGGTGGAACCCAGGGGCTTTCTACATCCGGGCTATACTCCCAGACCTATTTTATATTTTATTTGGAAACAGGGTCTCACTAAGTTGCCGAGAGCCTCACTAAGTTGCTGAGGCTGGCTTTGAACCTGTGTGATTCTCCTGTCTTAGCCTCCCAAGCGCGGGGATTACAAGCGTGCACCACCACGCCTGGCTATTATATGCACTTTATAAAAGAGAAACTGAGGGAAAGAGGAGGCAAGTAACAAGCCACACAGAGAGAACATGAAAGAGCAGGGTTTCCCACTGGAGTACTGGGGCTCCAGAGCCCAAGTTCTATCTGTGATCATCTTGTTGTTTTGTCCTTACAGGCAAAATAAAAATTGTCAAACTACAATAAATTTCAAATGATCTATTTCATAAAAGGACTATGATATATGATATAAAGCACTTTTCAGATGCTGTGTAAAACTTATAATATTAATAATTCTTGAATAATTGAAATTTTTAGGATAAAAATATCTGCATGCATGCAGAAAATAACAAAATGGACTGAAACTGATTATTTTGCCTAGCCTGTATAGAACAGTTTTAGGTGATTTCAAACTTTTTGAATATTAAATTCTAGAGAACAAGAAAGTAATGTATACTTTTTTTGGTACTAGGAACTGAACTCAGGGGCATTTTTCCTCTAAACTGTACCCCAAGCCCTTTTAATTTTTTATTTAAACAGTGTTTCTATAAATTGCTGACACTGGCCTTGAACCTGTGATCCTCCTATCTCAGCCTCTCAAGTACTGGGATAATAGGCATGTACTACCATGATGAACAAATATGTATATTTTAAAAGGATTAAAGTTGTCACCATTAAAAAAAAAATCTGAAGCCGGGCGTGGTGGCGCATGCTTGTTATCCCTGCGCTTGGGAGGTGGAGACAGGAGGATCACACAGGTTCAAAGCCAGCCTTGCTAACTTAAGAGACCCTGTTTCCAAATAAAATACAAAAAATAGGTCTGGAAGTGTAGCCCGGAGGCAGAAGGGGTCTATCCCCCATACCACCAAATAAACAAATAAATGAATAAAACCTGGAGATTGAAACAAAATAAAACAAAAATTCCCCAAAGCTACTAACAAACTCAAGGAACCTCATTAAGAAATAAATTATGAAAACTTGAATAAATTATTATTAAATATAAAGGCAGCATTTTATTAAAGAAATTACATATGACTCTAAAATATGCTATATACCAAAAACAGATTATTTAATATTAGGAAATAGATTCATACAATGTACTTCACCAATAAGTGAAACCAGAAGTAATGAGATAACTAAAATTACATTTGGGAAATTTGACCTAAGGTAACTAAATCTTGTCAGTAATTAAAACATTCTTTCTTTGGATGATAAAACATCTCAATCTCAAATCATAAGCCAAACCCACAAGCCATAGAGCAAAATATTAGTGATGTTTCCATTGTGTGGTAGGTACTGGAAAGTGAACCCAGCCTGTACTCTACCTCTAAGCTGTACCCCCAACCCTATTATTTTTTTAAATTTTTAAACAGTGTCTCACTAAATTGCTGAGAGCCTCTTGTTGAGGTTGGTCTTAAATTTAAGAACCTACCAAGTACTGGGATTATAGGCATGCGCCATGCCCAATTAAGGGTAAATGGTTTATTGGGGGAAGTAATTTTTTCCCAAGATTCATTTTCAGACATTGTAAAAGATCAAGATATTTTTGTTTGTTATGTTTTTGTTCAGCAACTAAACATCCACCTTTTTTCCACCTCTGGGACACACAAGTATGGTCTGTATGTGAGATGCTACTTAAGAGAGATAAAAAAAAAACAGATTTGGAGGCAATTTAGAAAGCAAATGCTGGTGAGACAGAGGAGTGTGAGCACAGGCATGTTAGGATGAGACTGCAAAGCTACATTTCGTAGCCTAGATGACACTTTTAAGAAAATATGTTTAATGTTAAAGCCTGTGAATTCTGCAATGCACACCTCCTCTGAGGCTCCTGTTTTAAAATATCGAACACCAACAAGGTAGAATAGAATTTCTTTTGTAGTTGTTGTATATATATATATTTATTTTTATTGGTGCATTGTAGTAACTTATCATAGTGAGGTTCAGAGTAACATATACATATATGCACACCCAAGACCATAGATAATCTTTATATTGATATGAGATAGCAGAATTTCTTTTGGGTATGAATGAGGGCTATAAATAAGTTTGGAGCACTACTGCAAGTCTAGCATAGGACAAAGGAGAGGGTACCCAGAGGAGACACATAATGATATAATTACACTATCATAAAAAATATAAAATAGCATTAATTATTTCCAGACAATCACTGCCTACGGAGAAAACTCAAGAGAGTCAATTGAAAATCAATTATAATAGAGTACAATGAGGTGGCTGTTTATAAAAATTATGAAAAATTACTACCTTTATTATATTATGAGAATAACCATATATAAAATTAAAAAATAAAGAATTTTTATATCTAGATATTAAACCAATAACTTACTTAAATTGCTATAGTTAGAAAGCTCAAAAGTAGATGAAAATGCATATAAATATTTACTATCTGATAAGATAAAATTTCTAATTGTTAGGACAGGGTTCTGACTTCTGGTAATGACAGAATGAAATGTTCTGTGAAACTTCCAAAAGGTAATAATTATCAAAATTATGTAAAATGTTATTTTCAAAAGCCTATTTGAAGGAAATGGAGACTCACTAAATATAAGCAGGAATTAGAGAAGTAACCCCCAAAAGACCACAAATGTAGTGGATCCGCAGCATGAGTGTGTAGATTTTTGCATGAGGGTCTTCCTCAGCCCCTGCAACCCTCATGGTGGGAACCTGAGGACTTACCAGGTAAAGATGGCTGAGCACAAAGTCTGGCAGAAGAGCTAGAAACTTGTGAAGGTAATCTCAGCAGCAAAAGAGCTATAGTAAGGTGAGACACAAAATATAAAAAGGGAAGGGGAGAAAATGGGGAGGGAATTGGGTAAAGGCTAATTGGGTGATGTGTGCATGTATGTCTCCACCATCTTGCATCCCATTAAGACGTATGAATACAACAAAGAATTTGTCTTACAAACTGCATAATAAGAAAAACAATCAAACGTAAGTATCTGGAGGTGACCACAAACTTATCTACCATTCTTAAAATAGAATCTATGAAAAAATGTACCTTGAATCTTGTGTTAAATTCTGTGTTAAACCATCACCTTAAAAATTAGCTTTTGTAACACTAAACCATTTGTAAGTTGGTAACCCCTTTTATACATAAAGCCTATCAATCAAATTAGGTCATATCTTCATTAAAAATGCAATATAACTGAGAGCCTGTGATGCAAACAAATAAATGTTTCAGATTCATCAGACATCTTAGAGAAATGGGAGTTTATCATCAAGAAAATGCAGCATTCTAACCTGCTACTTAATGACTTCTGAGCAATAAATCCCTATAATGGGCATCGTTTCTAATGTGTTAAAACCAGACTAATAGGTATGAATTTTAAAGAAGCCATGCTATTTTTCAGATCATGGAGTTATTTATGGTATTCTTCTATAGTCCATAATAGAAAACACAGGCATACTAATCAACATTACACCTCCACTGAGAAATATCTTGTGGGATTCGATCCTAATGACAGGTGTATGCTAATGTTTTTGTACAGCAAAGAAGGTCTTCAGGCCAATTTTCTTCCATTTACTTCTATCTAATGAGCCAGGGTGGGGATAAAGTACACCCTCATTGTCACTGTTATTTTCACAAAATAGGATTTTTTTTAACCAGGTAATGTCTTGAACAAATATGAATAAATTCTTGATTTTGAAAGGCAACCTATCTACTTCAAGATACTCTCTATCCCCTTCTGGATCATAGGCACTATACTACCAAATCTCAGAAGATAAAATATATAATGCATAATTACATACATGCTTCTCCACTGGGCATGGTACAGGGCACATTATGACTTAAAACCATCTCCAGTAGTTATGAAATAGCGAGTAGGAATATTAAAATGAAGCCATATTTTGATTCAATTTGAGCAAAAGTTGAGGCATTCAAACACCAAAAGAAATGTAGCTAGCATTCAAAACAATCTATATCTTTTAGGTAAGGCATGACAAAAAAAAAATGATGGGTAAATGAAGTCATAAGTAGTGTGGTTACCAAATAGGAATTGTTTTATTTTATTTTTATATTTATTTATTTATTTATTATTTTTTATTTTTTGTGGTACTGGGTTTCCTGGAAGCCCTTCTACCTCCGGGCTACACGCCCAGACCCATTTTTACATCATTTTTTAAATTTGGAAACAGGGTCTCTTCAGCCAGTGAGGCTGGCTTCAAACCTGCACGATCCTCCTGTCTCCACCTCCCAAGCAAGGGGATTACAAGTGTGTGCCACCATGCCAGCTTGGAATTATTTTATTTTAAAGAGATAAAATACATTGTCTTATACAAATCTTCTCAAAATGCAGGGCAGAAATATAACACACATGTTAGGGTAAAAGATCAAGGAATGTTCTCAACTTTTTAAGTAGCCTTTAGATATATCACACTTTTAATTAACACACACATAAGCCATATCTTCATCCACAATCATGCTACATCTGTATCTAATTGAAATAATATTTTTAAAGGGATCAGTAGTTTTCCATTGGTTAAAACGATCATTCTTGGAATTTATTTTCAAGCTCAAAGGAGTCTTAAAGTAAGTACTCCAAAGGATGAATCTTTCCAAATTATCTTGAAAGATTTTATTCTATAAAAGAGATACCTTGAAGTGTGCAATTGCATTGCAAAGCACAATACTTCTATTTCGTGAATCCATCCCAGGAAGAAACATATCACAGCTAATTTTGTCATTAGTTTCAGTTAGTATGTTAACTGGTTGTACAATAACTATAGCTTGGTCAACTTCCTACAATATGTTTTATTTATTTATTTATTTATTTATTTATTTATTTATTTATTTATTGGTGGTACTGGGGTTCCTGGAAGCCCTTCTACCTCCGGGCTACATTCCCAGACCCATTTTATATTTTTTTATTTGGAAACAGGGTCTCTTAAGCCAGCAAGGCTGGCTCCTAACCAGCGCGATCCTCCTGTCTCCGCCTCCCAAGCGCGGGATTACAAGCGTGCCACCACGCCTGGCCTACAATATGTTTTAAATTGCTGCGTTGTTCACTTGAAAATGGTCAACATTATATGTTAAAAGTGCAAAGCTCTGAGATGATTTGATAAACTGCTTTGTAATTACAAAGGCAAAGCCACAAAGCATTTTATCTATCACATTTTTTTCATAGTGACTAAGGATCAACTTGAATTTAACTAAAATTAGGGCCATAAGTTGGCAAACCTTTTATAACAGAATGATAAAAACAGATTAAGAAGGTGGGACATTCTACAGAACAAATAATGTGTTCTTTTCAGAGAGTCAAATACTATCTCAAAAGGTACTACTGAAAGTTAAAAAAAAATGGGGCAAATGTAAATACCTTGTGATCTTATATAAATATAATGTAATCTTAGTTCACATTGGTATGTTACGAAGATGTTTATGCCAACTAGGGCTGAATAGTTGGCATAAACTATATAAAAATAAAAAATTGCTTTTTTTATAAGCAATGTTCATACTTTCATACTTTATTCAAATTTCTTTACAGCATCCCAATGTCCTTCTCTGCTCCAAAGATCCCACCCAAGGTACCAAATTACATCTAGTCTCCTGTCTCCTCGGGCTCCTCTAGGCCATGGCAGCTTCTTAGATTTTCCTGTTTCTGATGTTCTTGACGGATGTGAGAAGTACCGTTTGGGTATTTTGTGGATACCCCTTAATTCAAGTTAATCTGATTTTTCATGCTACTGGGGTTAAAATGATTTGGGAGAAGTTCAAAAGAGAAAAGTGCTCTTCTCATTCATGATGTCGAGAGTATCTGCTCTTACAGGAGGAGCTACCACTGGTGATGTTAACCTTCATCACCTAGCTGAAGTATATTTGTCAGTTTTCTCTGCTGTGCAGTCACTCTTCTCCCCTTTCAGGCTATGCTTCTTAGCACAATTAAGTATAATTATGAGGTATGGAATTATGTTCTCTGTCTTTGTGGGTGAAGTACTACATCAATTATTTGAAATTCTTTCATATTTGTATTTTCTTTCTCATTTATGTATTTAACCATTTATTTATATCAATGTGGATTTCTGTGTGTTTATCTTATAATTTTAGGTTTATTTTGTTTATTTATATATTTTTATGAATTTTTTAATATATTTTAGGTTTTATTTTAATTGTTTATTAACAATTTATTTATTTAATTGTTTATTAACAGTATTAACAATCTTATTGTGGTGCTGAAATTGTTCCAACTTTGGTCATTGAACTCTCAGTTGGCTTCTATGTCCTATTTTTATCATTGTGCCTTTGTTAAATAAAGATATTCTATACTTTCTTGAATCTCATGATGCTACAGCATTTCCTTTCATTTTCTTAATGCCTTTTTTAAGGGAGAAGCATCATTATTACCTTAGAACACATATTCTTTATGTACTTTTAAAAACTACTGTGGGAATAAATATTAGTTTATGTATATATGTCTCACAAAGCAAATCAGCAAATAAAGTAGTTTGGGGAAGAAGTTTGTTCCTTAAGATATTGATCATATTACTGCTGCCTTTCCTTCCATCCCAGAAAGCTTGGCCTCAGGTATGGGGGAAGATAAGAATTTAATAGCACTTAAGGGAGTTTCTGAAGTACAAAGGGTGACACTTGCTGTCAAGGACACTGCTATTAATCAGCTTTCTTAAATCCCACATCATCTTGCACTAGGACAAACTACAAAGGAAGGTGATTGGCTGAGCTGTCAAAACCCGCAGTGACAATAATAATAAGACCTTTTATGTTTACTAGTTAGGTTTTACTCACCCAATGTCAGATAAAAAATGTTACCAATCCCTTTTCTCCCTATGAATGGCTGGTTTGTTAATTGATATAATTTTATACCATGATAATTACATTTTCCAAAGATTATGCTACATCATATCTTTTATGAGCTAGCTTGTCTAAAAACAACTCACTGATTAAAATATCTACCAAATACACTATTCAGTCACTTAGCATTTAATTCTTTATAGACTGAAGTACATTTTTATATTGTCTTAAATCCTCTAAATAGTGGCTTGACTAGAGTCTGATTGAAAGTCCAACCCCACAAACTATGTGATCCACTCTGAGCCCGACTTTACTCTTCAGTAAGTTGGAGGTAAAAACGCCTGCTAGATAAAGCTATTTTAAGTATTAAATGAGGCAATTTGGAAAAAGAGCTTCTCACATTACATCTATCACAGGAAAATGATCAATGTTTGTTTTCCTTTGCTTTACTGAGAACCTGCTTCATGTATATGTATGATTTGCAGAATCACCCAAGACCCCTCTGACTCAGAAGGGACCTGTGCTTAATTTTATACTCTTTGTGTGACTATCTTGAATTTCTTAATAATTTTTTTGTGGTACTTTGCGTGGAACCTGGGGGCTTTTCTACCTCTGGGCTATACTCCCAGACTTATTTTTATACTTTATTTGGAAACAGGGTCTCAATAAGTTGCTGAAAGCCTCACTCAGTAGCTGAGGCTGGCTTCGAACCTGTGCGATCTTCCTGTCTCAGTTTCCCAAGTGATGGGATTACAAGCATGCCCCACCATACCCAGCTCTTCTTAATAATTTTTAATGATTAGTTCTGCACTTACTTTCATTTCACAGTGGACCTTGTAAATTATGACCTGGGCTCGCCAAACTAAACTATAAGCCCTTTGAAGTTTGAGATGCCATAGATGACTCTTTACTTCTAATATATGTTCGGTGCTTAGCTCTGTTTTCTGCATATAGAAAGTAATAATTCACATTGATTGAAAATTATAGTAGTGGCTTAAGAGAGTTGATAGAGAATTTCATTGGTGGATAAGAACCCCATGAGAACCTTCTTGAGAACCCCATGCAATTATTTCATGCCTCAGAGTTCCAGTGACTTTAATTGCCAAGAAAAGAAATCTGAACAAAGTTAATCTATTTCAAACACAGTGAGATTATACTTTTCTAAAATAACACCATGATTATGTGTGTGAAAGCTGTTTTTTTGTTTTATTTTACCAGAGGCCCAAAATTTAGGGTGAAGAAAATGCATTTAAAATGAAAAATCCAAGAGAGATGCTACTAGCAAATTATATATGGATGCTACATCACAATATCACATATAGATGCTACATACCAATAGTATCACGATATTACAGATGAATATTACATAGCAGTATTACCACAAAATCATATGGATGCCACATACCAGCATTACTCTCTCAGGTGGGTTAACCCTATTGGTTAGAGAGTAGAGCTAATGGTGCTCCAGGATACCTTGAACTGACTTTCACTTTCCTGAGGCTTCACACTATACCAATGCTATAAATGACAACATATCAAAGCAGCTATCTCATATAAACTTTACTTGAGATGTCAAAGGTACTTTACAAAGAGTATGGGGCAGTGTTGTGACCAGTACCCATATATCAAAGTCAGCTCAGATGGTTTCTGAGCATTCTTTATTGTAAGAAGTCTGAAAGACATGCATATATATGTATGTGTATATACTTTGCATAAAATATATTTACACATTTCTCTCTGTATACATATACACATGCTTTTACATTTTAATTTACCAAAACAGATTTTAAAATCCAGCTACCTTGCTTCTCTCGGCTGTAGAGTAAAACTAAATTAAATCAGCATTCTTAGCCGTCTGCTAGGTATAAATCATTACTTGCTCTAGGAAGAAAAGCTGGGCACATACAATCATTACCAAAACACATGTCATCTTTTTGGCATCATGGTTCAAGAATGGACTGTGCCTGCTGAGCATCTACCAAAAGATTTGACTCCAGGTGATCGATGCTTTTAAAGGGTAACAAACCAATCTACAGCTATGGGAAAGTGAAAATACAATCGCCCAAATTTCACAGGGCAGCATTTTCTGAGATGTGAATATAAAGGAACAGCAGTCCACTGATTTGCATCAACAAACTGCCCAGAGCGATTCTGCATCACACCCTTGCACATCCCCTGCAGATGTACTTTACTCCCTCCTAGAATGTGAACAACTTGATTTACATGTTAATGAGAAACCACTGCAACTAAGCAATTAGGCAGGTGAGGTTCCACTTTGGGGGACACAAACTAGAAATACTGGCAAATGGAAACACAGAATAACCCAAAGATAAATGGACTTTGTATTCATTGTCTTCTTTAACCTGAGCTACATTAATGAGAAATTAATTGATTCTTAACAATTTTAATGAGTCTTTATTAACTGCACAATTGGAAAGAAAAATCCATGGATGTAATAAGCATCTTAATTTCTTAGAACCAATGTGATTGACTGAAGGAGTCATGACTTTGAGAAATTCCTAAAAGGTCTCCAGTCTCTTTCCCCCAAATATACAAATTTCTCTGGTCTGTTTCTCTTATTTATTTTTTTGCCTGCATGGGTAAGACAGATATTTTTCTAGAGATAACTTTGGGAGTAGAATGGGCACTGGATCAATTATTCTAGCCCTCTTTTTATCAAGAACTTTTGGTGAGACTTTTCTAATTACACAGTATTTTCAGTAATTTTTGTCACTTATCTCCTTTTGGCTTCTGTTTTCTCATTTGGAAAACGATGGAGATTAACTCTAAATTCCCTTCAAACTCTCAATGATATGTTTCTAATGATAAATTACATGGTGACTTTTGTATCCTAATGAGCCAATCAGTAATCACCATCCTGTCATCTACCCAAAATAAAGTCTCTTTTAAGCAAAGTAAGCATTAGCCACTTTTATCAAATGACCAACTGGAAAATTTTCAGCATTCTTCTCCTTCTCAAAACATGTCTCCTATAGTCTAGAAATATATTTTTTCATCCCCATCTGACATCCTGAATCAGAAATTCTAGGAGTGAGGACCAAGTAGTGTTTTAACAAGTTTTCCTGATGATTAAAATAATGATAAAGTTTGAGATCTACTGGCATAAGTAAATATTTTGTTACATGTCTTTAGTTCATTTGGAAAAAGGATAGAAGTTTTGTGAACAGCTACGTCACAGTGACAGTTAACCATCAACAGAGACTAACCAACTAGTCCAATGTATGTGTATATTCAGACACATACTTCTCCACCTCTTATTCTTTCCTTCATCACTGCAATACAATTAGAAAAATGTAACTAATTGTGGAACAGTTTGACATTAACAAGTCACTTTATAGATAACAGAAACTCCAGGAGGTTAAGTGATTATACAAGATTATATGGCCAGTAGGTTCTATAACTGAAGTATGAAATCATCACTGAAGTGTACCACTTTCAGTTTTCAGTCAAATTTCTAACCATAATATATAGAGAAAATTAAGTTCTAGGTAATTTTGCAACTTTATGCCTACAACATAACAAATTAGGGCTGGTTTAAAAAAATAGCATTTCTTAAAGAGAAAATAATCAGTCTTTTGATCCTGTACAGCAACCCTTTTATTTGTAAAACTGATGTCAAAATTCATAAGGATGACTGATAGTAACACAACTCATAAGGAAACCATTTTATTAACAAGACATCACAGAAATGCAAATTTTATAAATTCTCCAAAGTAGAAGTTTAAAATTAAAATTAAAAAAGGCTTTTGAAAAATAACAAGCACATCAACATGTACACTAAGAAAAATGTAAAGTGCAAACAAATCCAATGACATATTTTAGAAAATATTCTGAATTCAAATGTCTAAAATGAGAGGTACTAGAAAGAAAATATTTTGGATAAAGGTCACAATTAGACATTTTCTCTGCATTACCATTTAAATCAAGACACCTCTCACTATTTACAACATTAATGAATAATTTTTGACCTAAATAAAAAATTCTCAAAGCTTTGAAAAAAACCTTAAGTGAACAGAAAACATACTACATTGTACCTGGTTTTTCCAATATTTTTTTTTTTTCTTATGTAGCGTCTTACATAGGAACAGTGGAACTCATTGTGGTGGCGCATACTTGTAATCCCAGTACTTGAGAGGTTGAAACAGGAGATGGAAGGTTTAAAACCAGCCTCAGCAACTGAGTGAGACTGTTTCAAAAAGGGCTGGGATAGAGCCCAAAGGTAGAATGCCTCTGGGTTCATTCTTCAGTACTCAAAATAAATAATAAAAAATAAATAAATAAATAAATAACAAATCTATTCATTTGTTCATTCATTCATTGGTGGGATCTACCTGATGTTTTATAAGTTCTGGGAAATATATGCATACAATTTAGATGAAAGCTGAAGGTAAAGGCTGTAAGGTCCCACTGTTCAACTCGAAGAATTATTTGCACTAAAGATTTTCAATTTCTAAAGGTTGAGAGGGCATGGCCAATCCGATTCACTTGGCTTCATTAACAGAAACAGTAGAATGGAAGTCTTTGTATTACTGAGTTAAAAGGTTAATAGCTTTGTTGAAGAAGGGTGTTTATTTGCACAAATTATTTCATTTGACATCAGGTAACTTTATAACCCTTCTAAAATTTTTACACATAATGAATTATAAGTAAATATGACAAATTATGTAAGCATTTTTTGCATTTGAAAAAAGTTTCAATCAATTGTTCTTATATATCAAACTAGAGTGAAAAATTATTTTCTGCAGAGTTTCCAGATTGTTAGGTTCAATGGAAACTAAAATCTCAAAATGAAGCTTAGAAAAAAGTTACTTTTCAATCTATATGACAAATCAAGTTAATTTGGAGGCTCATTCTTATTTAACAAATAGACTTAAGAACAGTTCACTTCCTGCATTTCTGAGAGCATGTCTATCTCTACTATGTTTCAGAACTGATTCTATTTCCTATATAAATAATGTTTTATTTTGTACTGAGGATTAAACCCAGTACTGGTTCTACTTCCAGCACCTTTTACTTTTTATTTTATTTTTAAATTTGAAACAAGGTCTTGCTAAGTTGCTGAGGCTGGCCTCAAACCTGTGATCCTCCTGTCTCAGCTTCCCAAGTACTTGAATTACAAGGATATACCACTGATGCTCTATAAATATATTTCTAACACCAGTGTACTTGGAACTAGTAGGCTTTCATTTAGTTGTTCTACCCAGAATTTGTAGCATTTATCCTGTCCTCAAAATATCTCAGAACAAGTCAAATTATCTGAAGAAGATATACAATAAAGCTAACATAAGACACATCCCTAAATGAGAAATAATGTATTTATAAATGAAGTATTTGATTTCACAAATGGCATATCTATGTGTTCAACCAATCTGTTGCTTGGCTTTTCGCAATTAGAGCATAATTATCTTCACTTTGGTATGACAAGTGGTATTTTCAACATGCATATCATATCCTTCTTGTCATCGCCACTGACTGTGATAACAAATAAAAAAGGTAATCAATATTAACTAACAGAGACTGCAACTTACTAAGTGGTTTTGTTTCAAGTATTCGACTCTAAGTTAAAAGCAGCCCAGAATATTTACTAGTAAAAAGATACGCACACAAATAAAAAGGTCAAGAAGTGTAGCTCAGAGGTAGAATGTTCCTGAATTTAATTCCCAGTACCAAAAAATAAAAATAAAAATAAAAATAAAAATGGTGTCTTTATTCTCATTGCAGGGTTGATTGAGGGCAGTAATAAAATCCTTGAGCAGTTTTTGCACCTGAACAGACTGATAAAAACATTTTCTTTTGTATGTATCAGTTCCACTGCCCAGTGATAATTATTTACTCTATCTTATGAAATAAGTTAAAGCACTGATAATAAGAACTAAGAGTAGTTCTTAGCAACTACCACCTAGTAGAACTATCTGGATAAATTATTTAAAATAATGATACCATAGTAGAACACGCCTGAAATTCCAGAATTTGAGAGGCTGAGACAGGAGTACCATAGGTTTAAGGCCAACCTCAGTAACTTAGTAAGACCTTCAACAACTTAGTGAACCCCTATTTTAAACTAAAATAAAAAGGGCTTGGGATATAGCTCAAAAGTAGACACCGTTGGCTTCAATCCCCAATACCAAACAGATAAAATAAAAATAAATTAATGATACTAAGTCCTACTCAAGAGTAATTAAATTAGGATCTCTTTAATTGTAACCCTGACTGACATTATTTAAAAAAAAATTCTCAGGTGATCATCATGTCCAGTCTAGGTTGATAATTTCTGTTTTACATGCTCTATTATCATTTTTAAAAAATCAACAACTTTATTGACCATTTTCTACTGTTGCCACCACCATCCAAGACACTGGCGAGTCTAAATGGACCACAGGTGTGCTCCCGTCTAGCCTTTCTGCCTTCTTTTCAGTTTTCCTTCATGCCCAGTCTTCAGGACACATTTCTTGCATCTGTGAAGACATTTTTTAAAGCACACAGTCTATTTTCACATTCTTCTGCACCATAACCCCCTTTGATACTTTCCTATCATTTTTTTTTTTTTGCAGGTCTGGGGGTGGAACCCAGGGGACATTCAAACTCCGACTACACCCCCTGCTCTACTTTTTGTTCTTTAATTTGAAACCAGTCTCACTGAGTTGCAGAGGGCCTCACTAAGTAGCTGAGGCTATCCACGAACTGCGATCCTCCGGTCTCAGCCTCCCAAATGCTGGGATTACAAGCGTGCACCACCACACCCGGCTCCCTTATCATCTTTAGATACAGATTTAAACTCCTTCCCCACAGGTTTTTCATGCAGTAGCTCCTGGCTTCCTTTCTGAATTAATTTATATGTTTCTTCTCTTCCCTCACTTTGTTCCAGCTGCTCTGCTATTTCTTGGACATATCGGGCAAACACTCTACTTAAACTTGCTCTTCCTTCTACCTGGAACATTCGTCCACTCCAAATGGCTTGGTTCTCTTTCCCATCCTTTGGATACTTGATGAAATGTCATCCACTCAGAAACCTTCATTTAATGATCATTTTAAGATTTACCTCAGCTCCACCAAATGTCCCTCTTCATTCATCCACTTTTATTTTCCTTTATAACACTGAGTATGTTAATCAGATTATATATTAATTTTTAGTTTATTTTTTCTATAATATTTAGTCTCTATGAGAGGATGAGCTTTGTTTTTTTCTTTTTTTTTCTTTTTTTTTGGCTACTGTGTCCTCAGCATCCAAAGAGGGACAGATATAGCATGGAAATCCAATAAACATTTCTTTTTGGATAAATAAATAAGTAGCCAGGATGACTTGTCTCCAAATCCTGTGATTCCTAGAAAATTCTAGAATTTTTTTTGTTCATTGATTAAAACAGTCAGACCAATTAGCTTCACAACAGATGGCAAACCTAAAGCCAAGCAGCCATCTTGCTAATTCTGGCATCTGTCACAAGATGGATTAGGCAAGAGTGTGTATAGATCAGCTAAGATTCAGCAACATTATAGAAACACGCCTTAAACCCTAGTCCTTCCACCATTTATAATTTTGTTAAATCTGAAGACAACCATCTTAAAATATTTGTATATTTAAGCGTCCGAGATGAAATCACTTTAAATTCTGCTTTGTTAGTGATTTGAAAGAAACAGTTATCCTATATCATAAATTTTATGTGATTTGAAAAGTCCTGAGCAACACACCACCTACTCTAATTTGGCAATTTTCTTCTTAATAACCTTGCAGTATGTAAATCAAACAATTCTGTAGAGTGCTTTCTCTAATAAATGCAATGAATATAAGTGTTCAATACGATGCTTTCAAAAAAATATAGCACTCCTCCTTCTCAATACTGATGATATCTGATAGGAAGCTTAGAAATAGATGGTACTTGCAAGGTGTGGTGGCACCCACCAGTAGTTCTAGTATTTCAGATCCTGAGACAGGATTGCAAGTTTGAAGCTAGCCTCAGCAAGTTAATTAGACCCTGTTTCCAAATTAAAAGAGCTGGAAATGTAGCTCAGTGTTGGAATGCTCCTGGGTTCAACCCCCAATATTATTGGGGATAAAAGGAAGGAAAAATATAGAAAAGGAGAAGTAGATGCCATTCAGGATCATTATAATATCATCATAACTGAGAAGCAATAATAATGCTAATATTTCCTCCCTGGAAGTGGTAAAACAAAATAATTTGTTAGAAAGTGAGCATTTAATTTTTTTCTTTTTGTGGTACTGGGGGTGGAACCAAGGGGCTTTTCCACCTCTGGGCTGTCCTCCCAGACCTATTTTGTACTTTATTTGAAAACAGGGTCTCACTAAGTTGCTGAGAGCCTCACTAAGTAGCTGAGGCTGGCTTCGAACCTATGCGATCCTCCTGTCTCAGCCTCCCAAGTGCTGGGATTACAAGATGCGTTTTACTTTTGTGTTCATGATACCAGAAATGGTTAGGATCATTGCAGAGGTTCACAAATTTTGTTGGCATCATGTAGACACAGGCAGATTCAAATTTGCTTTTATTGAAGTAAGAGGGCTCTTATTCACAATACAGAAAATTAAAAGATCAGTTCTTGTCAAACAAAAAGAAAGTTGTTTTAAGGAAAAAGAATTCTTCTGACATTTAGTCAAATTTTATTCTTTCAGGAAACAGGCCATTCTTTGACAGAAAAATATGTTATTGCCAGAGGATATGTACTCCTCTGTTATATTTTGCTAGCTTTCTATTTTCTCAGCACATAAGGAACAGATGGAAATAAAGCTGATCCAATGAAATAACGTCTTTTACATCCCAGCAATAAGGAAAACTAAAATTCAATGAAGTAATCTCACCAAATTTACCACATATATGTATATGTATATTGGAAACTTTATAGGAAGTATAAAGCCAAAGAGAAATCATATGAATTATTAAAATAATAGTTACCTTTTCATTTCCTTTTAGACAACTTTATAGTTATTATTTGTATTATTCTCTAAATTTTCATTTTCCCCTAAATATGAATACAAAAAGCTATACTATTCATTCCAGAATGATATTTAGCTTTCCTAGAGAGTTTTTCACACTCTGAATATATTATACTCACTAAGGCTGTGCCTAAACATACAATTTTTAAAAAGAGAATATGAATGCTCTCAGATTGCTGGATGGTAAAATAACATTTTCCAATGTACTACATAGCTGTGTTCATCTCATGCCACTATATCAATCAGATTTCAAAATATAATCATTTAACAATAAAGTTCTTTGCTTTCAAATCAAACCATGGCATCATTTAAGAGTGTGTCAATATAAGCAAATAATCTGGAGTAATACTGGGAACCATTAATTTTACTCCAATCTTATATTTAACCCACTTGGCTCATATTCATAGTGTCAAGTTCATAGCAACTAAAAATAACGGCAGCTGCCCCCATGAACAGAAATCTTTCAGATGCTAACATTCTCCTACCCATAATTCCAGGCACTAAACAACAACAACAAAAAATGATGGCTGTTCTCACATGGAGTAAACCAATAGAACTCTTTAGTGGGCTGCTTGTGTGAAATACTCAAGCTTTCCTTTTATCTGGAAGGGATAGATTCTGTAATTAAATAACATTAATGATACTAAAGACAATATCGCAATTGGACCCCTGTTAGTATTTCTCCCAGGCAGCTGACAAAATAAACACTAGAATCTATGAAAAGCTAAATACTTAGAGTAGAAGAAGTGTTAGATAAAATATGTGGTGCATTTAAACATTTGGATTGGATCCTCGAGAAGATCTGTGTCCTAACACACAAATATCTAGGTGAACTTCCCTTTAGCCAAATCCTCCCAATTCCCATGGCCACTCAATGATCAGCAGACAAGAGAGGAAGGGAGAGGAAAAAAAAAACAATTGTCTTCATGGGTTTCAGTTAATGTATATTTTCCAAAATTTATAAAAAACATATGAACGCTTTTCTAGGACACCTTTCTCAGGAGCCACGGAAGAGCGTGTGCATATGTTTGGAGGGACCCTAAGTCTTGAGCTGTATTACCTTCCTGCTACATCTGTCACAGCTAGTAGAACTTGGTGGTACTATATAAATTAGTCATACAAAACTATGAAGTGAGGAAGTCAAATGAAGGTCATAGCTTTCACTCTTTACCTTTATTTTTAGGAATTTGACGCCATACCTTTAAAATTCATGACAGACATTTTGATAAAAAACATTATTGTCAGTCCTCTGCATACTACCACTAAGGTAAAAGTGTGTGTGTGTGTGTGTGTGTGTGTGTGTGTGTGTGTGGTGTGTGTGTGTGTGTGTGTGTGTGTGTGTGTGTGTGTGTGTTGAGAGAAGAGAAAGAGAGAGAAAGAAAGAGAGAGACAGACAGACAGACAGACTGGACTTTAGCTATTGTGCAGTTATTAGCTTTGAGTAGATTGTAGAACTGAACACTTTGAGATGTTAATGACAAATTACTAAATATTCTTATATTCTTTTTTATGTGGTACTGGGGATTGATGCTCAGGCTGGTCTTGAACCTATGATTCTCCTGTCTCAGCCTCTCAAGTACTGGGATTATAGGTATGCATCACTGCCTCTGGCCAAATTACATATATTAAGTAGTATCACCAAACCATTGTGAAAAAGATGTTTAGATTTCAAACCACTAAGGGCTGAACACAAATTCTATTTCCTTTATAAATTCCCTTCATACTTTCTTGTTAATGGCATCTTCCAATTTATTCACATTTTGTAGTAAATAGAAAAGCTAATTCAAAAAAGTACAGAAGGATTCATCATTTAAGCCAGTGACCGAATCTCCACTGTACTCTGTGGAGTCTGTGGTCAGTGCCACAACCATCATATGGCTCTGTGCATAAGAAAAAGAAGTTTATGAGTGAAGACATATGATTTTTCTAGAGGAACAAAGTATGTTAGAGGCTTTGGATGAAATGAGAAGAAAATTTCAGATGAAGGAGAAATATAGAAGGAAATTTCAAAAAATGTATAACAACAAATTAGTCTAAGACCTAAAAAGTCTATGAAAAAAAATCAATGATACCAGGGGATCTGAAGAATGAGAGGAAAAATGTTGCTTTTTACTCAGAAGGATATAATCAAATGTAAGTTCTGTGGTCACTAGTGCTCTTATGGGGGATGAAATTAAAAGTTAATACAACCCTCTGTAGCTTGAGGCTAACACTGCATGCAGATTACACTAAATAATAGGCAGTTTCTTAATGCTGCCTGTTCACAAAAATTCGAGAAAGAATGGACAATAAGACAGACAAAAGCTCATCAATTACAGGCCACAGCGTCTTCTTGGTTTTCTCTTGTGTTTTCAAAGTGCTCATTTTTCTCTCTGAGTCTCCCTTCATCTATCAGTCCTATAGTATTGTTCTTCTGGCTTTGTGCACACCTGTAGGTGCTAGCTTCATTTTCTGCAGATTTTATTATAACCTTGTCCTCTTCCTCATCATTTTATGGATGCTGTTGGTGACTCCCAAAACTTCAAGTTTATGGTCCTTGAGTTTCAAATCTTTATTTCTCACTGTTTACTGGATACTTTCAGCTTAACATCCCATAGAAATTACATGATAAGCATTTCTAAAATTGTACTTATTCTCCCTCAAAAACCATTTTATTCTGTCTTCATTAATGACACCATGATACCTAAGCTAAAAATTCTAGATGCTGGCTCTAATTCTTTTTGTCTCAATTATTTCACTTTATATGCCAGGTTGAGAGCCATAGTAGTCAAGTGTTTAACACAAAGCTTGATCAGGCCATTTGATAGCTGTCTCACCTTGTGTAGGTCATTCAGCCTCTCTGTGCCTCTTTCCTATAAGGTTAAGGTGATTAACTGGGTAATATATGCTCTGTGCTTAGAGCATTGCCTGGCCCCTAGTAAGTGCTCAGTAATTTATTATTGCTCATTTCCATGAGTTCATACATGCAGTTTCCTCTACTTAGAATGCCCTTTTCAGGACTTTATTATAATTTAGATCCAGGCTGATCATTCAGAGCAGAAGCATCTGGGGTGCCGTCTTTGCTGACAGATGGGCTTCTGGTGGTAACAAGTGTCCCATGAATTATAAGTAATAAATCTCCCCTAATTTAAGGGACAGATGATTTGGACTGTTGCTTTTATTTCTGGAAAACTTTTGAAGAGGAAAGGGAATACACTTAGTCTTATGTGGAGGCAATGTGTCACACACCAAAACAGTTGCCAACCCCTTAGCCAAGATTGCTAGACCTCACACAATGAGTGAATTTTTCACTAAAACCCCAAATACTTTACTGGAAAGAATAGTGTATCTTACCTAAATTCATACCTTCAACACATAACAGGGTTCCTGGTTCATAGCAGGTGAGTCAATATTTACAGGGGAAAAGAAAGAAGTAAAGGAGGAGATAGAAGGCAGAAAGATAGGAAGAAAATCTAAAAAAGTAGATATGTAGAGATGTTCTTTGAGTATAATTATCTTTTGCTAATATAAAAGTAGTTTCATAATAGGAATGTAGAAATAAAGACTTATTAGGAAGTATAAAATTTAAAACAGATATACTATACTTTCTCAAAATGTAGATACAAAGTATGATACAATAAATACATATTTTCAAAGATAGCCATTACACCTCAGAGATGTCAAAGAGGTTTAAAATAAATTAACCAATTTTTAAGGCAAAGGAAGATATTTGTGTCTAAATCAAACATAAAAAGCAACAGAAAAAAAGAACAGTTTTAAATAATACAGTATTGTATCTTTTTTTCTAAGCATATACTAGCTAACCAAATGGAAATGTAAGCCAATAAGATTAAACTCAGAATTAATAGTCAAGTATCAGCAAAATCAATTGTAAAATATTTAGAAGAAAACAAGTGGACATTTTTCCTTCTCTTTAGTATGGAACATCATACAAATAGTGACTAATTGTAACCAATAGGACAGCCATTTTGGATACAGGTGAATAGGTGACCAAATACATCTAAATGTTTTCAAAGCTAAGGGTTTCAGGCTCCATATAGGGTGGAGGGAAGGGGTGTCACACTTATTGATATGGACTCAAAGTGTACCCACTGTCTTTTGGTCAAAGACAAATCCTACAATAAAGCTGAAAGTATTCACAAACATCTCTAGGGTCAATTTGTAAATGAGAGCTTTATATACACACATATATACAGATATATTTATACAATGTGTATGTATTTTTGTATATGTATACATACATTGGTATATAATTTTAAAGAATATAATGGCAGTTATTGTTCTGCCTTGGGATTTTCTCCAACTTAAGCAGGGTTGAGTATTATTACTGTGGCAAAGTTTCAGCTAAGTTTTGATCACAGTAGTAATTGAGACAAACCATTATTTTTAAAGCTAAGGAACCAAAACCTTGGGATTATTTCAGTAAAATGAAGAGTCTGACGGTTGATGACCTATCAGACTAAAGAATACGGAAAACTCTTGCCAGAGAGTGATCCAAAGAGATGGCAAAAGCTATGAGTCATCTGTAAATAGCCTAAAAAGAGGTAGGTCACATGTAAAGGATTCTTGCTATGATTTGAATATGTCACCTCCAAAGTTTAATTGTTGGAAACTTATTCCTTAAATTCATATGCTAAGGATATTTGAAAATGGGGCCAAATAATAATATTTGGGAGGTAATTAGAATAAGATGAGGCCATGAGGAGGGGGTCCCCAAGTTGGATTTATAATATGAGGAAGAGAGATTTGATCTTGCATGTTTTATTCTTTCACCCTGAAAAGCTTTTAATCAAATTATTGCTTAGCAAGAGGGTCTTCATCAAGTGTTTATCCTTGACTTTGTATACCATCCAGAAACATATAAAAAAAATTTCTTTTTTTGTTTTTTTTTACCTTATTTGTGGTATTTTTCTCCTCCTCCTCCTCTTTCTTCTATTTTATAGCAATATAAAATGGCCTAAAATAGTCCCTTTGTTATTTTTGGTCTGGTTTCCTTATACCAGATGCTAAATATTTCTTTTGTTAAGACTAGAGGTAGAGAGGAAGTTGAAAATTTAATAGAGAATATAATATTTTCCCAATAGTTATAAAATTACTACTCTAGCTACATATGTTTAAATTTTCCATAGGCTATATTACTGAATCTCACATTCTTTCCTAATTTGGATTGACATCTGGATAGTAAATACTTTAGAATATGGGTTATAGTCTACCAATTTTTCAAAGCTCACTATTTTGAAGGTCAATATAATTGTTAACATTTAGTCTCATTTTTCTCATTACACCTTATTGACTTTTATATACTAAATACCAGAGTATGACTCAATGGTGAAATAAATAAAGCTCAATTCTACTAATAAATAGAATTTCTTTTTGCCTTGGCTCTTTGAAAGCTCAGAAAATCTGAGTGCAGGCTACTACATGAATTTGTTTTTATAGGATTTAGAACTATCTATTTCCATTAAACAAGTATGTCTTTATTTTTCCCAGGAGGCTTATCAAATCCACTTTGCAAGCAGAGAGATGAACAGTATCTGATAAGCCAAAATGTGTCAGAAAGAAGGAGTAGGTTTTTTTTTTTTTTCGGTATTGGAGATGGAACCCAGGAAATCCTGCCTCTGCCCTACACCCCCATTTCTATTTTTTATTATTTATTTTGAAACATGGTCACTGAGTTGCAAAGAGCCTCACTACGTAGCTGAGGCTGTCTGTGAACCACGATCCTCCTGTCTTAGCCTCCCAAATGCTGGGATTACAAGCGTGTACCACCATTCCCAGCTTGTTGGATCTTTGAATATTTTAATCTAAAAAATGATAAGGTACAAATAACAACTAAGCCAAAGTAGATCTGACCATTTAAAACAGTGAATATAAGGCGGACATGGTGGTGCATGCTTGTAATCCCAGCACTTGGGAAGCTGAGACAGGAGGATTGCACATGTTCAAAGCCAGCCTCAGCTACTTAGTGAGGCTCTCAGCAACTTAGTGAGACCCTGCTTCCAAATAAAGTATAAAATATGTCTGGGAATAGAGTTGGGAAGTAGAAAAAGCCCCCAATACTAGGTTTAACCCCCAGTGCCACCCCCAAAAAATCTGAATAAATTTATTATATAAAGTGAGAAGAGAGAAACTAGATTTCTCTGAGGTATGAAAAGATGTTTTAGAGAAAAGAAAATATAAATATAAAAACAATAAGAATTTTTCAAGCAAAGCAGAGAGGAAAAGGCATACTGAATAAATACAATAATTTTTAGAAAAAAAGTTAGGAAAAAATATGGTATACTTGGAAAATTGAGATTAGTTGAAATGTCAGAGAGTGAGGTTGGAGCAAAATGCTATAGGGTCTCAAAGGGTATATCATAAATGCCAGAATTACTATAAATTAATAAGAAGGGGGCCATTGAGATCATCTATTTAGGAGAAGAATGTCATCATTGGATTTGTTTCACAAAATTATTATAACACAATCTCTGAAACAGAAAATATACCAGAATTTACATTTTGGCAATTCATGAAATTGTTTTTGTTGTTGTTGTTGTTTTTACAATTGATTGTAATACTTATAAATAGTTGGGTGATTAACTCTGGGAATCTTCTTGGTCACCTTTTTTCCCCCCTTACATTAAATCAATAAATAAGGCTTTCTATTCTTGACTTTGACCTGAAATTACTATACTTATACCCTAAAATTAGAAGAACATATATATGATGAGAAATTAATTAGAAATAATTCTCATAGGTAGAATGAATAATTTCATATGCTTAAGGTAACTCATGTTGGTGTCTTGTAACCAAACTAGTGGAGAAAGAAAATGAGCTGGTGATGGTAAGAGCACCAAGAATTATCATTGATTTCAAGAAGCAATTTCATTATCAAATGTCATACAAACCTTGGCAACTCACTAAATATCTCTAGAACAAATTAATATGTAAGTACTTATTGAAAACCCAATATATCTTGCCTCACTGCTCCAGGACTACTGTTAAGGAGACCTCTAGAGAACCTAGCAAAAAAGCCAACTACTTGAAGTGAAATAAGCAGCTAAAGCTCATTGGAGTTGTAAGCAGTTGGCTCCTCCTCCCCGACACTGGATATAGCCTACATTAGCAGTAACTGAGCTCATCACATCCTCCAAAGATCCAGAGTGGTTCTCAACAACACCTTACAATTTCATCATCTTCATCCTCACTCAACCTTCAGCACTGAATACAACACAACTTGCTCTTATATGTATCAGATGACACATACAGAGCGAGAGAAAGCTATCAAAAGCAACAAAGATACAAACTTAAGAAACCTGAAATCATGACAAAGAGGAATAGCAAGGAAGTAATGAGCTCACACAACCCCAAAACAACAAAATTTGACAACAAAAAAATTGCAGAGATTGTCAGCAGAAGGACAAAGCAGAAATTTAACAGTAGAAATGATACTGAGTTTTCATAGAAAATGTAGAGAGAACCTGAAAAGAATAAAGGAACAAATAAACAAAGACTCTGACATCCTGAATAGGAATCAGAAAGAATTTCTGAATGAAGTAAAAGATGCAATCATTAAAGTGAAGGCATCAATACAAATTATGAACAATAGGTTAGACCCCATGGAAAAGAAAATCCTACTCTTATAGATGATCACTCCAAAAATGAACATTTAGTTTATAATTTAGAAAAAAACAATTTTACAGCAAGAATTGAACATCAAAGAGATATGGGCCTATTTTAAAAGCGATAACCTAAAAATAATAGGCATAGAAGAGGGAATAGAAGGTGAAACCAGGGTGATCAAAAATCTTTTCAAAGAAGTAATAGAAGAAAATTATCCAAATATAAAAGAGGTTAATACAGAGGTAAACTTATAAAACCCCCTTTAGACAAGATCAGAGAAAAGGTTCACTGTGCCACATAATAGTCAAACTAATATAGCAGCCAAGGAGAGAATCTTCAAGGCAACAAAATTAAAAGACAAAGTGACATTCAGAGGCAAACCAACTAGATTCACTCCAGACTTCCCAAACCAAGTTGTGAAAGACAGGAGGGCCTGGAGCAACATATTTCAAACTCTGAAAAAAAACTTGCTGCCAAAGTTTTCTACCCAGAAAAACTATCTCTCAAATTAGATGGCTAAATAAAAATCTTCCATGACAAACAGAAGCTGAAAGAATTTGTTTCCAAAGCAGCACTAGAAAAAAATACTCAAAGAGATTAAATGCAAAGAAGAAATAAATATAAATGCCAGAAACAGAGAAACCGTAATTTCCATCAAACAAACAACTAAGGAAAGAAGAACAAATACAACCTCAAACATATGTGAAAACTCAAATGCTAGGAATTAAAAATAATCTTTCAATAATCATGCTGAAAATAAATGGCCTCAACTTCCCAATAAAAAGAGATAAGGTGGAAAATAGATTAAAACAGAATCTATCTATATAACTGCTTGCAAGAAAAATATTTTACAAGTAAAGATTAAAAGGGAGAGCTGAAGCAAAGTAATCCATGCCCTTGGATTAATGGAATTAGAAGACAAGAAGGAATAGTAACTATGATATCAGACAAATTAGACTTCAAGCCCAAGCTTATCAGAAGAGACAAAGCAGGTTATGTTTTACTGGTAAAAGAAATAATCCAGCAAGAGGAAATAACAATAGTCTACATTTATGCCCCTAAATAGGTTCAGCTACTTTTATAAAAAAAAAAAAAAAAAACTCTTTTTGATATTAAGTCACATAGATCCCAATACAATAATATTGGGAAACTTCAACACTTCTCTCACACAACTAGACTGATCTTCTAGACAAAGGTGAGTAAAGATACCTAAGAATTAAAAAACACCATGAACCAAATTGACCTATTAGACCTGTACAGAATATTCCACCTACCTATAACAGAGTTCACATTTTTTCTCAGATGTTCATGGAAACTTCTCTAAAACATACCACATTCTAGGCCACAAAGTGACCACTAGCAAATTAAAAAAAATATGACATACTCCCCTGTGTCTTTTTAGATTACAATGAAATGAAGCTAAAATCAACTATAAAAGACCCAGAGTAACCACATAAACATGTAGAGACTGGATACTACACTGGTCAATGAGGAATGGGTCACAGAAGATGAAAGGGGTGAAATTAAGAAATCCTTAGAAATAAATGAAAATTGAGACACAATATATCAAAATCTCTGGGACATGCTAAAGGCAGCATTAAGAGGAAAATTTGTAGCACTGAGTTCCCTCATACAAAGAACAGAAAATCACCAAATAAACAACTTAATAACATATGCAAAGCCATTCGAAAAACAAGAAAAGTGTAACCCCAAAGTCAGTAGAAGACAGGAAATTATTAAAATTAGAACAGAAATCAATGAAGTAGAGAATAAAAAAATACATGAAATGAACAAAAGCAAAAGCTGGTTTTTCTCAAGAAAATAAGCCTACCATCAAACAAAAGCCCTGGACCAGATAGTTTCCAAAGTGAATTTTATAAAACCTTTATAGAAGAGCTAATACCAATATGCCTCAATCTATTCCATAAAATATAAAGAAATGGGACTCCCCAAATACATTCTATGAAGCCAACATCACATTAATACCCATATCAAATAAAGGCAGCTTAAGAAAAGAAAACTATAACCCTATATCACTGATGAACTTAGACACAAAATTGCTAAACAACATCCTAGCAACACATATTCAAAAGCACATAAAGGAAATCACATATCATGAACAGGTAGGGTTCATCCCAGGGATGCAAGGCTGGTTCAACAGAGAAAAAACAATCCATGTAATTCATCACATAAACAGAACCAAGGATACAAATCACTTGATCATTTCAATAGATGCTGAAGGAGCATTTGATAAAATCCAACACCCATTTATGCTAAAAGCACTGCATAGAATTGGAATAGAAGGAACATAACTCAACATCATAAAAGCAATATACAATAGGCCCACAGCCAACATCATATTAAATAAGGAAAAACTGCATGAATTCCCCCTAAAACAGGAACAAGGATGGCCAGTATCACCACATATTTTCAATATAGTACTTGAAAGTCTAGATAAAGCAATAAAGCAAGAGAAGAAAACCAAAGGAGTACAAATAGAAAAGAAGAAGTGTAGTATCATATCATCTATTTACAGATGATATGATACTACACTTAAAAAGACCCAACAACCTCAACCAAAAAGCTTATAAGACTGATCAACATATTTAACAAAGTGTCTGGATACAAAATCAAACATAAAAATCAGAAGCTTTTGTGTATGCTAAAAATAAGTCCACTGAAAAAGAAATCCAGAAAACACATCCACTTAGGATATCCCACAAAAAATAAAATATATTGAAATAAACCTAACCAAGGAGGTTAAAGGCCTCTATAAAAATTTATAAAACACTGAAAAAAGAAACTTAAGAAGTCCTTAGGAGATGAAAAGATCTTTCATTTTCTTAGATAGGAAGAATAAATATCATCAAAATGGCCATTCTTCTGAAAGTGATCTACAGATTCAAGGCAATACTTATTAATTAAATTACAAAAGATCATTCCTCACAGACATAGAAAATTCAGTCCTTAAATTTGTTTGGAACAACAATGACAACAAAAACCCAGAATAGCTAAAGTAGTTCTCAACAACAAGAACCATGCAGGAAGCATCATGATACCTAATTTAAAACTATACTACAAAGCCATAGTAATAAAAACAGCATGGTATTGACAAAGAAAGAGACCCATAGACCAATGTTGTAGAATAGAAGACTCAGAAGCAAATCCATGCACTTACTGCTAATTGATTTTTGACAAAGGGCCCAAAAACATACTCTGGAAAAAAGATATCCTCTTCAACAAATGGTATTGGTAAAACTGGCTAACCATATGAAGAAAAATGTAAATAAACCCCACTTTCTCACTCTGCACAGGAGTCAATTCAAGATGAATTAAAGATTTGGAAATCAGACCAGAGACTTTGAGGCTCCTTGAAGAGGGCATAGGTTCAACATTTCAACACATATGCACAGGTAAAAATTATCCCAACAAGACCCCAAAAGTACAAGAAATTATTACTGAGCATCATTAGAGAATTAATACATAGGAATGCATTAAACTGAAAAGCTTCTGTACCATAAATGAAACTATTAAGAACCTCAACAGAAAGCCTACAGAAGGGGAGAAATTTTTTGCCAATCATTCCTCCAATAGAGGACTAGTATCTAAAACTCAGGAAACTCATCAATAAGAAAACAAATAACCCAATCAAAAAAAAAAGATGGACAAGTTAAATAAATAGATACTTTAAAAATTCAAATGGCCAATACATGCATGAAAAAATGTTCAACATTATTAGAAATCAGAGAGATGCAAATCAAAGCTACCCTGAGATTTCACCTAACTCCAAATAAAATTAAAATCATTAAAAACACAAACAAAACAAATGCGGCCAGAGTGTATAGAAGTGGGAACTCTAATATATTGTTGGTGGTTTTGCAAATTAGTGCAACCACTTTGGAAAACAGTATAAAGAAGCCTCAGAAGAATGGGAAGGTACCTACCATATGAACCAGCAGTACCACTTCTGGGTTTCTACCCAAAAGAATGGAAACCAAACTACCAAAGGAATGCATGTGTATCTATGTTCATAGCTGTACAACTCACAATTGCCAAACTATGAAACCATCCAAAATGTCCATAAACAGATGAATGGATTACAAAACTATGGGATATGTACACAGTAGAATTTTAGTCAGCCATAAAGAACCAAATCAAGTCTTCTCTTTCTCTCTTCTCTCTCTTCTCTTTTTTCTCTTTTCTTCTCTCCTCCTCCTCCTCCTCCTCCTCCTCCTCCTCCTCCTCCTCCTCCTCCTTCTTCTTCTTCTTCTTCTTCTTCTTCTTCTTCTTCTTCTTCTTCTTTTCTTCTCTCTCTCTCTCTCTCTCTCTCTCTCTCTCTCTCTGTGTGTGTGTGTGTGTGTGTGTGTGTGTGTGTGTGTGTGTGTTACTGGGGAAAGAACCTAAGAGCAATCTATGTCTGAGTTACACCCCCAGCTTTTTTTAATTTTTGAGTTTGAAACAGGGTCTCGTTAGGGTGCTGAGAGTCTTGCTATGTTGATGTGTCTGTCTGCCCTGGAACTTGCTATTCTCTCATCTCAGCCTCCCAAGTACTGGGACTACAGGTATGTGCCACCAGACCTGGATCAGGAGCATTATCTTTCTTGTTAACTTCTTTCTAAATTCTTTAAACTACAGAATATGAAGGGCTCACAATTTTCACCAAAATATATATTTTCTCTTATGAGTTAAAATAATGATTCTTATAGAGACAGATGAGTTAATGATGGAACATTTAAGGATAAGCTAATATAAAAATACTAGTTCACAGAGCCTTTAGATTCCTGCTAAAAGTCCCCTTTAATCATCACTTGTCATTATCAACACATGGAGCAAGATTCCCCAGGAAATATACTTTAGATTTTAAAATAGATGTAAATTACATCTAAGTCAAATCTTGGAATCAATCAAGGGAAAATTCAACCCTAATTCTTTACCTGGTGCCCATTATGCAATTAAAAACCTAGGCATTAATATACGTGTAAAATGTGTTGGATAATAGCAGAGGCAATAGATACCATTTCATTACAGCAAATGAGTACAATTTTTATGTAATTTGATTCTATAAAATAACAGACATATTTCAAACCTTTTCCCACAACCACTAATAAAACATTTTCTTCAAAAATTTCATAGGAAATGAATTTCAAGTTAGTAAAACCTGTAATATTTTTCTCTTGCTCAAGTTAACTGTTGCAAGGCTCCAAGCACATCATTACTATACTATCCTAACATCCTAACCTGGAAAAGAATACTGGTTATTTTGTTAAATTTATACTTATTCTTCACAAATGTACTTCTTTGAATTTGAAATAACTTTATAAATAGCTACATATAACTTGATAAAATATTTCTAGTTCCCAAGAAAAATGTAAAAATGTTTTGTTCTTCAACAAAGTAAATTCTTGACTTAGAAGTAGTTTCAGTACTTGAGAGGCTGAGACAGGAAGATCATAGGTTCAAAGCCAGCCTTAACAACTTGATGAGGCCCTGCACAACTTAGTGACACCTTGTTTCAAAAGAAAGAATAAGATAGGGCTGAGGGTATTGCCCAGAAGTAGAATGTCCCTGGGTTCAATCCTCAGTACACACACACACACACACACACACACACACACACACACGCACATGCTATTTTCATTTAGTATGTTCATTATTTCAGAGTTGTCCTAGATCATTTCCCTTGCTATATATAAACATGTGGGCTTTTGAATAATAATAATCATGAAGAACTGAAAAATTGTATGGCTTATGGTTAATTTTAATTCCCTTGCAAACCCCTTTTAAAAGTAACTCCTCTGCCAAGTTGTAATAACTGACCTTATTTTTCTTTGTTTGCTTTCCTTATTTATTTTTATTTATTTTAAAAATTATAATATACTACAAGGATCAGAATATTTATACCTTGATTACTGAAAGCCCAATATATTTATAATAGCTGAGATATACTGTAATAAGCATAATTCCTAGATTTTTTGCCACTGAGCATGATTTTTTATCCACAGAGAAATAATTCATATATAAATTAAAAAGTTTAGATTTAATAAGTAACCAAGTAGCTATATTTGCTATGGTCTTAATATTTGTGTCTCTTTTCTAAAATCATATGTTGAAATCCTAAGTCCCATGCTTATGGTATTAAGAGGTAGGGCCTGTGATTGAAGAAGACACTAGAAGCTGGAGAGGCCTCCCATAGTCATGGATAGGCAGAACTTAGTATTGTTAAAGTCATCTAAAGATTCTATGCAATCACCATTAAAATGACAATAACATTCTACATAGAACTAGAAAAAGCGCAATTCTTAAATTCATATGGAGGAACAAAACACACAGAATAGCCAAAGCAATTCTGAGCAAAAAGAACAATGCTGGAAGCATCACAATGCCTGATTTCAAACTATACTGCAGAGCCACATTAACTAAAACAGCCTGCTCCTGGCACAGAAGCACACATACAGACAGACAGACAGAACAGAAGAGAAGATACAAGAGACAAACCCACACAGCTAGAGTAACCTAATTCTCAACAAGTTGCTAAAAACATATTTTGAAGAACGACAGCCTCTTAAATAAGTGGACCATGAACAACTTAATGTGCGTATACAGAAGATCGAAACTAGATCTCTATCATTGAATCAAGAATCCAACTATAAGACTAGAAACTTTACAAATTTTAGAAGACAAAATAGGAGAAACATGTCAACACATAGTCTCAGGCAAAGATTTCCTAAATAAGACTCCATAGCTCAGAAAATAAGAGAAAGAATCAATAAATGGGCAGCAACAAGTTAAAAAGCTTCTACACAGCAAAGGAAACAATTATCAGTGTGATGAGGCAGCTTGAAAACTGTGAGGAAATCTTTTCTAGATACTCTTCAATGCATAAATAATATTCAGAATATATAAAGAATGAAAAATAACCCAATATTAAAAATAATCCAATAAATAAGCTGGGTGTAGTGGTGCACATTTGTAACCTCGGTACTTGAGAGGCTAAGGCAGGACAACCACAGGTTTGAGGCCAGCCTCGGACACTTAGAAAGGCTCTCAGCCACCTATAAAGAATCTGTTTCAAAATAAAAAGTAAACTAAGGTAGGTCTGGGGGTGTATCTGGGAGGTACAACTCTCCTGAATTCAGTTCCCAGTACCAAAGGACTTATGAACTGCACAAACACTTCTCAAAAAGAAGTACAAATGGCCAAAAAATTATATTTAAAAAAGTTTAGTCAGACATGATGGCATACACTCGTAATATCAGTACTTGGGAGGCTTAAACAAGAGGATGGCAGGTTTGAAGCCAGCCTTAGCAACTTAATGAAGCTCTCAGCAATTTAGCAAGATCCTGTTTCCAAATAAAAAATAAAATAGGTATGGAGGTTTAGCCTGGAGGTAGAAGGCCCATGGTTTCTATTCCCCATACCTCATGCACACACACAAAATAAAATAAAATAATAAAATAAAAAGTTTAACAACAAGAAAATGTAAATCAAAATGACACTGATTCTTTCTCACAATAGTCAGAATGTCAATCATCAAGAATACAAATAACAATAAATGAAGGCTGGTAAGGATATAGGGAGAAAGGAACTCTTACTATTGGTGGAAATATAAGTTAATATAGTTACTATGGAAATCAATATAGAGGTTGTTCAAAGGCTAAATATAGATCTACTATATGATACATCTTACTACTTTTTGGTATTTACCCCAAAGAATTAAAGGCAAAAGTTAAAATATTTTAGAGATATATACATATTCCTGTTTATTGCAACACAATTCACAATATCCAAGTTATGAAATTAGCTTAGATGTCCATCAAGATATAAGGGGGTAAAAAAGTGGTGTGTGTGTGTGTGTGTGTGTGTGTGTGTGTGTGTGTGCGTGTGTACATTTCTCAGCCACAATAAGGAATAAAATTATGTCATTTTTGGGAAAATGAGATTGGAGGACACAATTTTGAGTGCAGTACATCAGACTCAGTGAGAATAATAATATTGCATATTTTCTCTCATATGTGGAGGCTAGCAAAAACAAAACAAAGGGATTCCACGAATTAGAAAGATTAGGAGAATAGGAACAATGTATCAGGAGATGGAGGACAGAAGGGTAAGAGGGGTATTGGGGAACAAAACCAAATTGGGCTTTTGTGTATGCACAAATAGGCCATAATTAAACCCACCATTCCGTAGTTAATATGTACCAGTTAAAAAAGGAAGATAAAAGAGAAAGAAAGAGGTAGGCTGTTGGGAGTTGGTGAAAACAGACCTTTGGGAAGGGATTAGTGCATTTATCAATGAGACCTGAGGGAGCTTGTTTGTCTCTTGTACCATGAGAGAACACAGAGAGGTGTATTCTATAAATTAGAAAATGAGCCCTCAGCAGACACTGAATGTACTAGCACCTTGATCTTGAACTTCTCCACCTTTGGAACATGAGAAATGTATTGTTTATAATCCACCCAGCCTTGGGTATTTTGTGACAGTAGCCCACATAGAATAAGACAGGCTCTAAATTTCAAATTCCAAAAGAATATATTTTAACTCTCCCTAAAAATCTTAAGATTGTCTTTTATAATGGCTTATCATAGTATCTTTAGAAATTCCAGTGATATTCTTCAATTGCAAGTTTAGCATTTTTGAACATTAAACAAATATTAAATTTAGTGTTGGGAAATGTCATAGAGCCTATATGGTTAGGAAGAAAAGACTAGCATGAAAATGTAGGATTGTTATATTGTGTGAAAAATAATAAATCATAGGTGTGTGTAGGGCATGGTGTGACTTTAAGGAGGAGATAATTAGCTTAGCTGGGTGGGGCAGGGGTCTAGTAAAAACTGATTAAGCTGGATTTCAAAACAGAGAGGTGCCATTTTTAAGACAAACCACAAGAAAAAGAATATAGAAAGAAGAAATAGCCACGCTGCAGAGGGTGGAGGCATGCAATGATGTGCTTAGTTGACTGGAATGCATTGTTGAAGAATGGGTTGGGTCAGGGAAAGCCTTTTGCACTGGGGTAGGCACAGTGGCTGCTGTCCAGAATGCAATGAGGAGGTACGTCTAGAGTATCGATTCCTTCCTGGTCGTCCTACAGAGCCCTGTTTATTCTTTCTATCCTGTATCCAGTGTCAGTGTAAATTGTTTTGACTTGTTAAGTTCTGGAAGTGTAAATAAAGTGAGCACTTAATTAACAGCAATTATTTTAGTTGTGCTTCTATCTGTACTAGGGGGACCCACACATATTGGAGGTAGGCAATGAACACTAAAAGAAAAACAATGAAAATGTACAACATACTTTCATACTTTCAGTATTTTCTTTAAACTCCCTGGATTAGCCTTCCTGGGTCTCTTGTTTCATGTACATATGGATTCCATGCTCCTGCCCAGCCTTCAGTCAGAATCTCTGATACCTGTGTGTTCAAAGATGCTTGAATCCCTGAGAAGTCTAGGAAAATGTCACTTTCCTGGAGTATATTTCCTCAGAGGAATCCCAGAAATCGTAGACATTTTGTCTTCAGATTGAGCCCATGCTAATAAAAGTATTCAAACTGTCCATGAAGCCTTAGTAGCTATAGTTCATCATTGGTTTCCCTTGCTTCCCTTTCCAAATGGACTATAAACTTCTTAGGGTCAGAAGACATGTTCAGAAGCAAGACTATAACACGGTACTATCTCCAAACACATGAGGAGTCAAGAAACATTTGTTAATAAAGTAATGATGTTTTAGTTCACTCTGCATTACTGTAACACATACCCAAAATAATCAACTCATAAAGAGGAAAGGTTTATTATGACTCACAATTATAAAGGATTCAGTATATGACTGATTGGCCCAGTTGTTTGGGGCCTGCAGCAGCACAGTGTCTCAGGGTAGGTGAGTGGCAGAGGAGGCCAGGGCACCTCAGGGACATACAAAAAGAATATTGCCACTATTCTCCTCAAGGTTATACCACCAATGACCTAAAATCTCCCACTACATTGCGCTTCTTAATATTTCCACCGCCTCTTAATAACATCACTCTCTTGGACTAGCCTTTAACCAATGGGCCTTTGGGGGATATATAAGATCTAAACTAAAAATTGTGACCACTCACATTTTTAAACAAGGCTCTAACTGTGTGCATTTCTAGGTGTTCATCTACAAAGCACAAAGATAATAGTGAGTTAAGGCTGAAGGATGCCATTATTTAGGCTTTCCCAAAGTACGAACAGCTTAAATTCTTAGAAAACGAACATAATATCATTTTTACATCGACTGTATGTTTAAAGAAAACATAAAATATAATGTGCTTCTATGAAATAATTTGATTTGTCTTCTGTGCCTTGAGTAACTAAAAATGCTTTTGCATTTCACAGAAGAAAACATAGGATCAATCAAACTGACCCTTAAAACTAAAGGTCTTGGAATAGAATTTCCATATTATCTTTCATTAGGGAGGACTTATTTATTGATTCATGGATTTTCTTCATACAAGAAGAGATGTATTATTAGATAGGATAGACAAAAGAGAGAAAACAACTGGATATTCAAAACTATATCTTGTTTGGCAAATAAATATTTTTCCAACCATTGACATTTAAAGGACAAAAGGTAGCCTGGGCCAATTTTCCATCAATTTGACAATGTCAAAGACATAGACCAGTTTTCTTTTAAGTTAGAGCAGAACATCATATCAATGAGATAATTTTATTTTCTTGAGTACCATCAGAATAACAGGCAGAAAATACAGAAGACATTTATACAATATGACAAATATAAAACTAATAAGTTTTGATATTTTCAAAACATTTTTTAAGAAATCAATTTGTAGATTATATAGCTAAAGGGAGAAAAAAGGCCCCGGGGAAATCCTTCCATGTTACCTTCATCTTCAGAGCAGAACACTTTCTCTCAGGGGGTGACTGCTTGCTCTTGTTATAATCATTTCAGAGGACACTGCTCATGATGTAGAAGGCAGAGGATCTGTGGTGTGATGTTCCTTCAGTGGCATCATCACAGTCATTAAAGACAGAAGAATCATGGACACTGCAGCCACCAGTGGCAAAGACAATAATTCTGAAATTTATTTTTACAAACAAACACGTTGGCAATTTTATACTAGTCTGAATGAATGCTAAGGGGAGGCTATTCCTTTGGTATTACTGAATTAGGCATCCCGTTCCATGAATGCCACTGTTTGCTAGAGTTCTATTTTAACATTTTTCTTGAAAAGATATATATAAATAAAATTATATCTTAAGTACCCAAAGGAATCTTCAGATATAGGAAAAACACACTTTAAGTTCATCTGTGAAATAAAAATTTACTCTATGGGAAAATATACAGGACCTCTCTCTCTCTCTCTCTCTCTCTCTATATATATATATATATATATATATAATATATTAATATATTAGATATAATATAATATATTATATAATATATCAGATATAATATATAATATAATTAATATATTAGATATCAATATAATGATTATTATATATTAATATAAACTATATATATATATATACTTAAAACTGTGGACCTATAATTATTTTACAATAAAATGCTTTGGAGTCAGGTATGGTGGCACACATGTGTAATCCCAGTAGGTTGAGATTAATCCCTGGGAGACTCAGACAAGATTGAAGATTCAAGACTAGCCTCAGTATAATAGTGAGACTTTTAGCACCCCAGTGAGACCGTGTTTCAAAAAACAAAAGAAATTAACTAACAATATAAAGAATTGGGGTGTACCTCAGAGGTAGAATGCCCTTAAGTTCAATCACTTGTACCCTCCAAAAATAAAATATGAAAATAGAAAGTTTTTAAACAGTTTATAATTTTAAGTATATTAAAATTAAACTTAGGTAATTAATATATATATAATTATTGGTGCATTGTAGTCATACATCTTAATGGGACACAAGATGGTGGAGGCATACATGCACACATCACTTATTTACCCCTTCCCCATTTCCCACCCCATTACCTTCCCCTTCCTCCTTCTCATGTTTGGCTTAGTGATTGACTTTGATATGTTTTTTAATGTACATCATGTACATTAGGGAATTTCCCTCTTCCCCTTCCCATCTCCTTCAGGTCGCCTTATTTGCTTATATATGGTTTATTTTTTTTTTAAAGAATGCAGTTGTTTCATTTAAACCCTCTGATATACAGTAAGGCGAACAACTTCTCACTAGTTCAACAAATATTTAGGAGTGGGTATAGATGATGCATGACGAGGGGTAGGGGCTGCTATTTTACAGAGTGATCAGTGGGCTTCTGTCTTGTTGAAATTGATGTGTGACACAATGGAATTCTATTCAGCCATAAAGAAGAACAAAATTATATCATTTGCAAGAAGATGGAAAGCCCTAGAGAACATTATGTTAAGTGAGATCAGCCAAGCACAGAAGGAGAAGATACATATGTTTCCTCTAATATGCCCAAACTAGGAAACACAAAGGATACCAGTGGGACTCCAGATAATGGAGGGTAAATACTAGCTAAGTTTGAATGGAAAGATAGGAGAGGAGGAAGGCCGATCTTGATTAATGAGGGTCTACACCTGAACATGTGTAAAATTATGAATATGACATGGTTAACCTGGACAACCATTGGTGGGAGGGGGGAAGGGAAAAAGGGGGTGGGGGGAGAGGGCACCAAATATAGTTTAAATGTATACTATTTATGTTCAATAAAAAAATTGTTAAAATAAATAAATAAATAAAATGTTAAAGTGAAGAATAAATAAATTCCAAATTATAGCAGCACATACAGGAAAAAAAAAAGAAATTGACGTGTGAGCAGAAATGTGAAAGAAGTACGTGGTAAGATTATAAGGCTATCTGAAGGAAGAGTCTGAATATATATCTCAATATACTCATATTTTAATTAGCAATTACCATATTGTCACTTTACTCTTACAACAACAGAGAGATAGAGCACACATAGTTCTTTTTTGAATTCGATGTGGATTTTTATATGCTTTTATTGGTTCATTGTAGTTTCACTTCACTGTGTAGTTCAGAGTGACAGTGACAGACATGCTCACAGCACCTGGTGAGCTTACCCCTGGCTCCCTCCCCACTCCTTCCCTTTCCCTATATTTGATGTTGAGCTTGACCTTGGTATTTTCACACATGGATGTAATATCAGTGAAAGTGCTTCCTTCATTAATTATCCCTCCCTGCCACATCCACTCTTCTCAAAACCTCTATCCCTCCACTGGGCTTTTCCCTCCATTATCTAATTTCCTTCTTGCATCCTGATTACTCCTAGATTTCATATATGAGAAAAGAAAAACTGATGAACCTTCACTTTCTGTGACTGTCTGATCTCACTTAATATGCTGTTCTCTAGGTCATCCATTTTTCTGACAATGGTTTAGTTCTTGGTGTATAGTTTACATGCACACATACGGTTTAGAATTGTGAGTATAGAGGGCAACAGATGTTCACATTTCTACAATTTAGAACCTGTGAGACTTAACCTTATTTAAGTTTTCTGCCTCAGCTCCTCATCTGTAAAATAGGAACCCTGATATATTATGAAGTTATTTTAAGGATTAATTGATATATTGCATGTAAAATGTTTAACACAAAATAAGTTCCCAATGTAGCAGCAATTATCAACAATAACAAACAAGTATAAATTAGAACTCTGCCTCTATATTGCCTCAGATAGCTTTCACTTATTCATTCATTCAACAAAGCTAATTAAGCCTGGACTCTGTACTAAACACCATGATGGGTGAAGTAAATCCTAGGCTATCAGAAAGATCAATGTGTTTCCTACTGCTAGAAGAGATAAACAGATCACATCATTTATGATATGATCTATTAACTGTCATAATAAAGAAGACAAGGTAAAGCCCTTCTCTTCTGAGGGCTTGAGTGAGAGTTTCACAGGGGAGAGGATATAGAGGAGCCCGTCTGCTAAAGAAAATGAAGAAAGAGTGGACAAAGCAGAGAGCATGAAGGAACAAAGCCGTATGGAAACGAGATTAAAAAAAAAATAAAAAACAAAAAACCACAAAGGAACCCTTAAGTGTGTGTGTGTCATTCTTTGTCTACATCACAGGATACCTGTAAAGGAAAGAGGTGAAGTTAGCATTGCAGGTTGGAAGTAAATAATGTGGGCTCTTTTATGCCTGCAGGCCTATACGCACACTACAGAATCTCGACTTTGGTGGTGACATTTTGAAAGGGAAGTATGATCCTTTCTATTTCAAAAAGCTAACTTGGTAGCAGAGTGGGGTATGGTGTAGAAGAGTTGCTGACATTGGGATCAGGAGACTTTAATTGCACACAGTGTTTCAGAGCATCCTGGATCAAGGGATGGTGAGAAGGAGTGAAGGAGACTTACAATGAAAAAAAAAAATGGTAGTAATTTTCTAGTCCAATCACTTATTCTAAATGAAACTCTTACAGACCATTGTTGAAGGTCCTGGAACAATGTCAAATATTAGATTTTAACTAATATTACTTGGTGGCTGATTAGAAGTGAAAAGAGAGGAAGGAAAGGGAGTGCTGTAACCCTCTTAAATGTGTGTTAAATGAAACTGAAAAAGGGAGTAATAAATTGAGTCCTGGAGACAAGTGGATGTGGGTACCTGGTACGGAGGAGACTTGCATCTGGAGGAAGAGAGATATTCTGTTGCTCATTTTCTAATGGAAATGACACTGCTGAGGGATGAATATGCGATCCCCAGGAGAAGGCTTGGAATGGAAACCAAGCTATCTGTGTGAGACTATTATGAGAAAGAGAAGCCACTGGGTGGGAATCAGGTGGGAAAAATAGGCCTTGTAATCTTCATGATGCAACTATATATATATATGTATATATATACATACACACACATATATATATTTACTATACATTATGTATTACTATATACTTTAATATATTTATATGTAAATGTATGTATGTATGTATGTATGTATGCATGTATTTATTTATTTATTTATTTATTTATTTATTTATTTATTTTATTTTGTGGTACTGGGGTTCCCGGAAGTCCTTCTACCTCCAGACTATACTCCCAGACCTATTTTATACTTTTTAAAATTTGGAAACCGGGTCTCTTAAGCCAGCGGGGATGGCTTCGAACCAGCGCGATCCTCCTGTCTCCGCCTCCTAAGCGCAGGGATTACGAGAGTGTGCCACCAAGCCGGGCTTAAATGTATGTATTTATTTTAATATACTTTTATTGATACATTGTAATTATATATCATAGTGAGGTTCAAAGTGCTCAAACATACTTGCACACAACACTTAGTGTCTTTTCCTCTGGATTCTACTCCACTCCCTCAGCCCTTACCATACCTGTCATTGAGATTGCTATTGTTAATTTTGTGTACATATATATATATATTTATACTTATATTTACTGTTTATTATATATATATATGTGGGGGTGTGTTTGTGTGTGGTGTGCGTGTTTGTGTGTGGTGTGTGTTTGTGCGTGTTTGTGTGTGTGTGTTTGTGCGTGTTTGTGTGTGGTGTGTGTTTGTGCATGTTTGTGTGTGTGTGTGTGTGTGTGTGTGTGTGTGTGTTTGTGTGCGCGCTCCCTTTGTAGAAGTTTCATTCTTGGTCATTTGGTGTTTTCTAACACCAACAGCCAAATTTCCAATTCTCTTCCATCAACTGAGTATCCAACAGTTCAAATCTGACACTACCTACCTGGAATTAGCAGCCGATCTCACCAGTTAAAGGGCCTAGTGTCACAAGACTGTCCCCACTTCAGACGTCAGATGCAAGTTCTTAGGCTTCTCATGTCTAACAGACTGGCTATATATTGAGGCTTCCCATGATACCTCCTCAGTGTTTATTCTTTCCCAGAATGGTTCAGAAAACCCAGACAGGCACTTTGCTTATGTTTACTGGTTTAATATGAAAGGTAAAACTCAGAAACAGCCAAACTGAAAAGATGTGTATGTTCAGGAAGTGAGAGCTTTCACATTCTCCCAGGGCACGTCACTCTCCCAGAACCTTTGTGTCAGCAACCAAAATCTCATTGTTCAAGAGTTTTATAGCTCAGTCTTTAGCTCCCTCAATCTTTCTGGAGGTTGGAGGGTGGCTAAAATTATAACACTAGATGTGTGTCAACAGATAAATGGATAACAAAAATGTGGTATATATACACAATGGAATTTTACTCAGCCATGAAAACAAACAAAATTATTTTATTTGCAGGAAAATGAATGAAACCAGAGAATATTATGCTAAGTGACAGCAGCCAGTCTCAGAAAGTAAAGGGTCATATGTTTTTTCTCATATGTGGAAACTAGAAACAAAGAAACTGGGTAAATAAGGAGATGGACCAGTGGAACAGTGGAAGGGCATTGGGAGAGGGAAGAAGAAAGGGAGAAAAGGAGGATGAGGAAGGAACAGCTTAAAGGTTTTGTGTATATATGAAGGTAACACTACATATCACTACCAGTCTCAGTAAGAAGCCCAGGGAAGGAGGAAGGGAGAGGGGATGGGATGCAGAGGGAAAGGCACCACGTGCTGCATGGGTTATGTTTGTATCACTTTGAACCTCACTGTGATGTATAATTACAATGCACCAATAAAATATTAAAAAATCACTTGGTGTTACTAGTCATCGTTCTTATCATCAGCATAAATTCAGGTGTGATTAAAACGTATACATGATAAAAAAGATACTTTGAGCACTGAGGAAATTGCAAATGGTTTAGGAGCTCTGTGCCAGGAAAAAGGGATGGAGACCAAATGCATATTTCTTATTCTGGTATACCCATATTCTTTTTTCATTTTTTATCCTATCTTATTCACAGCACTCATTCCCCTTTAATATTGTATCTATGATGATAACTCGTATAATTCCTTCTCCAATTCTGGATGAATCCAAACTTTTAGTCTTGTTCTGCACAAAATGTTCTTTATGTGATCACTAAAGGACATTAAATGCATACCTATAATCGTAGTATTTGGAGGTGGAAACAGGAATATCACAGGTTGTAGGCCAGTCTCAGCAACTTAGAGTGTTCTTGTTTCAAAATAAAAATGTAAATAAAAAAGGGCTGGGAATGTAGTTCAGAGGTAGAGTGTTTCTGAATTAAATCACCAGTATGAAAAAAAATGATCTCAACATACTTGATGTCCTGGTACAACTGATTAGATGAAATAGAGAAAGGCATTTGAAAGAATGAAGTTTATTAAACATTTCTAATCCAGTACTGTGAACATAATAGGTGCTGTGCAAACATTTAATGAAAGAAAGCCATTCTAGATCTAGCATTTGCCTTTATCATTTTGGCCTTAAATTAAACAGGGAATATAGACCAACATTTCCTCTAAAATCATTCCATAACAGAAAGATGTCAGCTTTACATTTTTGAAAGGTTATATAACTACTGGAAACAAAATTTCTTTAATTTATTGATTGAATAAACAGACTAACCATTTTTATTTAGAGTCATATAACCTTATTTATTAAACTACAAATAATAGCAAATAATTTTAAATACCAGCTATATATATTTTTCTCAGAAAAATTGTTACCTAGTGATCTGAGCTGTGATAATTAGATAACACCTCTACTAGAAACAAAGCATGTGTCTTGAGTCTAAGGAAACTCATTTATAATACCAAAAGGATGGATTAAAACATGAAGAGATATCCAAAGAACTTATCTGCCTCGAAGATAAAGCTCTTTCAATTAAAAAAAAATGGGGTTAGTTCTTTAGTGCAGCTCAGTGGTGGAACACTTGTCTAACAAGCACAAAATTCCTAGCACTGAAACACAAGAGGGAGGGAGGGAGGGAGAGAGAGAGAGAGAAGAGAGAGAGAGAGAGAGAGAGAGAGAGAGAGAGAGAGAGAGAGAGAGAGAGAGAGAGAGAGAGAAGAAGAGAAGAGGAGGAGAGGAGCATGAATCCTGGGGAAACTTATCTTAAAATCTACTCTACAGACTTACAAAACGTGTATTATCTAGGCATGATGGCCCACACCTATAATTCAGGTACTTGGAAGGCAGAGTCAGGAGGCTCACAGGTTCAAGGACAGCCTCAGCAAGTAGAGATTCTCATTAACCTAGGGAAACCCTGTTTCTAAATAAAAATAAAAGAGAGCTGGGAGTATAGCTTGGAGATAAAATACCTCTGGGTTCAATCCACGGTAAAACACACACACACACACACACACAAATCACAAAATGTATATCATATTCTGACAATCGTTATCTTTTAAAGATTAGATTAATGCATTGCCTAACTCAGATATGCTAAACAATTTCACTTTGGAAACCACTTTCAACATTGTACATTGGAAGGCTCACACATACCCTAATAAAACCATTATCTTTCCTTTAAAGAAAAAATAATCTATCTGGAATGTAGATAAACTAATAATAAGAATAATTCTCACTCTTGATTTTGCCATGCACAGTGTAGAGGGAGGTACTCAATCTATAGAGCAGTAGCAACTAAGCATGCAGAAGAGTAACCAAATATATAACTTTGTTAGTGTAGAATAATGCATCAGACCAAGAGAGACTTGTCTATCATTAGCTTATATTTTAAAGGCAATAAATTATGCATAATTAGAGAAAATTACCACAACATAATGCTGTGTGTGTACAATGCTTTGTAATAAATATTGCATGATACATTTAACTATTTACCACAGGAAAAAAACTAAGCACCAGATAATTAATATTATAATAGCATTTTAATTGTTAAAAAGTGTTAATATCTTTGAAGCTAGCAATTAAAAACATCATTTATTCATATTAATGAGAGAAAGTCAATCTGAATTTGTGAAAAAAAATGGCCATAGAACATTTTCACAATCATATGATTTTATAAAGTGATCCTCAAACTATGAAATTACTACTAGAATTACTAAGTGTAGGTTTTTCTGGGCTTATACAACTAATAATTGTGCTTTATTTATAGTAGATATATTAATTGAATGTAAATGTATGGTTTGAAATTTCTAAAACATAATATGCATGCTGTTGAATAGGCTAAATATTTCTCCTTGAAATTTTTCTTCTGCCATTCATTAGTTTCCACTATTCTATTTCATGGATACTGCAAAGGTAAATGTTGACCCCATAAGTCTGATTGCAGGGGGCTTAAATGAGTGGAATTTTATTTCCTAATTAACAAGTAGCATATTTTGGATCTACCCATCCTGGTTCTGGTGCCCTATGAAGAATTCTGTTGTTTCCAACACTAAGCCTTGGACTTCCTGTGTAACTCAGAATTCAATCTAATATTTTTATTAAGCCTTCATGGAGAATCATAAGAATGAGTTTTTATGATCCTATGGATTACTCTACCATTATATTTTATGACCTAAATGTTTTATGGTGTAGCATGGACTCCGAGTATAAATACACATATAGTCTATGTTACTTTGGGCAAATTATTTAACCCCACTGTCTATCAACAATTATGAGCAGAAAAAAACAGAGGGCAGTTATTAGAATTAAATGAATTAGCACTAACCAGTTATTTAGAATAATAATTTGAACATACTGAATGCCTGGTGGTTGTCATAATTATTGTAAAATTTATTATTCTTAGTTTAGATGTTAATTCCCTAACACCTTTCCTACTGGTCTATAGAGTCGAATACTTGCCTTTGTTACACATAAGTGGTAATTATCTTTTCTTCTCTTTTATTGATGAGTTAAAATCATATTGTTGGTTTCAGATAAAAATTGATTGAATTAGCTGAACTTTAGTATGGATAATATTTTTATTCATTATAATTCTCAAAATCATCAGGGTAGAGAATGCTTTAAAGAATATCAAAGACAGTTCAATTTTTTGTCTTTCAGAGGATTCTCCTTGCCCATTTTTCACTTTTGCATTAAATTTAGAAATGAAACATAAGGAGAGACTACCTGAGAATAGGAAATTCTAAAGATACCCTTTTAATGTTGAATAAATTTATCCTTGCTTTAGGAGTACAATCAGGTTTAGCATGCCTTTAGAATTTCTGACCCATTAGAAAGTTGGCATCCATATATTCTATTACCCTCTATGTCTGATTTACTTCCACAAACCACATAGAACCCCTTTTTACTTTCCTTTTTTTCCTTTGGCTTCTTGCTTGAACTACTTTGTAACAATCATTGCAGCCTTTTATATTCCTTTCGTAGCTATTTTCCCTGTGTTTCAGCTTTCTACTTCAAATATTCTCACCTCACCTATTTTTAATTCAAAATATTAGCTTCTATTTACTTCCAATTTTATACTCAGCCTAAAATTAAATACCGAAAAGAGTAAGTAGGAAAAGCCACCCTTAATCTACCATGGAATGTGACTAAACATTAAAGCATAAAAATCAAAACACCAAATCAAAATGCCATATGGCTTAATCACTGTATTACTCAATACTTGACTCCAGGAGGGATAATTCTGTCACACAGTTCCTCAGTGTGAGCTATGCCTGGAGAGCAGAGGCTTGCTTTGTTCCTCAGGTCTGATTTCCAACAGGCCTAGAGTATAGAGTTGGAAACAGCCTGACCTTGGTCCTTGACCTTCCTGAGAGCACTGGGGTTTTGGGGCTCATTGTGAGGATAGAACTTGGGCTCTTGACTCTTGGCAATCCATGCCTCTGTCTCTTGCATCCTTTCTCCCTCAGTTTCTCCCTGTGGGAAATGGAGGACCAGTAGAAACAGGTTTAAGAAGCTAAACTGCTGGCAAAAGGTTTCTGCTTGCCACTATACACTAATCTTACTTTAGTCAGTGTTCATGCTTAAGTCTCCTAGCTTTCTAGTACATGCCCTCTAAATATATGATTAAAAATAACTTCTTCAGTTTAGCAAATATAAAAACCATTTTGGAGAACTTACTTAAGATGCAAATCAAGGGTTTTATAGTTTACCTTTCTACTCCTGCCATACATAGATTCTAATCCAACAGATTAGGTAGGACCATAGAGTGTGTGTGTGTGTGTCTGTGTGTGTGTGTGTGTGTGTGTGTGTGTGTGTGTGTGTGTGTGTGTGAACATGCACATGTGATATTGGGGATTGAACCCAGAAGTTTTCTACCTCCAAATATTCCTGGCCGTTTTAAAATTTTATGTTGGTTTGTTTGTTTTAAAACAGAGTCTTGTTAGGTTGTTGAGGGTTGTGCCAAGTTGCTGAGGCTGTCCTCAAACCTAACATCCTCCTGTATCAGCCTCCCAAATACTAGGATTGCAGGTATGTATCACCAGGCATGATGTAGATGGTCTTAGTACATGGTTTTAGAAAATGCCTCAGAATTCTTCAATCAATGCAATTCTTTCCGACTTCTGATACATAGAAAACAGCACACTGAAATATAGCTTGTCAATGTACCAACTACTGTATGGTGTTTGTCACTCTTCATTAGATCTTAAAATTTTAACATTGGTGGATCCAAAATTATTACCTTTAATTAATGGTAAAACCAGCTTCTTCCTTTCCCCATGAGGGAATGTGAATCCCTAAGTGAGGCCAAGATAATAATTATTAAAAAGCAAAGGGAGATGCTTTATCAATTGGTTTATCACAAAGGTACATCGTGGTCCACTGGACCCTCTGTGCTTTGTGCCTACTACCCAGGAAAGCCCAGTCTTCTTATTTTTGAATAACAGTCCTATCAGCATACTTGCTGAAATTCCTATCATATTATTTATTGGAAAAAAACCACTAGTTTCCAAGTTCAAATCTCCATATTTTTACCTCCTGGTCAATCCTAGTGATTGTACTTAGCCAGTTGGAAGAATTCTTCAAAGACGAAATGGTAAAAGGTGTTTTGATGAACATGTGATTTGCACAATGAAATTAATCTCATAAGAAAATTAGTATTTGTGTCTTGGCCAGGGGCCATATCTCAAATTACAAGTTTAGATTGGACACATTTTTTTTTAAAGTAATTTAGCTGTTAACTTCCTACCCTTTAAACATCCAAAATAGATTGGCTAGAACTCCAGTAGGGAAGTGCCTTTGGGCTGATAATGTGCTGTTCAGGACTTACTGCAACAATTTTTTAATCTCTCTGATATAACCTTAAAGCATTTTATAAAAGAAAAATAGTAATCAATATGAGTAAGATTTCTGCCTACCAGATATTTATCAGAATGATGTGAAAAGCTAGGCTACGGCTTTCTGATATATTTTTAAAGTTAGGAAAATTGGTCCTCTGTGGAATCCATGTTCTTCTGGTAGATATTCTAGATGTTTGTCTTCCTGAACATTCCAGACATTTTTGTCATTATTATCATTCTTATATACTAATCTCTATCCCTACAGGTCTCAAAGTGTTGTCTGGGGACTCCTATGCAGTCAAAATTATTTCCATATTTACATGTTGATTGTTTTTTTAACTTTCATGAGTTATATAATAAAGTTTTCTGTTGTGTGTGATGTATAATATCTCAAAAGATTGAATGCAAAAACAAAAATGGGAATTCATTAATCCTACTTCTATAATCTAGGAATTAAAATTAATTAAACGAGAATATACAGTTTTTGCCTCACAAATATAGTTAGTTTTCATAAAAGTGTATATTTATGTTAAAATATAATGTTTTAGAGTCAAGTGTGATGGCTCAGGCCTACAATTCCAGTACTTTGGAGGCAAGACAGGAGGATCGCAGGTTCAAGACCAGCCTCAGCAACTTAGTAGGACTCTCAGCAACCTCCTGAGACCCAGTTTCAAAATAAAAAATAAGACGAGCTGGGGGTATAGCAAAGAGGTAGAATTCCTCTGGTTTCAATCCCCAGTATAACACACATAGAAAAAGTTTTATTATTTAAATGCATTAATTTGTATTTTAAAATGTCAGTTTTAATTTTAAATATGATGTATAGTAATGTAAGTCAAAGGTTTCTGAGGCCTTCAATAATTGAGAAGTGTGGAAGGGTGTTCTAATAGTAAAATGTTTGAGAATCATTGCTCTAGTTAAACTGAATGATGTGCTACTGACTTTATAAACTCATTGACTTTTTACCGCCTTGTCTAAAATACTCATTGCTTTTTTTTCTTTCTTTTTTATGGTACAGCAGATGGAACTCAGGGGCATTCTACCTTTGAGCTACACCCCCAGCCCTATTTTTTATTCTTTATTTTTTGAAACAAGTTCTCACTGAGTTGCAAAGGGCCTCACTAAGTAGCTGAGGCTGGCCTTAAACCCAGATCCTTCTGTCTCAGCCTCCCAAATGCAGGGATTACAAGTGTGCAACACCATGCCCGGCTTATTCACTTCTTTGGAATCAAAAACTTTATTTCCACACTTCTGATTTCATGTACTTAAATCTTCATCATCTTTTGAAATTTAGCTCAATTTCTTTCATTTTTATAGATGTTCCCCTTCTCAACTCTACCCTAGTTCTTCTCTCCATCTTTTGTTAAATGTTCAGATGAGCATTATGCCATTAAATATTTTTTAACCTTTTCACTACAATTTATTTTTCTTTATGACTTCTCTCTCATATTCTCCTCTGGGGTCTTTGAGGGAATTTTTTAAAAGTCAGCTTATCATTTGTGGATTTTCTCTCCCTTCTTTCAGAGCTCAGTGTAATGTCTAGCACAAACTGAGTACTAGATAAATATGTTTGGGGCATCCATGCTACAGATCTGTCTCCTGATCTTGAAAAATTCTTCCTAAACCTACTAGAAGTTTGATTCTCTGTGACTAATTAAAGCAATGAATAAGGAACATAGCACCATCTCTGAACACAATTGTGAGCAGAGAAAATCACTCGTGTTGCCCCCCCATCTCCCAGTTGACTTTTACCTCTCATACAATTCTTGTGATTCTTCTCTCTTTCTACCTCCTACAAGATTCTCATTGCCTTTTCTACTATGTTCACACCTCATAGAACATGGGGGGGGGTTTAAGGAAGTGAATAAACCAACATTTTTTTCTTTATAATTTGAAATAGGAATTTTTTTTCAGTAAAATAAGTTATTTTTTTCAAAGATAGAATCACCCAGCAAGAGCACTACATTAACTGTAATTCCTTGTAAAGTTGCCACAAAGTAGGAGGAGTGAGAAAATTCAGGTTAATCACTGTCTGTCCTCCAATTTTTATGTTATTGTACCACTAACAAGGACAACAGCCTTAACACTAAATTTTATGCCTCAAACAGTGGTTTGTAGGAAATAATTAATATGAAAATGGGCTTTTATATGCACTAACTTTAAAAAAAAATTTATTGGTGCATTGTATTCATACATCATAATGGGGTAAAAACTTGTGTAGACATAAATGCACACATCACCCAGCCAGCCCCCAGGAAGCCCCCACCCTTCTCCCTCCCTATCACTCCCTCCCATGCTTGGCTTAGTGGTTGACTACAATATGAAAAAGTACCTCATGTGCTTTAAAGAGTTTCCTTTTTCCCCTCTACCATCCTCACAGTTAGGTTGCCTTATTTGCTCCTCTATTAGGATCTCCTTTATAGCCTGGGAATCCTCATATGACCCATTTCACCTTAGCTTTCACATATTAGGGAATGCATCCAGTTTCTAACATTTTACTACTGACTGATTTCTCTTAGCATAATGTCTTCCAGTTCCATCAATTTCCCTGTAAATGCTGTAATTGTGTTATTTTATGGCTGAGTAAAATTCCGTTGTGTACATATCCTACAGTTTTGTAATCCATTCATCTGTTGATGGATGTCTTGGCTGGTTCCATAGTTTGGCTATGGTGAATTGTGCAGCTATGAACATAGATACACATGCATTAGTTTGGTACTTTGGTTTACTTTCTTTTGGGTAGATACCCAGAAGTGGTATTGCTGGATCAAACGGTAGATTTGTTCCCATTCTTCTGAGGATTCTCCATATTGTTTTTCAAAGTGGTTGCACTAATTTGCAACCTCACCAACCATGTTTTAGAGTTCCCACTTCTCCACATCCTGGCCAGCATTTGTTTTTGTGTTTTGAATGGTTGCCATTCTAGTTGGGGTAAGGTGAAATCTCAAGGTAGTTTTGATTTGCATCTCTCTGATTGCTAATGATGTTGAGCATTTATTCATTCATTTACAAGCCATTTGAATTTCTTCTTTTGTGAAGTATCTATTTAGTTCACTTGATCATTTTTTGATTGGATTATTTGGATTTTTTGTATTGAGTTTCTTGAGTTCTCTGTATATTTCAGATATTAGTCCTCTATCGGAGAAGTAGGTGGCAAAAATCTTCTCCCATTCTGTTGGCTCTTGATTGAGATTCTTGACAGTTTCCTTTGCTGAACAGAAGCTCCTCAGTTTCATGCAATCCCACGGAGATCATTCCTCACAGATATAGAAAAATCAGTCCTTAAATTTATATGTACTATCTTTATGTATGTGTACAACAATATTTTCACGCTGAGGGGCACATGACAATACTGAGGGAGACTGAAGCTGGGCATCATAAAACCTAGAGCAGCTAGATTTACTAACATAATGTTTTCTAGGTCTAATGGAGCAAGGGAGGTGGTTCAAGGGTGGAGGTGGGGGAGAATTAATAAAGGAGGCACTTCCATTGATGCCATGTACATATGTGAGAATACCAATGCCAATCTCAATATCATGTATGGGAAAGGGAGGTGTGAGGAGGTAGCCAGAGGGAAGCTTACCACGTATGTCACTATCACTCTGAACTACAGTATGATGTGAGACCACAATGTACCAATAAAAGTTTATGTGTGTATATATAAATATATATACATATATGCAAATTTACAAGTGTATATATGTATTATATATATATAATGTAAAGAGAAAACCTAGAGTGCTATCTATCTCCAAGCAAATAGCTAGGTAGCCCTACTTGGGCCACTTAAATTCTCTTAATCTCAGTTCTTGCCTTTACCCAATGTTTTTCAGTCTTCTTTTAATATTGGTTATATTAAACCAGGGTACAACTTAGGTGATCACTAATTTACTTAAAGCTTCTTTGGAAATAAATCAATGTTGACTCTAGATATTAAGCAAAACTAAATTTCAACTGGTTAGCTAAAGTTCATCTATGAAGTTAGTGGCAAATGAAAATGATAATGCAACTTCTCTGAACTCCAGTTCTCTACTCTATTGGATTGTAGCTCTAATATTGACTTAGTATCAGGAAAACAGTAGAGATAAGAGTATGAAGTGTAACAGAAATACAAATAGAATATAATTAAATAATTTCTCCAGTTATATTTACACTCAGTAAATATATAATTTTAACAAATCTCAAAAACTGAAATGATTAATAGTAACTTAATCTATACTGAATTTGTTTACATGCCCACTGGGCATGTAATATAGCACAATGGCATGATATACATCATATATATAACACACTGGTGGCTTATAAGCACTCTGTATGCAACATTACAGAAAAGTACTGAAATACAAATTCTTGCTAATTCTATTTGTTGTACATATTTAAAGGTTCTAGATTTAGAGATTTGTTTATTAGAATTAATTCTGAATTATATTACCCCTGTTACTTCCCTCATGAATTTTCTGGCTTTCATATTTATTTCTACATATTAATAATACATAACAGACTCCACATTTTAAAAAGCAAACATATCAAATGGTTCCTTCTACTGATATTAGTTAATAAAAATGCCTAGATTTTAACTGCTGTCTGAAACTCCAGAAAAATTACTTCAATGTATTTATCAAAGGCAGATGGGCCCCATCACCACACCAGCAGAAAAAAATCCATCAACCAGACCATGACAAAGAAAGACCCTTTTAGAATATTAATTGTGGGCTGGTTTGACATGTGCACTCATGAGGTTCTTTCTAGTTTGGTTCAGGCAATAATTAATAAAAACTCATGAACTGGAAATACGGTGTGAACTTGAAGATTTTTTCCTTTTAAACAGAATACCACTCAGTCAATATTCATAAATCCTTGTTTAAATAACTAGTAAAAAATGATCTGGGACTGCCTGCTAAGCCTGTAGTCAGGCCTAAAGATATTGCACTTCCCAGGCACTTTTTATCTAATCTATGACACAGAAGCAAGTTGCTTAGGTAGATGCTCAATAAATACCTGATGAATGATTAAGTCATTGGGTTGAAGGTCTTTGAAAGATTCCATATAATATACTTAAAATTTGTTTTTAGAACACTTTTGCTCCAACCAGAAATGAATCTGAAAGAGCAGCAGCGGTTATTATTTATACTAGTAGAAAAATTAAACAAAGAGAAGTTTGAAGGTAAAACTAACAATGAGATTCCAAAGCCAATAAGAGATTCATGGCACGTGTTGTCCTGTGTTGAGGACATGATTGCCAGACAGTCCTTCTGATCTCAATAGAATGAACAGATAATATCAGATCAGTGATAAATTAATGAAGGATAAAAGCTTTCTTATCTTTAAAATAGCAGCATTAATAAGCTCTTGCAGAGACATTTAAGAACAATATTATAAAACATAATCAAATAGAATACGTTAATACTACAATTTAAAATATGTGTTGAGTATAATGATAGAAGATAATTGAGATAGCATAGTTTACCTTAAAATAAGCACTGAAGTTTACATGCAATGAGAAATAATACAGAGTTGGAAAATAAGAAAGATCAATATTTAAAAATGGCTAACAAGAAGAAAGCATTTTAAAATCTTGAGTTTAAGATACTTTAATAATAACCTCATTGCCTTTGCATCATAAAGTGATTTTTTGCAATAGATTTTTATTTCAATTTATAAAGAGGCTGTATTAATTTCTATTGCTGCTGAAACAAATTATCACAAATGTAATGGCTTAAAACAACACTAACTTATTGTGTTAGAGGTCTGGGGACAGCAAGCCTGAACCGGCGGCCTCACCTTTGTGTAAGTGGGAGTGGTTCTTTGTAGAGTCAAGGCAGGGAGATTCCCTGGGTTTGCCTTCTTCAGTTCTTACTGGCTGCCTGTATTCTCTGGTTTGTGACCCATTTCTCTTTCTTTAAACACATTGCTACAGCATCTGTTTCTTTCATCACTGTAGGTTTCTCCTCTGATTCCTCCTGAGTTTCTCTTAAAAGAATTGTGTGGTTACCTCCCTCCCTCTCCACTCACGATACAGGACATCTGCCCAATTCCAGACTCTTAATTTAATCACAACTACAAAGTCTCTTTCTACTATGTGATATATGAATTTATAGGTTCTGGGGAATTGAGGCATAGGCATTTTTGAGGAACCGCATTTAACCTAACACAAGGGCTGACAGAATAGATTCTCCAACACCTTCCTGCAAACCCAGAGTAAAAATAAGCTTAATATATTAAGTGGATGTGTTTTTCCAATTCTTATGGCTTTATCATCACCAATAGTCTGACTTCTTTTTAACATAAGGGATGGAATTTTAAATCTTCTCACAACTAGAGTGTTGGACAGTGGAAGATGCCATTAGAATTGTTAGTTCAACATACTTAAGCCTTACTAATAAGTAAATTCACAGAGTAGTTTTTATTTTCATAAAACAAAGCCTCAGCACCAAAAGTACAGCAGAGCAGAAGCAAATTACTCAATTTGACTAATGCGGTTCAATAAATGATTATCTATATATAAACTTAGCACCACTAAAAAAGGTTAAGATACCAAAATTATTCTTTAATGTATCAAGCATGCTTTAAAGGGACTATAAGTCTAATTTTCTTCTATGTTGCTTTGATGAACTCAACAACCACTAAATTAGCTCATGGATTATAGCTCATTAGCATCTACAGAAATAATGTTAATGAGAAATTTGAAAACCAAAACAGCAGGTGCAACTCTTTCCTTTTTTTTAAAAAAAAAAATCTTTGGGAAACACAAGGATGATCACATTCAATGGGTTAGTTTTCTTTGTGTTTTCAAATGTCCACCAAGACTAGAAAGGCCATTTATATATTTTTGGAAATAATTATAAACATGAGTTACTGGGAAACTTTAAAGATTTTTTTAAAAACCTAAGAAAGAACATTCGTGTGTGTGTGTGTGTGTGTGTGTGTGTGTGTGTGTGTGTGTGTGTGGTTACTGGGGATTGAACCCAGGGGAATTCTACTTCTGATATATACCTCCAGCCCTATTTAATTAATTAATTAATTAATTAATTAATTTATTTATTTTGTTGGTACTGGGGTTCCTGGAAGCCTTTCTACCTCCGGGCTACACTCTCAGACCTATTTTATTTTTGGAAACAGGGTCTCTTAAGCCAGAGCGGCTGGCTTCGAACCTGCGCGACCCTCCTGTCTCCGCCTCCCAAGCACAGGGATTACAAGTGTGCGCCACCACGCCTGGCTATTTTTTTTTTTTTTTAAATTTTGAAACAAGGTCTCATTAATTTGTGGAGAGCCTTCCTAAGATTCTGAGGCTGGTCTTAAATCTGTGATCCTCCTGTATCAGCCTCCCAAGTACTAGGATTATAGGTGTGTGTCACCGTGTACAGCTCATTACTTTTAATTAATTAATTAATTAATTAATTATTGTGTGGGTCTGGGGTTGGAACCCAGGGGCATTCGACCTCCGGGCTACATCCCCTGCCCTATTTTTTATTCTTTATTTTGAAACTGGGTCTCACTGAGTTGCAGAGGGCCTCACTAAGTAGATGAGGCTGTCCACGAACCATGATCCTCCGGTCTCAGCCTCCCAAATGATGGGATTACAAGCGTGCACCGCCACACCCAGCTAATAATTTGGTATACCATCTGGAGTTAATCATATGTCTTTATTATACTAATACATAATTGTATCTTATGATTTCTCCATATATATTGAAATCCTATTAATTATATTGTCATAATAATGAGAGATCCTATCAGGATGGATGGCCAGTTTAATTCTATTTTGTTTTTCTAATCACTAAGTACTTAATGTATGAATAGTGGGGTTGAAGGTTTTATCTGAGTGGTGAGTATGGAAATACAGAAATTGTGGATGGGCATTGAAAAATATCAGTGCACAAATTACAATGCAAATGCAATTTTATGACTAATATTTTAGAAGATGGAAAATGCTGTTCTTTGTGAATAATATTAGAAGAAAACATCATCATTATGAAGCCTCTGTGCTGTTAATGCAGAAACAGTGACTGATCAGTATGACCATAATATAAAGCCCCCCCCAAAAAAGACCTATAGAAAAAAAGCTATGACCTACTTCAGATGTATGTAATCAGGACTTGTTGGGCACACCAGCATGACCACCGGTAAAGAGTGGCAGTCATTCTTGGAGGGAGCTGCAAAAGCAGAGCCCTGGACTGACCATTGCTCTTTTCTGATTCAGTACATGGATTTGATTATGAAAAAGATGAATGCCAAGCCGTGTTTAAGATATGTCACAGATAGCAAAACTGTACAAAAATTTTAGTTCTCCTCTACTTTATGGCATAAGCAAGATCACAATTCCTTGTTCTTGTGTCATTAATGATGTCACTCTTGCTATTAAAACAATTAATGGGCTTGGTGTGGTGGCACACGCCTGTTATCCTAGCACTTGGGAGGCTGAGACAGGAAGATTGAGGCCAGCAAAGACCCACAGCAACTTAGTGAGACCCTTTTAAAAAGTCGAGCACAGCCGGGCATGGTGGCGTGCTCTTGTCATCCCCGCGCTTGGGAGGCGGAGACAAGGAGGATCATGCAGGTTCAAAGCCAGCAGCGCTAGTTTAAGAGACCCTGTTTCCAAATAAAAAAAACTATAAAATGGGCCTGGGAGTGTAGCTCGGAAGTAGAAGGGCTTCCAGGAAACCCAGTACCACCAAAAAAAAAAAAAAAAAAAAAAAAAAAAAGTCTAGCATGGTGGTGCATGCTTGTAATACCAGCATGCAGAAGGCTGAAACAGGAGGATATGGGTTCACAGCCAGCTTTAGCTAATTAGTGAGGCCCTTTGCAACTCAGTGAGACCCTGTTTCAAAATAAAGAATAAAAAAAATAGGGCTGGGGGTGTAGTCAAAAAAAAATTAATGAATGTGACATGTGTCACAGTCAGGAAAAAACAATTCAAGAGTCTGTGCAAAATTTTCTTTCCCCTCTTCCTTGCCACCATGACAGCTAACTTTTCAGATAATGCAAGTTCTCTGAATCCAAGTCCCAGAATGAAGTTCCCATTGGATAGAGTCTCCTAGAGCAATATGATAGATATGTAGAGTGAGTAAGAAATAAAGCATTGCTGTTAAAGCCATTGAGATTTGGGACTATATGTCAGTCTTAGCCTAGGCTATTCTATTGAAAGAGATGGGGTCAGCTGTTTGGGTTGCTAAGAGTGTCAGTAGTGTAGACTTGAGATGATGTGGTTGAAAAAGAAAAAGGAAGGAAAGAAATTGCATGAGGTCCAGAGGGTAGTTTGTTTGCAAGGTATTACTTGATGTTACAAAGCTATAGACCATTTCTGTCTTTTTCATTTTCAATTCCGAATCGAGTTTTTTAAATTTGAAAGTTAAATTTTTTCTTCTGTTAAGTACCTAACATAATCTCTTTCAATATTTGTCAAGATATTCCTAAACCACCCACTGCATGTCAATTTTATGCAGGTATATTAATGGAGGCTTGACTGATCACTATATAAATTAGTTGGGTTTTATCTAATTTATTTCATGCCAAAGTACATAGTTTTAATTGACAAGAAACTCTATTCAGGCTGACTGAAGCTCCCCAGGTATTTGCTTCAATTTAAAGAGAGATACTTATGAAAATCACCATAATGAGTAAATAATTACCTGTTGCTAAAACCTGCTCTATTGGATTATGTTAAAGGCACCACTTGGAATGAACCTCTTCCAGAGTAAATACCAAAGAATTTTCAAATACCACATTCTACCACAAATGTATTTAAATAGGAAAGGCTTTTACTTACCATTATCTGTAATGTTTTTGGAAATCTGTATTATAATGAATGATCTTTTTCATTCGAAAACGTTTTTCTAATGTGTAAACGGACAAGTCTCAGTTGAATTTGCTTGCAAAATTTGATTCTTTTCTTTTTAAGTGAATGTTATTAGACTCAATTATCACAGTTCAAAAAATTTATCTTTGCACCTGAACAATTAAAAGCTTAATTGGGCAAAAGATACCGGCTTCCTATTTCTTTCTAGTTCTACTTAAACAGAAATAAAGGGAAAAATAAAAATATATGGCATTTCCACAGATTTGGGTCATGTACTACTCTCTATGTGCATCTGAGGGATCTAAGTGCAAATAATATCAGGAATGAAATGTATTTATGTATAACAACGCCTAAATATTTTATCTATATATATACACACATGTATATACATATGCATATATACATACATGTATATATTAGTTCAAACAAATGAAATACATATATTTGTGTGTATATGTACATGTATGTATGTGTATGTACACATATGTGTATATATACATATATTTAGAAGAAAGTTGACACTGAAATTACAATAAGAAGAGAAAGAACAACTAGATTAGATATTCTTTATGCTCTTTGCCAAGCCACACTTATGTAAATTTCTAAGCTACAATATAAGCAAAGGTCAAAAGTCATTGGCTCTGAAATGTAAAGTTATGCTGCTTTTGTAGAAAACAGACCATTAGATTTGAGCTTCTTTTGAATGCTTTCAGGTCTGGCCTTCCATGTCACTGAGACATGTCCTAACATTCCCCAAATGCTCATTACTGCAACAACCGTTTCCAAGTTGAAAGAGACACCCAGCTGTGCTGAACTGTCCTGTTATATGAAAAGCTGCCTTTTCTGGAGGAAATTATTCTGTACACTGATTTCCACAAGGAACATATACGAAGACTTTCTTTACAGATTCCCTGGGTTGAGTCAATGTCTCTGTTTACAAAATATCAAATATCTGAATTATGTATTAGTTATTAAATATAATAAATGTATGCCAAATGAATAAATATCCAACAAAATATGTGAAGAAAATGAGAACAAAACAACCCTGAGGAAAATAAGAAATAAATTTTTATAGCAATTACAAAAATAAATTAGAAAATAGATTTATGATCAATAGTAATTTTTTATTATTGAATCTTTACTATTTGGCACTGTGCTAAGCATTTTACATGTATATCTAATTTAATTATAAAATTTCCATAAAACAAGAATAGAAAATAGCCCCTCATGCTCTGATTAAAAACAAATGGAATTAAATAAAACCCTAAAAAATAAATATCAGTTAATCCACACAAAAATCAAATAAAAAAGAGACAGAAGTTAAAATAATATATATTCACCTTTGGCTATTAAGAACTTATTTTCAACAAGCATATTTGAAATGTTAACGTTATACAGTTTAATTCAAACAAAAATCCAAAAAAGATAACACTGCCATTAATATGCCATATCTACCTTCTGCTACATACTCATACAAATCTACACATTAGATATAAAAACCACCACAATATACCTCAATGATCCAAAATTGTTTTGTATCCACTAGGATTAACAAACAAATAAATATTGGGTGAATCCCAAATAAGAAAAGGAGAAAGGCAAGAATAACTGTATGTTAGACTGAAATTAGAGATCACACCAGACACTCCTGCCTATGGATGGGTAGCTATAGAAATGAATGTGACTGTGTGTGTGCATGCTTGCATATACATACACCTGTTTCCTAGCTCTATAAACTGAAAGGGCCTAGAAGCAGACACCCTAGCAGCAATGAGTGTCTCTAGCCAGCAGCCAGGTCTTGATTTCTAAACACCACTCTCCAGTAATAAAAAAGCTTGCAGAGTTTCTTGGTTGCAGTTCCTTGATAAGAGTCTTGGGGCAGAGAAAATGCAAGAAGAGGCAGAAATGTCTTTTGATGCCAGAAAGCATGAAAAAATTTCTCTCAGATGGCTAGGGGGCATGTTGAAAGGTAGAAAAACAACCTAAAGGAGCTCCTAATAGCCACACTTGGGCCAGTTTAAGCAAGAAAATGCTAAATGATAGTAATGGGCTATAAACCACTGAATAAAATCAATGTTGGCCAATATATAATAATACAAAGAAATGATTGAACTTTAAATCAGAAAAAAGAAAACTATCCTTTCAGTGAGATTCTAATTAACAAATGTTAAGAGAAATGATAGAAATAAAAAATCATCATTAGAGTACTAAAGCAAGAATTGTTGCAGGTAAAATTATTAATGGATGCGATTTGTGAAGAAATATTTACATAATGTATATATAATTTCTAAGTATCTCTCCACAGGATACTTACTTGATTTTTATTTATTTTTTTGTGGTGCTGGGGATTGAACCCAGAGGCATTCTCCCTCTGGGCTATACCCCCAGCATAATTTTTTATTCTTTATTTTTATTTATTTGATACACACACACACACACACACACACACACACACAATATGTGTGTGTGGTACTAGGGATGGAACCCAGGGGAATTCTAATTTCAAGCTACACTCCCAGACCTATTTTTTATTCTTTATTTTGAAACAGGGTCTCTCTGAGTTGCAAAGAGCCTCACAAAGTAGCCGAGGCTGGTTGCAAACCACAATCCTCCTGTCTCAGCCTACCAAATGCTGGGATTACAAGCATGCTCCACCATGCCTGGGTTATTCTTTATTTTGTAACAGGTTCTCACTAAGTTGCAGACTGCCTTACTAAGTAGCCAAGGCTGGCCGTGAACCTGGATCCTCCTGTCTCAGCCTCCCAAGTACTGGGATTACAAGCGTGTGCCACTACGTTTGGCTGGATACTTATTAATTTGACAGAGAATAATAGTGCCTTTATGGTAGGAAACCTGAACGGTGCAACATTAACCAAGTGCCTAAAGTTAATGCCAGGATTCAGAATTAGTTCTATATGAAATCAATGTATCCTCTGTCTATGGTGTGGATATGGATGATAAACTTTTTGTTAATATTTATCTTTTTATTTACTTTCAAATTTTCCATTGTCATCAGGAAAAAGTAAAATAAAACAGCTATGTTAAAAGTGCTTGAAAAAACAAATGCCAGATGCCTGGAACTGAGGAACCAATAACTAGGAAGGAGATGAAATGGGAAGTAGATTAGACCACATCAGTGGAAACTGAAAGTGAGTCTGAAACTTGTTAAATGCAAAACTGGACTACTTCGATACTATTTAGATTCTCATTGACAGCTTTTTGATGTTTTTATGCCACATATAGGCTTTTTTCTTAGCAATTATGACACACTATATGCTAATTCAATAGAATTTGTCAAAACCTTACTATGTGCTCTGTATATTTTCAAAGTGATATAAAGATCGGGTATTTATTGAGTTACACTCAACTACGAAAAGAGGAAAGATATATACAGTTTATTATAGCCAGAGTATATGCTATATTTTAAGCAGTTCTAAATTTTTATTGAGATTAGAAAAAAGAGAAAAAATCTTTTGATTGGATTCCATTTATTCATGTAAATAAACATCAGGATCTTAGTTAAACCCTGTATTAAAATAAAAAATAAGAAAAAGGTTAGGGATAGAGCTCAGTGGTAGCATTCTCCTGAGTTTAATCAACCAGTATGGGGCTGGTAGGGTGTAATAGAGAAAGAAAAAAATATCAAAGCAGAACAAAACCCCAGTCAACCGGATTAAAAAAAACCCATTAAGCTCTCTATATATACAGTCATTAGAAAAAAATCTATTTTTGAGAAGGTGGCATTGGGATTGGTTTGAAATATGAATAGATTCTTGCTAATAAAAACTTGGAGCAGAAAGGACATTCTAATGTTGAACAGTTCGATTTGTACGTAACAAGGGCTTCCAGTAAGAGAAAACAAATGATGAAGTTGTAAAGGTTTATCGATCCTATATTGTAAAAGGATATATATGCGGGCCTTAGGAATTTGTTCTTAATTTTGTATGCAATTAAGGTGTCTTTGAAGGTTAATTATATATATATATATATATATATATATATATATATATATATATATATATATATTGGTGGTGGTACTGGGGTTCCTGGAAGCCCTTCTACCTCCGGGCTACACTCCCAGACCTCTTTTTACATTTTATATTTGGAAACAGGGTCTCCTAAGCCAGCACGCGCGGCTGGCTTCCAACCTGCGCGATCCTCCTGTCTCTGCCTCCCAAGCGCGGGGATTACAAGCGTGCGCCACCATGCCCGGCTTAGAGATATATTTTTTAATAAAATGGAAGTTTCTCACTCTCTGGGAAGAGATACATTTCCTCTGAAACTTGTGGGTTGGAGTTCTTCTTGGGTTATCCAAAGCACTGAATTTGCGGTTACAATAATAAACATTATTGTTTTTTGCACCCAATCTATGCTCAGAAAAGCTCCTCAGGATTCACTGTGGGCACAACATAAAGCAAAGTGACACAGTCACTGCTGGATGGGAAGTGACAGTCACAAACACCAGTCTTGCAGGTAGCTCACAGACAGTAGGGTGTACAGTTAATCAAAACACTATGTTGCCTGGAAGGCCCAGGGGAGAGCTACATAAAATAAACACCGGCAGTCACCCGGGATTACAGGAAGAAAGGCTCTATGTCATCCTTGAGTGCAGGAAAAGACAAAAACAAAACCAAAATATTGTCTACTGTCTGCATGTGGCATCTCTGCTCATGTGCATGTTCCAAATATGAAACATTACATCTTGCACATATAACCCATGACAGATATCACTTTGAAGATAATGAACATTTTAAATTTTATAGATAACAGGCACTGTAAACTATGTTTACCTTTTACTTCATTCCAAAAGTTCAGAATTTATGACAATTTGCACAGAATTTAGAATGCCAGGGATTACTTTAAAGGCTCTGTTAGGGATGACATTGCAACTAAAATAATCATTATGCCTTTGTAGAAGAAAAATGCCAGTTGCACATAACTGGTTATTACTCTATGTTGTTTGTGAAACTTTTTTTTTTTAAGGAATTACAGTTCCAGTAGAAATCACAGTTCAGATTCAGTAGTGAACTTTCTCTATTTCATTTTAGGTCACACTTGTTTGCATAGAGGATTACTGTTATCACAAGCTGAGTAATTTGGCAGCTCTTTTTTTTAATCAGGCTAATAAAAAAAAAAAAGCCTCCAGATTTTGGGCTTCTGAACTGGTGACAACTTGAAGGAGATAAAGAGCAGCAGCAACATATTTGTAAAAACAAGACTTCAAAATGAGCCAGAGCAATTCATTTAGGCAAGCCCCCAATCTAATTGGATAAAAAAAAAAAAAAAAAAAAAAAAGCAAATCAGAGAGTCCCAAAACAGCTGGGCTCAAGGCAAGCCCTTGCACAATAAACCACCTGGGGAAAATCCCCAGGTCAGAGCAGCCCTGGAAGTGTCCTGCAAGAGAAGCAGGTTATCTTGAAATCAGAGGTGTGCCTTACTGCAAGTCAGTGATGTTTCTTGGAAATCATCAACAGGCTTCATCTGGAAATGAATTAGAGAGCAGTTTCCTCCAGTTTTGAAAATGAGTCTTCACACTTACATATATAACCTTAGAGAAAGGAAGGGCTTCAGATATTATAAGGCAGGGAAACCATGTTTGATGATCATGGAGTTTAGGAGTCTTTCTGGGGCTTTGCAGCTAGCTCTACCACCAGTTAGCTAAGGCATGGATTCTGACTCTTGAGATAATGGCTAAAGAACTAGATGGGATCCTCCCTATTTCTTCCCAGCATCATTTCAGGAGGTAACTTTCTGGATCTCCAGGTCTTCTTCCAGTCTATGCTGCTTACCATTGGCAGATTAATCTTGGATGCCAAAGCACCTTAGGTGGCTACTGATTTCTTACTATCTAACCAGGTCTTTTTTGTAGTTAGCCTCCCAACCTGCAAACAAGATACTTTCTAAGTATTTAAACTAATATGACTAAATAGAAACCTTCTCTACTGGTCTTATTGGTTTAAAAAAGTTTTCTCAGCCAGTTTCATACAACCATTTTCTTTACTCATGTTCTACCCTCCTTGATAAGTATGCTTATTTGCTTCTCTCTCTCTCCTGTGTGTGTGTGTGTGTGTGTGTGTGTGTGTGTGTGTGTGTGTGGTCAAATCTTTATCTTTCAATACCTATATCAAGCCTCATTTTGATATGAAGCTTTTTCAGATTGCATAAATGTGAATTCTCCCCTCCACCCCCAAACCATACTTGCCTATTATACTTCCAATTACATATTTTGAGTAATGTGAAAATTATTAAATTAAAACAAAATTTGAAGTCATATGGGTATGAATCAATATATCATATATTAGTGGAAAGAAAAATTTAATTTTTTCAGCCAGTTTTCAAAGTCCAGTATATTAGCGGAAATATCCTCCTATCCACTACAATAGAATTCTCCAGGTTCTGTGGAACAAGTAACACGATGATGAACGAAGTATTTCTTGGCTCATATTTGTTATTATTATTTTTATTATTTATGAAGTTAAACTTTCCTGCTACATCTTTTTATTTTTTAAAGCTTACATACAATGTTTGTTTCTACAATTCTATATTGATGCAAAATTTTCCAGAAAAAAAAAACTAATGAAAAATCAGGAGAAATATCAACAATCCACAATTAGATGAAAAAAAAAACAGGTTTAAAATTTTTGGTCTACTAGTGCTTGAATTCCTTTACTATCATATCTATGACAATTTAGATATGACTGGAATACATTCATAATCTCTCTGCCAAAATCTACAGCTGCTGTCTTCAAACTTAACCTTTCCAAAACTTCTGTCAGTTCAGGAATATTGATTACTCATCAGAGAAGGGACACGTGTTGCCAGATTTCTGGGTAACTTTATTTCAGGAATTTAAAGAAGGGTAAATTTTAAACACAAAAGTAATGACTGTAGGATAAGCTGTAGTAAACTACATGTGGTTCTATCCAAAACTAAAATATTTAAAGAATAGGTAAACAAAAAAGGAAAGCACTAAAAATTGCATTTATTGTTGAAGTGTATTTGATCTAATTTATCCCTAGTAATGTAAATATATCTCTAGATTGTAAGTTCATGAAAAAAGAATTATGTCTGTCTTGGCGTTCACTTACTGCAGTGAATAGTCCTGAATCCAGGGCACAGTCAGTACAAAGTAAGCATTCATTGGATTTCTGAGTCAATGAATACATGCATGTATATGTATTGTTCTCAGTTACCATGCCACTCTCAATATTCCCAGACCAAGCTAAATCATATGAAACCAATCCTGTTGCCAATAATTAGTTAAATGGGCATGAGTGCGCTTCTTAATCATCCTGAGCCTTACTGGGTTAAATGGTAAAAAGACAAAAGTTTTTCCTGCTTATATCAAAGAATGTTTTTGAGGATTCAGCCATGGCATTATACAAAAACATCCTGTAATCTGTAAAGTACTACAAAATGGAAGACATTATTTTAATAGCGTGAGATATTTGAAAACAAAACATTAAATTTATACCTGAGTTGGTGACCTAATTTTCTAAAAAAAAAAAAAAAAATGTTAAGAAGAAAAAAAGGGAATGCATAACAGGAGGCTTCTGCAAAAGCTTTACTCTTGGGATTTTTTTATATGGGGCTATACTTTCACAACTGTCAAAACAGATTACGTAGAAATTTAAAGATATAGAATGTTTACTTAAGAGAACATGGCCTAAGGATGTGATGCTAATTTTGATTAATTTTCTGTATTCACAAATGGTTTGTCAAAGCAAGAGGACCAGTGAGATGGCCTCATTACATAGCTCTGTGTGCCTGCTGCTGTCCATTACTGTACTTTCTGGTAACTGATTTGCAAAGCACACTTTTAATGTTTTGTTTAAAAATTCATTTTAGGAAGATTAGGAATGGAGGACATTTCTTGGAATAGCTACTGGCAATGTTTAGTGGGAAAAAAATTATCCAATTTTCCTTTGTATACCATAAAAGAATGATTTATTGCTAGCAGCATTTCGTTGCCCTAGTGGAGATAACCTGCTTTTACATTTCAAACTACATGGAAGATACTTCCATTCTCCCATCTCTTTTGTTTAAGTAATGTTTGAAAAATGAACATCATTGAGATTGACTTTATTCATTCAATATTTACTGATGATATGTTTTTCCAATGTGTTAGTCACTGCAAAGGTGACTAACACATTGAAATGTGTTTTTTTCCCTAATATTGTAACTCATTCATGTAAATTTGTCATATTTTCACTGCAGACCTAGAAAAATGAGTCTGAAGTCTTCCCAACTTTTCAAAAAAGTTTCATGATTCATTTTTAAGTGGACATTTATGAAATGTTATTATTATAAAATAAATTATTGGTATCTGTGAACGATTCTCTTCATTCAGACTTCTAAAAGCTTTTCCATTATTAGAACAGTAGAAACGAGCGCATTCCCTGTTGCAATCTTTCATAGCCACATCTTTATGAAAGGAGTATTGATGTGTAAGTACTTAGCTGAATAATAAATTGGACTCCTCAAATAATTGTCACTTTTATTTTCTAGTCATTGATTAAGAATAAGAGAAGCTGGGCATGGTGGTGCACACTTGTAATCTCAGCATTTGGGGGGCTAAGACAGGAGTATCGCGGTTCGCAGACAGCCTCAACTACTTAGTAAGGCCCTCTGCAACTCAGTGAGACTCTGTTTCAAAATAAACAATAAAAAAATAGGGCTGGGGGTGTAACTCAGAGGTAGAATGCCCCTGGGGTCCATCCTCAGGACCATAACAAATAATAATAAGAGAAAGTTTTATCTTCTTGATAATTATGTCTCCTGAGCTTGGCTCACAGTAGGTGCAAAACATAGTAGCTATTCAAGTGCTCAGTTCGAGAATGGGTAGAGAATAAATTGCAGAAGACTGGGAGTCAGAGCCTGAGAACCTAGCCCTAATTGTAGATTCTACTTTCATCCTGCTTTGCATGCTTGCTGCCTCTGCCTGTATTCATTTTCTCACCCACGCACACACTATTGCAGTAACTTTTAAAATGATCTGGCGTCTGGTCTCTCTCCTCTCCCACTTCATTCTCCACAATCGAAACATAAATCTGATGCTTTCACACATGTTCCTCACGTCTTCCAGTGGCTGTCCCTTCCTTGGTGCACTTCCCAGTCTTTTCCTCAGTGTTCCCAATGGTGGATGAGGTTGTATATAACCCTCCATGGTTAGCTTTGGGGGTGGGGGGCCTCCCTCTAAGTCACCAGCTATGGCTGTGGCATTTCATTGAAGTCTAATTTTACTTTAAGATGTGGGTAGAGTCTGAATTCCACTCTATAATATACCCAAGCTCTTATTTATTTAGAAATGTTTATTTCCTTAAAATAATCAAGAATAACTGCCCCTGCAGGAATAGAGAACATGTGTAACCTGTCAGTTTCTTACACTGTGGTCCATGGCAGCCTGCTAGCATCCGGAGCCACCAGAACATCATCTGGGAGAGACACCATGAAACACAGAGCTCTTTAGCAGAGCTTTTAAGGTCCTTGGTGAGTGGAATCTTGGTGAATTGTTTGGCGTCATTCTTTTTAGTGAAAGTGTGTGTGTGTGTGTGTGTGTGTGTGTGTGTGTGTGTGTGTGTGACTGGGATTGAACCTGGGGACATTCTACCTTGAACTATATCTCAGCCCCATTTTATCTTTTTTATTATGAAACAGAATCTCACTAAATTGCAGATGGTCTCACTAAATTGATAAGGCTGGCTTCAAATCTATGATTTTTCTGTCTTGGTCTCCCAAGTACTGAGATTACAGAGTGCCTGGCTTTCTTTTGCTTCAGTCTATGTTAACTTTCCATCTTTAACCTTTCCTGTTTTGTTGCCAAACCAGTTGACATTCTCAATACATTCTGTTTCTCACAAACCTCTGAACCTTTGCAAACAAGGTTTCTTCCTCGCAGAAGGCTGATGATTGGCCCACTTAACAATCCCTTGATCTTCAATAGACCACTATAATCTAGACCTCACCCTCAGGACCTTCCTTACCTCTCCAGGAGCAGCTCAGATCTGATTCAGCTTCTGTGCCTCCATGACAAAATAAGAGCTCCCAGCATTTATCCTGTTATGACAATCTTTATTGTTATTTAACCTCTTACTTAGGACTAGGTGTCTTAAAGATGATCAAATTAATTATCTATAATTAATATAATTAAAGGAGCCTGGAAAATTGGGATTATTATGTAATTGAGGACCACTGCTTTAGAAATGCTTTCAAATATTTTGTAGTTGTTAGGAAGAGAAGTGTTTATTGAAATTGCTAGTTAGCATCTTTCTTAAATTGCCCTCTGTTTTTCAGAATTCAGACTTCAGTTTTTAAATCATCATGTAAATCAACTAAATTGACTTCTTTTTTTGTGTGTGTGTTTGTATTTTGCAGTACTGGGGATGGAAACCAAGGCATTCCACCTCTGAGCTACACTCCCAGCTCTATATTTTTTATTCTTTATTTTTAAACAGGGTCTCACTGAGTTGCAAAGGGCCTCACTATGTAGCCAAGGCTGTTTGTGAACCATAATCCTCTGTCTCAGCCTCCCAAATGCTGGGATTACAATTGTGTGCCACCTTGCCCAGCTTCTAAATGAACTTTTGATTTTCTAGACAATGACACCACATCATCCAGTGTAAGACTTTGTTTCTACATATAAGAAAAAAAAAAAAACAACTAGATTTGGGACCTAAACCTATCATATGGTAAACAGTTGATATCTTGGTTTATTAAAAATAAATGAATAATCAGGAGGTCTAAAATGTTTATCATGAAAAATAAGTATCTGAATTATAATATTATGATTGGATGGTGCCTCATTTCAAAAGCTTTGACAAGAGAAAATTTGAATGCTTTTAGGTGTATTGAAATTGCAGTCACTGCAGCCGAAACTTGTCTTTCAGGCAGATAATTGCTTTTTATGCACCTTAGAGGTAGGTATAAATTGAAATTTCAAGTACTGATTATGGATGATAATGTTTGTCCTCCATTAAATGGAAGTGATAAGAAGCTTGTTGAAAAATTCCATACGCCCATCTAATGTTAAAATATCTTTGATACAAAACAAAATGCCTAATTTGCATTTCTTTTCTTTTTCTTGGGTTTTCAGTAGAAAATTTTTTATGTATAGAAGAAAATGCCATTACCCCAAATAATTTATTCTTAACTTTTACCTTCATGGATTGGATAAAAATCCTAAAAATCTATCTATGTTAAAGTACATCATTCAGATCTTCCCGACTACCATTATTTTAAGAGACAGATGAATTTCATAGTTATCTGTGAAAAATCACCTTTTTAACCGCCACAATAATCTGATATGGACTATAAGTTTTATAAAAAAAATATTGGCCTAAATCATGTTTATTAAATTACTTCCAAACATTTCCAGTATATGAAATCAGGTGATACAGAATAACTAAGTCTCATCTTGGTTTCATAGAAAGTGCATTCCTTAATAAAGATGGAACATTAATTTTGGAACAGATATTAGGTATAAAAACTGTGTTTCATATCTCTTCCATCCCTCAACCTCTTTCCTCCCTGCCATTATCCCAATACCTGGCATTCTGCCCTTCGTGTAATGTTGCTAAGTAGATATTTATCGATTGCTATGATTGATATGACCAAACTGTACCCTTAAGAACATTGTTTCTTGCAGCTTGATTGAACTCTTGAGAAAGGGACAAAAGAAACAGAACTATGCTTACAATAATGAGCTGCCTTTAGCATATTTTACTTGAAAGAACAAAAAATTGTATTATATCTGATAAATATTAGCCCAGAAGAAAATATTTTTAGATATTTACATAATCACTATGCTATGACAGACCTTAGAAATCACACTAGTTATAACTAATATTCATGAGATTTATATTTAACAAGATGCAATTTATATGATTAAAAAGCAGTTGGCTTTTCAAGCTGTGTACTTTTAGAGAGGAAACTGTTATTACCAATACACATGAAATATAGAGTTAATTTTAGGGTCAGTTAATAGCATATGATAATATAAGCCTCTTGAAAATCACACATACCTTTGAAATAAAAATAACAGTACTGTTTGTTCATTTGTTAATTCAACTTGTCAGTTGGTCCTGGATCTAAAAGACTTTTGTTCATTTCCTAAAACAGCATTTATTCAAGAAATACATAAGTTTGCCAACAATGATGATACTAAAAAAAAAAAAAAAAAAAACTCCTTAGATTTTAGGAAGTCTAAAAATGTGAGAGACTATGCTCATTTAATTAAAATACAGAATAGCTAAAAGATAAATTCAAATGAAACATTGAAGAGAATATAATTCTAGTTCACATTTTACTGATAGAAAAACTCAGATAAAAATGACCTGCCGAAGGGCAGGCCATTTGGGGACTAAGACACACGTCCATGATATTTGGCTGATTCTCCTCTGCTATACTGATTCAAAATTAGATGCAACTTTTACTTTTATATTTTGTGAATATCAGTCACTTCAGTTTATATTTATATATTACATATTATGTATTAGAAACAAAAGCATACAAAATTATTTCAATGAGCTTTTGTTTCTACTTTTTAAATTTTCCTCCATGAAAATTTAAACACAATCATACTTCCTAACCTGTGATTAGAGGATTGACCTGAATACCAGTTTTCTCAAGTAGAGGCAATTCTGTGGGTTTCATGGTCAGAATATTGGGGAAAAGGATTTTCTAAGTAGCTGAATTGCCACATATTTTATTAGAACCAGAGAGTAGTGAAAACAGTGTTCTCTGTAGCTATTTTTAAAATAGTACTTGTTGAAAAAATTATATTTGAGTCATAATTGCAATGAAGACTTTGAAAACATGAATTAAAGAAGTAGTTTTAGAAAATAAATGAAATATGCAAGAATATAGTACTTTTATACATAAGTACACATATAACTAGGTTATTTATCTTTCTTGTTTCTTGGATTTTGATATTTAAACATTTTGTGAGATTTGTATAATTCACATGTTACCAAAATAAAATAGTTTGTGTCATCTTGAAAGTTTTCTCTATTTTAATGGTTGATTACTGGTTGAATTATATCTTTGGTTTTAAAGCTTTTGATTTCTGAGGGGATAGAAAATTATATTGTCTTCCCAGAAACAAGATAAAATTGATGAAGACAAAGTTCTATTAGTGAATTGATTTTGAGGTGACATTTATATTCTGAGTTTAAGTATTGTATGTTCTCCTCTGAGATTGTCTTAGTTCACTAGAATTATTACTGCTGGTTGGTTGGAAAAATTTATTTCATTCTAAATTGTAGCACTTTGTTCATGCTTCTTGATAAAATATTAAGTGATTCAAGCATGGTGGCACATCCCAGTAACCCCGATATTTGGCAGGCTGAGACAGGAGGATCATAGGTTTAAGGCCAGCCTCAGCAATACAGTGAGACTCTCAGTAGTGAGACTCTCAGTAACTTAAGAAGACCCTGCTTCAAAAAAAAAAACAAACTTAAAAAAGTTAAAAAAGGCGAGAGTGTAGGTCAGAAGTAAGATAAGTAAGATGTCCCTGGGTTCAATCCCCAGAATGTGTGTGTGTGTGTATATATATATATATATATATATATATATATATACATATATATGTATGCACACATATATGTATATCATACATATATGATGTTGTGATGCATTTCTTTGTAGAAGCTTATTTTATAGAATACATCCTTCAGAAAATAAAATTTAAATCATTAGTTATTTTTACATTAGAATAAAAATTAGAATAAAACCTGCTAGACAATCTATAAGTAGCCATTGCGAAATATGGAACTCAAATTTTAAAAAAAAATGTTTCTTATTGCTTCAGTTACTCCGTTTATCTATATATTTTATAAAGATAGATCATTAAGGGCAGCTTTGAAATTTTAGAGATGTCAATTTTCTCATTAAGTACATGTCATTTAAATTACTTGTTATATGTATTTTGTATATATGCTTTGCTTAAGTACCTCTAGCTTCTTATCTTTACAAATAATCTGGATGAAAAATCAGATACTTGCCTTTAAATCATATGTTAAATTCTAAAAACAGTTTTATCCATACGAGTTTTGTTAATAGTAAGCGATCACAAAGAAACTGCAGAAAATTTATGGGGAAAATGTTCAATAACTCTTAATTATAGTGGCCTTGGGAACATATATGTGAACATCCTAAAAAAAGTTATTTTGTGAAAACAACATTTTGTGCATATTCAATTACAGAATTACTATGGAAAATAGAAGGATTTATGTCTACAACAAACAAATTCTGGTTTAAATTATTTGGCTTTAATAATTTAGAAAATCATGGGGTGAGATACTGCCTGATGCTTATAGTATGATTGTAGTAACTATGCTTATTGTTTTATTTTATGTTTAAAATTATATACCAAAGCATAGAAAATAATACAATTAATACCTGGCCAATTCAAAATCAGTGGATCCATTAAGCCAGTCTTCATCCAGTAACATGTGGGTCTATTCTGCCTTATTCACGAGTATCCCCAGAACAAAGACCAGCAGCAGTGCTAATACCAAAAAATGAGGGTGAAGTCTGGCAGTTACGTTGCTGGTCAGTTGATCAGGGAGGTCACACATAGGGAAGGCAAAAATGAATTTCTGTACTATAGCTCAAGGTGAAGAGGAAAACAGAGTTTGTAATGATAGCTTTAATTGCTGCAGACAAAATGTCTACAAGTAAATTTTTGGTTTTGGATAGTGACATGCTGAAATTTAAAAATGTAGTTATTACAACTATTTTAGCTGATCTACTTTTATTTCATTTCATTGTAAAGCCAAACAAAGATAAACCATGAGGTTCTATCTGGTAGTAGACACAAAACTACATCTCTCAGAACTCTACTGGATGTAAAAGGATGAATATCTCACTCTGAAATCCATAGTGCAATGACTGAGCATGTCTTGGTATTAAGGCCTCAAGTGATAGGCATCTTTGGCTCGGAGATTCCTCAACAATAAAGCCAAATGTTCTTTGTAACTGAACTAAACTATTCCCGTTCTTATTCTTCCCCTTTTCTCCTCCACCTAAAATTCCAACATAGTAAATGTATTATGAAATAGTACCAAGCACAGAAGTCTTTTATCAGAAAAGAAATGGGCTGATTCCTTCATAATCAGTCATTTACTTACGTAAATTTGCAGTGAAATTTACTAAATTCAAATAAGGGGAAAGAGCTGTGAACAGGGCAAGACATTTTAGGGATGGGGTGAGAAAAGTTTTCTTATTAAATTACAGAAAATGAACATATCTGCAAATAAATGTATGTAGACATAATTCAAGTGATAATACAAAGTCAAGAATTCTTCATTTTCAGTATAGGAATCTTCCAGCCCAGTCTTTCTGTCTCCCTCTTGGACATGGTCTTCTAACTGTTTAATTCTACTTTAACTGTATCTTCATTGCTTCACCCAGCCAACAATTCTCCCTTTGAATTTGCTATTCTTTTGACTCATGACATTTGAGTGCACAAAACTTCATGGTTACTTCTGATCTTGTCAGAATCACAAAGAAATCTGTGATTGCTTATATTTAGGAAATTACCAGTTAATTCTTCTAAAATATATTGTAACTTATCCTTCCTGTCTGTTCCCATAGTTCTTCCTTAGATTGGGACCTTCTGGCCCAAAGAGTCTATTCTATTAGACTCTTTCTTCTGTTCTAAATCCCTAGCATTATATATTCCTGCAATGCTAAACTTCTCCAAGTATGCTTCAATTGTGTGGTTTTCTGGCTAAAATTATTCAATGATTCTCCATTCCTCACTGAATAAAATCTAAACCTCTTAGCCTGCCATTTACATTTTGAAAATCTGGCTCTAAACTGCCCTTCCAAATTTATCTTCCTCTTGAATATACTGTATGTCCTCTTAGCTCTGAAGAGCTAAAGAGCGTGCACAATACCAAGGAATCTGCTTACAACTTCAGCTGTCTGATCTTTCATCTCCAGAGACTGGGGCAGTTTGAGGGTGGAATCACTGACTTGTATTCTGTGTGAATTCTTCAAGTGACTGCTGCAGGTGGTCATCAGACCACACAAGGAGAAGCACTATTAGATTTTTCTAAAAGCAAATTGTTTTCTCCCACAAGCTCTGCTTTTCTTTACTGATTCTCTGAATGTGTCTATGCTGTTCTCACACCAAGAACTACTCCCACTTATTTATTCATTTGTCTATATAAGCCTACTTCTAATTGTGCTGTGAGTAACTGCCCACTTCAACTCTCCATAAAATAAATACTCCTATTTTTTTTCGTGATGGAAGCAGTTGAAACATATATTTGATGCCTGCTTATACTCATTTTTCATTGCTTAGTTATATAGTTTGCAGGTAACCATGAAGAAAAGACTCAAGAAATTGCTTTTGGAGCTGGGAGTGGTGGCGCATGCTTGTAATCCCCGCGCTTGGGAGGTGAGACAGGAGGATCACGCAGTTTTGAAGCCAGTCTCAGCTGGCTTAAGAGACCCTGTTTCCAAATAAAATATAAAATAGGTCTGGGAGTATAGCCCGGAGGTAGAAGGTCCCTGGGTTCCATCCCCAGTACCACACACACACACACACACACACAAAGAATGTCCTATACCTATTTAGGATGTGTGTGTGTGTGTGTGTGTGTGTGTGTGTGTGTGTGTGTGTTATGTGTTACTAGGGATTGAACACAGGATTTATACTTTTTTTTCTTTTTGCATTGTAGTCCTATATCTTAATTGGGTACAAGATGGTAGAGGCATATGTGCACACAACACTCATTTAGCCCTTCCTCAATTCCCACCACATTCTCTCCCCACCCCTCCTTCTCATGTCTAGCTTAGTGATTGATATGTTTGTGAATGTACATCATATACATTAGGGAATTTCCCTCCCCCCCATCCTTCTCATTTAGGTCGTCTTACTTGCTCATCTATGGTTTCTCCTAATTTGTCTAGAGCTTCTCCATAGCTTATTAGGGAGAACATGCAATTGTTTATGTTTTGTAATTGACTAACCTCACTTAGCATAATATTCTCCAGTTCCAGGTTTATACTTCCGAGCAACTCCCCAGCCCTATTTATTATTATTATTTTCATGCTTTTATCGGCGCATTATAGTCTCCTATCATAATGTAAATCTTGTTGACAGTGACATACATGCACACAGTACTTGGTGCCCCCCTTGCCTTCCCATTTTCCTTCATCTCAGTACCAAGTACCCAGACTGACAATGGTATATTCACATGTATACACATGGCTGGCCAATGGTAGTATTTCCATTGATGAACCTCAATCTTTCTCCTCCCCCACCTTTCCTCCCTGGCTCCCCTAAGGTTTTCCCTCCAATTTTTGGAGCTCCTCTGGTATCCCACATACTCCATAGCTCATGCATATTAGGGAAAATATAAGACTCTTTTCTTTCTATGATTGGCTAGTTTCATTTAACATAATGTTCTCCAGTTCCTTCCATTTTCTTGCAAATGACATAATTTTGTTCTTCTTTATTGCTGAGTAGAATTACATTGTGTGTATTTCATAATCAACTCATAATTTTGTAATCCATTCATTTATTGATTGATACCTAGGTTGGTTCCATGATTTGGCTATTGTGATTTGTGCTTCTATGAACATGGGTATGCATATATTACTGTAGTTCTATGTCTTCAACCTCTTTGGAAAGATACCCAGAAGTTGTATAGCTAGATAATATGGTGGATACATTCCAAGTTTTTCTAAGGAATCTCCACCCTGATCTCTATAGCAGCTGAACTAGTTTGCAATTCCACCAATAGTGTAGAAGAGTTCTTTTGTCCCCACATCTTTGCTAACATTTTTTATTTCTTTATGATTGCCATTCTGATTGTGGTTAGATAAAATCTCAGTGTAGTTTTAATTTGTATCTCCCTGATTGCTAATGATGCTGAACATTTTTTCATGTATCTATTAGCCATTTGTATCTTATCTTTTGTGAAAGATCTATTCAACTCAGTTTCTCTTTTCTTGATTGAGTTATTTGTTTTTTTATTAGTGTAAAGTCTTTTAAGTTGTTTGTATATTCTAGATATTAGCCCTCTTTTAGAAGAATAGCTGGAAAAGATTTTCTCCCATTCTGTAGACTTTCTCTTTAGATTCATAAAGATTTCCTTTGATGATCAAAACCTTTTTAGTTTGATGTCATCCCACTTACTAATTCTTGTTTTAATTTTCTGAGCTTTGGGGGGGTCTCATTGAAGAAGTTTCTACCTGTGCCTATATGTTGGAGTGTTGAACCTATGCCCTCCTCTAATAGTTTCACATTCTCTGGTCTAACGTCAAGGTCTCTGATCCATCTTGAGTTGATTCCTATACAGGGTGAAAGGTAATGATTTAGTTCCTCGTTTATCTAGTTTTCCCAGAAGTATTTGTTGGAAAGACTGTCTTTTCTTCAACACATATATATTTGGCTCCTTTGCCAAAGATAAATTCACTAAAAGTGTATGGATTTGTTTCTGCATCTTTGATTCTGTCCCATTGGTCTGTGTATCTGTTTATGTACCAATATAATGCTATTTTAATTACTATAGCTCTGTAGTGTAATTTGAAGTTAGGGATTGTGATGCCTCCTGCATGCTTCTTTTTACTATTTTTGAAACAGGATCTCACTGAGTCGCTAAGGGTCTTGTGATGTTGCTGCAGCTGGTTGAGAACCTGCAATCCTCCTTTCCTAGCCTCTTTAGTATTGGGATTACATGCCTGCACCACTACACCAAGATTATCTAGAAAATTTTTCTGGTTTCCATATATATGCCTTTACATGGGTCTAAAAGCTATTATTACTTAAATAAAAATTTTCTTACATGATCTCCTAAACATTTTGATATTTAAAATTCTTGCCAGGTGTTGTGCCAATGTTTGTAATCCTAGTACTATAGAGACTAAGATAGGAGGATCACAGTTTTTAATTATCTGATAATAAGAGATGACACAAGAAATTAGATGTTATGCACAAGTACGAGTAGCAAGGTACCTCAATTGTATTCTGGAATATCCCACTGAAATATTTGGCAAAATGATTTTGGAATGCTTATTGATGGAGACTTCTACAGTGAAATATTTGTTCAAAAGTGGTTAATCAGAAAATTCTGCAAAGCAGAAGCCATCTGGGAGTCTGGATGTTCACTTTTGCCTCTGCTATTTCTTCAGTTTGAAGAACATCTGGAGTAGGCTGACAGTTATTATCTGAAACATTCTACTCTCTAATACCAATCTCCTAGCTATTTCCCGAACTTCTCTTCTAACTTAAAATATCGTCTCCTATCCCAAACCTGCACTATCGTAAAATCTAATTTTCTTCCTGATATCCCCATTTGGCATCTGGTGTCTATCAAGATGCACACTTGGTGAATGTGCATCCACCACCCAAGAGAGTAGCACAAAATTACCAGCAAAGATGATGAGCCTTGTTTGACTTGCACCCTATTTCAAGGTGTAAATCAAGTGTCACTCCAAAATGTGTAGTTTCAGCAATGATGATAGAAATAATGTTTCTTTGTGTGGGTGTGTGTGAAGTAGGGTTGCATGCCTTGAGGGTGTATAAAAATAAAACAGAGGAGGAAGTAACATAATAACATTATGAAAGTTGCCTTTATTTGGTAATATTTAAATGATAACCCCAGCAGTTTGAACTGAGAATTCTTAGATCAATAGGAAAGTACATAAAGAGAAAAAAAAATCAATCTTTGCAACAACACTGATTTTCTTCTCTGTCTTTGCTTAGTATCATTAATGGTGTAAGATATTGATTCTGCTTTAAAAATAACAGTTCTACAGACAGTTTCCTAGGGTTTGAGATCACCGGTCATTTTAATTTTCTTTAAAGTTGATTCTGCAATCAATGTTCACTACACAAAGATGATGTTCCAGGAGCCAAATGAAATCAGGCTGTTTCTAACTTGCTACATTCTTCATCCTTCTCCTTAAACACAAACATGAAACTACTTAAGTGTAAAGAGGAATGATGACTTGGATGTTTGAGAATGTGTTGCAGTTGTCAGGGGTTATGCTACATCTAAAATTTGCAATTGAGATTGCCAGTGGATAATCTGTTCCTGGAGTTAATGAAGAGTTGATGTACTATCCATTTTTTTTTACATCGAATAAGAAATTTATGTTGAACTTACACTTCCATTCAAGGTTCTTATTTGTCAGTTAAATTTTTTTCCATAATTTCTTTTTAAAATTTTTATTGGTGCATTGTGGTCATACATCTTAATGGAGTACAAGATGGTAGAGGTATACATGTACATACCACTCATTTAGCCCTTCCCCAATTCCCACCCCAGGGGGAACTCCCTGCTCATGTTTGGCTTAGTGATTGACTTTGATATATTTGTGAATGTACATCATGTACATTAGGGAATTTTCCTATTCTCCCCACTTACCACCCCTATTTAGGCCTCCTTGTTTGCTCATCTATGGTTTCTGCTTCCTGGTCTAGAGCTCCTCCTATGAACCTTTTACTCCCTAGCTTTCACACACTAAGGAGAGCATCCGATTTCTTGCTTTTTGTGACTGACTAATCTCACTTAGCATAATATTCTCCAGTTTCTTCCATTGACCTATAAATTATGTAATTTTGTTATTCTTTATGGCTGAGTAAAATTCCACTTTGGACATACCTCATAGTTTTGTTATCCATTCATCTGTTAATGGACACCTTGATTGGCTCCATAGTTTGCCAACTGTGAACTGTGCAGCTATGAACATAGATATGCATGTATTAGTTTGGTAATTTGGTTTCCATTTATATGGGTGAAAACCCGGAAGAGGATTGATGGATCATATGGTAGGTTCCTTCTGATTCTTCTGAGGATCCTTTATACTGTTTTCCAAAGTGATTGCACTAATTTGCAATCCCACCAACAATGTATTAGAGTTCTCACTTCTCCACACTCTGGTTAGCATTTGTTTTGTTTGTGTTTTTAATGATTGTCATTTTATTTGGAGTTAGGTGAAATCCCAGGGTAGTTTTGATTTGCATCTCTCTGATAGCTAATAATGAACATTTTTCATACATTTATTGGCCATTTGAATTTCTTCTTTTGTGAAGTGTCTATTTAGTTCACGTGCCCATTTTTTTGATTGAGTTATTTGTTTTCTTAGCTGTGTGTTTCTTGAGATCCTGTATATTCTAGATATTATTCCTTTATCAGAGGAATAGTTGACAAAATTTTTCTCCCATGCTGCTGGCTCTCTGTTGAGGCTCTTGGTCATTTATTTTGTTGTACAGAATTCAAAACCACATCAAGAAAATCATACACCATAATCAAGAAGGGTTCATCTCAGGGATGCGAGGATGGTTCAACATACAAAAGCCAACCCATGTAATTCATCCCATACACAGAACCAAAACCAAAAATCATATGATCATTTTAATAGACACTGAAAAAACATTTGACAAAATTTAACACCCATTTATGCCAAGGACCTGTAGATAATTGGAATAGAAGGAACATACCTCAACATCATAAAAACAATATACAATAGGCACACAGCCAATATCATATTAAATGGGGGAAACTGCGAGAATTCCTCTTAAAATAGGAACAAGACAAACATGTCTATTATCACCCTATCTTTTCAATATAGTACTTGAGACTCTAGAGAGAGCAATAACAAAAGAAAAGGAAATCAAAGGAGTACAAATTGGAAAGGAAGAACGAAAATTATCCCTATTTGCAGATGACATGATACTATACTTAGAAGACCCAACAAACTCCACCAAAAAACTTATAGAACTGATCAGCAAATGCAGCAGTGTCTGGATACAAAACCAAACTAAAAAAAAAAAAAAAAAAAAAAAAAAAAAAAAAAAAAACTTTCCTGTATGCCAACATAAATCCACTCAAAAATAAATCCAGAAAACACTTTCACTTAGGATATCCCACAAAAAAAAATACTTAGGAAAAATATATTGTTATAGAAAAAGGTCCTTAAATAAGCTGCCTCCTCATTTAATATTTTTTTTTCAGTTTACAGACACTGTAATCCCACAGCCTTCCAACTATGTCTTTTGAAGAGCCCCTTTTCAGCACTGATTTGGTGTCTTTTCTATATTCTCTTTTTTTTTTTTCTGAATCCAGGGTCTCCCACATTGCAAATGTTCTTTCTCCCAGAAAATAAGAATACCAGACATGTTCCTATTTGTGAAACTATTAAGAACTCCAAAGAACTATTGGAAAAAAATGGTTACAGGTAAGAAAGTCAGGGCATGGTGACATAAAACAATGTAAGCCAGATGCTAATTGACCCTAATTGCTTATACCATAGAAAACACATTAGTTTTATGACTCCTTATGTCCGGCCAGATGTTGTTCCTGGTCTGACAATAGTGTTTAGATCTGTAATATACCTATGATTGCTTTATAATGCCCCCCACTCCAAATTAGCCTGGTCCTACACTTAATGATCATTTTTAATGCTCTGCCAAAAGACCTCTAGAATAATTTTGCCCTGTTTAATTCATAACAATTTTAAAACTTAGGACTCTGAAAATAAATTTTGTTGAGCACTTTCACTGTATATTAGTAGATTAGAGAGGATGGTGGTTGAAATGACATTTTTCTAAAATGAAGTAACTTTCATAGTATAAAAATTTTTGTTTTCATATATATTACTTATACTTCAGCACTAAGCATAATGTGAATCAATATAAAAAGGAGATCTGGTTATTATAGATGTAATTTTTAGGAGCATTACACAGTATAGTTTACTGTAGACTGCTCAGCAGCAGCAATAGTGTGAGGTTTTTAATTTAATAATAAAGAGTATTGAAATAGAAAAATGAATCTCCAAAAAGAAAACCTGTATAATGCAAATGTACAATATCTATATTCCAAAGGTGGGGAAAATGCACTGAGTACTCTTTAGTCTCATTATCATAAACCTTTTAAAATATAGACCATTTAATAATTGATAATATTTCATAATGAAGTATGTTTAATATTTTTTTAAGATAATTCCAACTTCACTCCAAATTTTATTTTGTAGTAAAAAATTATAATGGGGTATATACGTTTGTATATACATGTATGTAAGAAATAATGTAATCAGTACCTATAGCTATTAAGACAAATTCCAAATACATATTTTGGAAGTCATTTACATACTCAAAATTAGCACAGAAGAAAATAAAGCTACATATTGAGAAAAAGAAAAATAATGCAGCTGGGCATGGTGGCGCAGACTTATAATCCCCGCGCTTGGGAGGTGGAGACAGGAGGATCACGCAGGTTCGAAGCCAGCCGTGCGGGCTGAAGAGACCCTGTTTCCAAATAAAAAAGTATAAAAAAATAGGTCTGGGAGTGTAGCCCGGAGATTGAAGGGCTTCCAGGAACCCCAGTACCACCACCACCCAAAAAAAAAATAATAATAATGCATAAAGGTTAAGTTGTTTTAAGTAGAAACACACTTAAAAAGAAGACTTTCTTTCATTGTGAAAATCATCTGTATTTCTTTGACAAAGAAAGTAAGAGTTTGTGAAGCAAAGGCCCTACCAAGGGTGAGTGCAGGGGGCGCACCCACACTGGTGGTTCAGGAAAGAGTCCCACAGAAGGCAACACACACTTGGCTACATCAGCAACCAGGAGGACTACAAACTTTTCCCACAGTACATACTAAAGCAATACATTTACACATTTCTTATTTTACCATTCTTGCTATGAAATTACAAGTAAATGTGTCTTTATATTTTTAAAAATCACTCTTTTCTCCAATTCTCCCTTTGGAAAGTGATTCTTAGCAGTGCTTCTTGATTCCCTCAAAGGTATTACAGTCTCTGGATATCTCCTTTGCCTTTTCTAAATTGTTTATCTTTGGAGGTATAACAGGACTAGAAAAGCAAATCTAGTTTAGAGAACAATGATATTAGCAAAAATCGACTAAAATCTTTTTCACATTACCTTTACTTCTGTCTTCTGTGTTTATAAATGTGTCTTTTCCTGATAAATTTTTTACATTTCATTTTCTAAGTCTTTTATTTTCTCTTCCTTGTATGGAGTGTGAATAAGACCTCTTGGCCATAATGTGACCTCTGAGGGAAGATCAGCCACAGAATCATACTTAAAAACAAAGAGAAGGGCATGCACTAGTATCTTTTTAAGTTTAGAAGAAAGTGCCTATTTCTGATCTAAGAATACTTCAGTCAATGACTGCTGTTTCTTACACCAAGGCAATAGCTAACAAGCGATCTGATGACATTCATGTAAGAATGAAACAAACACCACCACACTCTCAAATGTCAAGGGCTCAGAGCTACATGGATGAATGAGTGGGAGTGTTGTTTGCGAGCTGGGTATTTTCTGCTTCTTGTATTGTTGGGCCAAAATGGTCCATTTACTAAACTATTATTAAACAGAGTTTTAGGGTTTTTTTAACTTTTAAAAGAGGAGCTTACTTTATTCCATAAATGTTTAAAAATGTTTTTGAATTGAGTTTTTTTTTATTTTACTTTTCTTTTTTTTTTTCACTCTTGTTTGTACTGGGGATGGAACTCAGGACCCTGTACATGCTAAGCATATATTTTACTACTAAATTATATCCCAGTCTTTAAAGTAGGCTTCTTAATCTGTGATATAATTTGCTTCAATTACTGATATATTTCTTTTTAAAATTATTTTATTGGCGCATTTTACTCTTACATTACAATGTATTTCATGGTAATAGTGACCTGCAGACACACAACAGTTGGTGAGTTTTCTCCTGACTTACTCCCCATTACTAATATAGAAATCATAATTCAATCGGATAAATTTGGCTATAGTTAAATACACACATAATAATAGAGTCCTGATCATCTCAGATTATATTTAAGGGTAAAATAAGAAGAGCTTAGTCCTCTAAAACAATAGGTTATGATTTGTTTGCAATGCTTTTCATGAACTCGATCCTTATGAAAAAGCTACAAAGTCAACTCAGTTATTTTCTCCTTTTTACAGAAGAGAGAACTGCCGCATAGAGAGTCAAGTAGCTCACTCAACATCATACAAGCAGTAAATGACAAGGTTTGGACTCATATACACTCAACCTGATTTAAAAGCTGGCAAACCCAGAGACTGTTGCTACTTCTCTTTATATGTATATATTTTGTGCTTTGTTTCCAAATATGACTGAGAATGATGTCTCTCATCTCTGGTGTGTCTCAAAAGTTATACCATTACCAAAAAATCTTATCTACACTACATGCAAAAATTAGGACTTTAGCTGAAGCCTTTACTTACGTGTCACTGATTAAGACCATTCTTCTAAGACTCCTGTTCCTTTGGGTATCTTCTCTCCAATTAAACCACCCAATTAAATTCATTGCTATGCTTACCTGGCAGGGGAACAGGGGCTACTGCTGTTTTCCCAGCAGTTCACAGTGATGTTCCCTTCTTTGAATTCCTGCTTTCTTATGCATTTCCTTTGCCCTTCCAACTTGAAGTCCCATATTTTGCAACTATTTGAGGATATTGATATCAGTCTGTCTGCCTCCCCTAAATATGCCAGAAAAAGAAAGTGCAGCAGTAGACAGCTGTGCCTCAATCATAGTTGAGTACTTCCATTGTGGGACTGGTTTCTAACTGAGTTTGATCCTACGGGCCTTGGTCTAATTGAAAATTTTGTGCCACATTCTTTTTTTGCTTTTCTTTTTAATATTTAAGATGGGATCTTACTGTGTTTCTCAGGCTGGTTTAAAACTTCTGGACTTAAGCAGTGCTCCTACATCAACCTCCCAAGCAACTGAGACTACAGGTGCATATCACTTATGCCCAGCAACTGTACACCATGTTGATAGAGCAGCCTCTTTCCAATTCTCTCCAGATGTGTATTACAGTTGCTATGTTTTTCTAGCTCAAGGACCCACAATATTGTGAGAACAACATGCTGCTCATGTGTCTCAGAGAGGAAGAAAGGCGGAGAAGTGCTTCTGTATTCACTCAGTGAAGAGGGAGAAGCCAGTTCTTGTAGCAGGCCCTGGTGTACCAGGATTGATCTCCCAGCAATTGCATTGCTTGAGAATCCAGCACAAAGGATGTGATATAGTTTATGGAGTTTAATGTTGTACATGATGTAGAGTTAATGATTATTATAAAGAAAATCTGGAGAGAGCTCTGGAGATAGTATTTACAAAGATGTGTGTTTTCCAATATTTTATGATGACATTCCTTCTGTTTGATCCAGGACAGTCCTTTATCATACTGCCTGTTGCTTATACATAGTGGCTGCCTCTAAGTTTTATGCTCATCAGTAAGTCTACACCAGCTTTGTAACTTACTTCAGAGCCAATTTTATAAGACCCCTTCAGTGTGTCGATGTAGCACATCCTGGAATCATCTTAAGTCTTCTACAATTCTTAAATCTGGAAGAAAAATACCATTTAAGGGAATGATTCAGAAACCCCATTCTGTCAAGGTTGAACAGCTGGAATTGACTCATTTTGCATGACCAATGCAGTGACCTCAGGCTGCCTAACAGGTTTCCTTTTATTCAGTATAGTTTTAACAACCATAATTATGTATAAATGATATGAAAAAAATCCCATGATATATAAATGGTTTAAAACAATTCCATCACTGATGGTTGCTGAACTTGTGCTATGCTGAATAAAAGAGGACTTGTTAGGCAACCCAAGGTCACCTTCTGGGTCATGCAAAATGAGTTAATTCCAACTGTTCAACTTTGGATGATAGAATGGGGCTCCTGAATCATTCCCTTAAAATGGTATTTTTCTTTCAGAGTTAAGAATCGTAGTGTGCTGGTTAACCTACACCATTATTTTTCTTTAGAAGACAAAGGAAACATAAAAAGATGATAATAAATTCAAAAAATCCCCACAGAAATGTAAAATGCATCATTGCAATTTTTCTCCCTCTGAAACCATAATAGCTTCAATGGGCCATTATCATCTGTAGCAAAGCGGATGAGACACTACCTGTCAATGAGTGTTTAGGGATTAGTTAATACACAGCATACATCATTGAAGCAATATATCATAACATCCCTTCTGTGATGACAGCTGTCTGATGTATAAATGTTTATTTAGGGAATCACCGGTGCCTCTATCATCTCCGTGTTAGCAGCTTCTGATTCTCTCTGCGTTCTGTTCACTTCTTACTCTGCACTCTCTTTGGCTTTTCTGGCCTGGATTATTGACCCTGTAAATTGTTGAAGCTGTTTTGTCAGGATTTTAATATGTAGTATGAAATTGATTTTTGAGTTAATCAAGCACAATAGGTGCCAGGAAATTCCAGGGTTATGGAGAGAACTACTATGTAATTTATGTGACATAAACATACAGGTAATTAGTTATTATAAACTAGAGGGACAATTTCAATGTGTAACATGGCTGTGTGAAAAATCTATGTGGTATTGTATAAAATAAATTTAATGACATGATCCCTATAGGGAAACTCCTAAGAACAAGAATGGTGCGTATGTGTCAACACTTCCAACTCTGATCTTCTGGTACTGGTATCTTGTATCTTATTATGAATAGTTCATAAGGTGGTACTCACTCAAATGGGGCAGAGAAAGGACGGGTCAGAAATGCCTGACATAACTGTAGGGAAAGGGGGTGGAGGGGTGATGGCAGAGTACAAATGTTGACTCACTTGCATTGGAACTTACTGGCACACATTTATTTATTATTCCTGCTTATTAAATGTAGAGAATATTAATTAGCACAGGTAATTTGGTCAATCATGGTAAACCATGATACTATTTTACTCCATGTAGACTCAAGATGGAAACTGAAAGGAGCCAGCAGGACTGTATTTGCCTCTGCAAATCGGCCCATAGATTAAACTGAGTATAAACATTTGCTATTCTGTAAAAAATAAAGATGCCATTTTTTAGTGGTGTTGATACATAGAATGTATAGGAATTATATCCAGAAAAAATGCAAAAATAAATAAAATGATGTAAATTTTAGTGATGGAACTTGAGTATTGAGTCCTTATGTCTTATGTTCTAAATCCTGTACTAAACACTTGAGCTAAACCTCCCATTCTTTAATCCTATCAAATGCCTACCAGGTAAGTGCCATTATCAGTATTTCACATGTGAGAAGGAAAACCTTAAAGAAGGAAATTAACTCAACTAAGGTTGCATAGCTACTGTGTTGGAGCAAGAATTTGAACCTAGGTCGACTTTGCTCTTACTAAGAAATCGAAATTCTTGAGGGGGTATTTACTCCATGTTAGCCCATATTTTAAACTGAAACTTTGCCTTGAAGGAAATCAAAACCTAGAAAGATCTAATAAGACATATAAAATCTTTTCAAAACTATCCTAAAGAAAAGAAACCCAGGAAAAATGACTCTGGGGATCCAATGCTACTTCAATTCTTTTTCTCCTTCTTAAGTATTGTAGGTCTTCAGAGGGATTTTTGCACTCATTTTAGACTTTAGTTCTTGGGATTTGCTTAACTTAGTTACATATATCTAAAAGGGAAAGTATTTTCATAAAGATTTGTGTGGTACTTAAGGTTTCTTTATATAAATAAAAGTAGGATTTACCTACAGGCAAACTTGATTATCTCAAATGATATCACCAGTGATTTAGTTTCTCTCATTTTCTCTGTGCCATGGCATAAATCAGGCCCCAAAGAGTGGTCTCCTTATCTCTACTACGTGTAGTTCTTAAAGGTTCTCCTGATTTGAGCCTCACATTCTCATACCATACCATGTAGAGATAGAAGTGATTTCTTCTTGTAAATGAGATAGACAAATATTTTTCTACTGTAGAAAACCACCCGTGGCTCTTATTGGAACATCTAAATCAATCACTGTAACAATAAAGTTGACAGATAACCAGTGATGTCCAGGTTATCCAGTGACAGGAAAACTTTCATTTTGTAACTAAGTGGTTTACATGGACCTGCACACAGACTATCTTAATTGACCCTCATTTTAACTGATTTTTGTATCATAAAGTCTGAATTTTTCTAAATTTTAATATAAGGATCAGCAACTCCCGAGCCATTTAAAACCAACAATATTTCCTAGCATGGTGTTTAGAGTTAAGCTTTTTTTTTTTTCCAGTTGATAGGCTCAATTCTGTTTACTAAACACTTTCATTAAAAAGATATCTCTTTTCATTTTACTTGGTTTTCTATCTAGAAATAATCCTTTGAAGTAATAAAAACTTTCTCTTCACTAGTGACATGATTTTTAAATAAATGATGGAGAATTATTATAAAGCAACCAAATTTACAACTTACTAGCAGCAAACTCAATTTCAGAGCTTTGGATACTAGCAGCAAACTCGATTTCAGAGCTTTGGATCTAAGTCATTTTGGACAGCTTAGTTAAAACCTTGCCTCAAATGGATAGAATTTGAGATTTTCCCCTATCTGTTTAAGTATAACTTTTGTTTTACTTAGGTAGAGTTGAAAGGAGCAGATAATCATTGAGAGTCCAATTACTATCCCTACCACCTGCTCACTCATGGATTATTTAAATCAGGCAACTCTGTAAAGCCAATTCCTCTCTTTATCTTATTTCTTCTCTCCCTTTCGCTCTTTCTTCTTCTTTCTCTCCCTCCCTTTCCCTCTCTCTAAGCTGGTACATGCTATACTATAATGCTCCAGAAAATATAACTTTAAAATAAAGAAACCCAATTAAAATGGGTAAAAATGTAAAAAGGTTTTCTGACTATAATAGTGTCTTTGATCTAAAAGTTTCTAGATAATATACTGGCATTGATTAATAAAAGCTGATTGGGGAGGCAGTAGTCATTATTCAACTCATTTAACTAAGTGGCAAAGATATATGGCTTAAAATTTGCAACCTTACATAGAAGTATTAGAAGTGAAAACTCACGAGTACATAAATTAAATTTACTAGTAAGTTAAATGTTTTGCCATGATCCTCAAATGCTAATTATGAATTTAACTAAAAAGAGAAAACACAATTTTCCTGTACAAGATCCATATGTTAGAAAAATATAATTTAAATCTTTGGTTCTCTGTAAAACTTAAATTCCTAATTTATTGGTTGCTTACAAGCCTTAAACATATTTTTGCTTGGACTGTGTCTTCACTTGCTCATTTATTGTAGAAAGCTAGTAAACTGTGAGCTATGGGTTGTCTACCTGTTTCTTTAAATAAAGTTTTATTGGAACACAGCAATGTTTATGCATTTATGTCATCTGTGGTTCTCAATGCACTGGAAGAACTGAGTCATTGTGACAGAGGCCATATGGCCCACAATCCTAAAATATTTACTAACATATACTCTAGGAAAAGTATACAGACCTCTGATCTAATCTCAAACAACTTAGCATCTAGAAAACATTTCCTTTGCCAAGTATTTTATTATGAACCCTTTTCTACACTTTTTGTAAAGAATGGTGTTGCTTTAGGGCACTTAACCTAGTATTACAACAATGTGCTAAAATAAAAGTTATCAAAATAATTTCCTTAGCTAGGTATGGTGGCACATGCCTGTAAAACTTTACTTAGGGGATTAAGAATGGAGGATCACAGATTTAAGGTCCACATTGCCCCTAGCAACTTACCAAGGTTCTGCTTTTCAAAATAAAAAGTAAAAAGGGCTATCTCAGAGGTAGAATGTCCCTGGTTTCAATCCCCAGTATCAAATGAATAACAACACAAAACCTAATAAAAAAATAAGATCTGAAAAAACAACAATATTTAGCACCATTATTTTTTCTTCACATTTGACCATTTTAAAAATTATATTTGATTTTCTTTGTGTGACAACTCTACTGTTATTACATACAATATTTTTTTTGAGGGAGTAGGGAGGTGCATTTCCAATGAAACTTTAAAATATAGGATTTCGCCAGGTGTGTGGTGCACGCCTATAATCCCTGTAGTTGGGAGGCTGAGACAGAAGGATCACAGATTCACAGTCATCCTCAGCTACTTAGTGAGGCCCTCTGCAACTTAGTGAAACCTTGTTTCAAACTAAAGGATAAAAAATAAGACTGGGGGTAAAGATAGGAGGTAGATGCCACTGTCTTTGATTCCCAGTTTCACAAAAATAAATAATAATATGAGATTTCATGTCTCTTAATTTTAAAATTTTATTTTTAGCTAGCTCAGATTTTTCCAAAGGGCTAGCAAAATTATTTTGATAATAGCTATAGATAAATAAAACAAAATTATAAAATCAAAGAAACTCATTTCTGGTCTTGTAAATCATTTAGTTTAGCCCACCGAATTTGCTCCCAATCTATCTAGAATAGGAATATTGAGATCGTTTTTTCTTTAAATTAACTTTCTGTGCTATAATTAGATAATATATTTCCTATTTCTATTTTGGCACATGGGAAAGTGATGTTGATCTGAACCTCATTAACTTAACGTATGGCTTGAGTTTGGGGATTTTCTTCTTATTTTCACAAGCATTTTAAACATAATTTCAATCATTCGGCACATAGACTTTTATATCATGCTTCTAATTTTTAACTTATATATTTTTACTTTTTATATTATTGCATCATCTCATAGCCATAATTTTAATGCTTGTAATTTATCAAACCACTATCTCAACCTCTAACGTTTTGGGGAGCTAATGAAGTCTCCTCTTATGTGGTGAAATGAAAAACTTGATACAAATAGCCTTTTGCCTATTTAGCATTATTTACTTTAAGAGGGTTTTCTAGAAATGGCAGCATAGAGTCCAAGAGGATGATGTATATTACTTGAGGCTTCCTACAGATGATGCAATGGACTGCATCACACAACATGCAAAGATGCCCATTCTGGTTTTAAATATCTTCTTGACCACTTTTGGCATCAAGGGACCCAGAGTTAAAAATACAACTACAAAACTAAGAGCTTTTATAGGAAGGGAAACAAAAACACAATTTGCTGAGGTTAGGATGACTTTACTTTTCTATCTAAAACAGAATATCTTAATTACTATTTTTTTGAACATTCTCTTTTTGCACTGGAATTTCATCCATTTTCTGAAAAAATCAGCCTATTCTTTGATTGTGAAATAACAGCTTATTTCTTGTAATGAAGGAGAAAAATCACAGATATTGGGATGCCCTTTATGAGTATAATACCTAAAATATAGACTAGTGGCAAAAAATTCAGTTTTTCTGAATCTTCTATTTTATGGCAACTGTTTAGCTGTCTAATATTAATATTCTAAGATAAAATAACATTGATATGTCTACTTTGTATTTATATATTTAAACATTTGTATCAAAATAAATACTTTATACTAATATAATTAATATTATTAAATTTATATGCAATATGTAATGTAATAATATAACAACTTAAACATCATATTTAATGTGGTAAAGTATAAGAATTTCCTCTAAGATCAGGAACAAGACAAGGATGCCCACTATCAACACTCTTTTTCAATATAATCCTCAAGACTCTTCACACAGCAATAAGACAAGAGAAGGAAATCAAAGAAATTTAAATAGGAAGAGAGAAATTAAAACTATCCTTATTTGCAGAAGACATGATCCTTTATCTTGAAGACCCAAAGAACTCAACCAAAAGACTATTGGAGCTGATTAACCAATTCAGAAAAGTTGCAGGATACAAAATCAATATAAAAAAATCATGGCTTTTCTTTATGCCAACAATGAATCCACAATGAAAGAAATAAAGAAAACAATTCCATTCACCATAACCTCAAAATCAATAAAATACCTAGGAATAAACCTAACCAAAGATGTAAAAGACCTTTACAACAAAAAATATAAAACATTAAAGAAAGAAATTGAAGAAGACCTCCTTGGAAGATGAAAAGATCTCCCTTGCTCATAGATAAGCAGAATAAATATAATCAAAATGGCCATTCTGCCAAAAGTGATCTATAGATTCAATGTAATTCCTATTAAAATATCAACAACATTCTTCATAGACCTAGAAAAGTCAGTCATGAATTTTATATAATGAAAGAAAAGGCCCAGAATAGCCAAAGCAATCCTCAGCAATAAGAACCAGGCAAGAGGCATCACAATCCCAGACCTTAAATTATACTATAGAGCAATAGTAGTAAAAACAGCATGGTATTGGCACAATAGGCATATGGACCAGTGGAACAGAATAGAAGATACAGAAACAAACCCACACACCTATAGTTAATTAATCTTTGACAAAGGGGCCAAACTAATGTGCTGGAGAAAAGACAGCTTTTTCAACAAATGGTGCTGAGAAAACTGGCTATCCATTTGTAGAAAGATGGAGCTAAATCCTTACCTCTCACTATCCACAGGATGGATCAAAGACTTAGAAATTACACCGGAGACTGTGAAATTATTAGAGAAGGGCATAGGCTCAACATAGGCACAGGCAGTAACTTTCTCAACAAGACCTCTAAAGCACAGTTAACTAAAGCAATAATTAACAAGTGGAATGGCATCAAACTAAAGTTTCTTCTCATCAAAGGAGAGCATCAAGAACCTAAAGAGGAAGCCTACAGAATGGGAGAAGATCTTTACCACCCACTGCTCTGATGGAGGGAGGGATAATGGCTAGGATATACAAAGAGCTCAAAATACTCTACACTAGTAAAACAAACAACCCAATCAAGAAATGGGCAACTAAACTGAATAGATACTTCACAAAAGAAGAGATACAAATGGTCAATAGATACATGAAAGATGTTCAGCATCATTAGCCTTCAGGGAAATGCAAATCAAAACTACACTGAGATTCCATCTAACCCCAATCAAAGCATAAAGAAATCAAATAACAACAAATGCTAGCAATGATGTGAGGAAAGAGGAACTCTTTTACACTATTTATGGGAGTGCAAACTAGTTCAGTTGCTATGGAGATCAGTGTGGAGATTCCTTAGAAAACTAGGAATAGATCTACCATAAGATCTGATTATACCACTCCTGGGTATTTGTCTGAAGGGGTTGAAATCAGAGAACTACAGTAACATATGTATAGCCATGTTCATAGCAGCACAATTCGTAATAGCCAAAATATGAAACCAACCTAGGTCTCCATCAACAGATGAATTAATTGCAAAGTTATGGTAAATACACACAGTGGAATTCTACTCAGCTATAAAAAAGAACAAAATCATGTCATTCACAAGAAGATGGAAAGGTCTGGCGAATATTATGTTAAGTGAGATTAGCCAGGCACAGAAATAGAAGGGACATATGTTTTCTCTAATATGCCCAAACTAGGGAGTATTAGGAATACCAGAGGTACTCCAGATAATGGAGGGGAAACCTCAGCAAAGCTAGAATGGAAGGATAGGAGAAGAAGAAGGCTGAGGTTTATTAATGGAAGAGCTACATCTGAATATGTGTAGAAGTATGAATATAGCATGGTTAACCTGGACACTCATTGTTGGAGAGGAAGGGGAAGCGGAGGGAAAGAGCACCAAGTACAGTCTGAATGTTTGCCATTTTTAATATGTTCCACATAAAAATAAGAAAACTAATTTTAAAAGTATAAAGTTAAAAGTTAATAAATAAATAAAATTCACTAATTTTCAATTAATAAAATATACAATAAAGTATAAAATTAAATACAAAATTGCATGGGGTTACATAAGTTATAAAAGGTTAATATATTAAAAAACTGTTACCGGGCATGGTGGCTCACACTTGTAATCCCAGCATTTGGGAGGCTGAGACAGGAGGATCGTGCTTCACAAACAGCCTCAGGTACTACTTAGTGAGGCCCTTTGCAACTCAGTGAGACCCTGTTTCAAAATAAAGAATAAAAATTAGGCCTGGGGCATAGCTTGGAGGTAGAATGCCCCAGGTAGAATCCCCAGTACCACCAAAAAATTGTCAAAAAAGCATCATATTTTAAATTTCAGAAAGCTTCTGTTAATAGTAATTGCTTGGATGCATTTATTGGAAGGAATTTTGTTCTCTTTGCTGGTCTTAGATGGAGAATTGAAAGGGTGATTGATGCTTTTCCTAATATGTGAGAGCTAAGGAGAAATGGGTCATAGGAGGAACTCTAGATGAAAAAGAAAATCCTATAGAGGAGCAAATAAGACAACCTAAAGGAGGAGAAAGGAGAGGGGAAGAAGGAAAATATCTAAAAGACAGAATGTACTTAAACATATTGAAGTCAACCACTAAGCTAAGCAAGGGAAGGAGGGATGGCGGGGAAATGGGGTGGGAATTGGGTAGGGGTCAAATTAGTGATGTGTACATGTATGTACACACAAGTTTGTTTGTTTGTTTTTGTGGGTCTGGGGATGGAACCCAGGGGCATTCAGCCTATGAGCTACACCCTCTGCCCTATTTTAGATTCTTTATTTTGAAACAGGGTCTCACTAAGTTGTAGAGGGCCTAAGTAGCTGAGGCTGTCTGCGAACCTTGATCCTCCAGTCTCAGCCTCCCAAATGCTGGCATTACAAGCATGTGCCACCATTCCTGGCTGTACACACAAGTTTTTTTTACCCCAATATGATGTATGAATATAATGCACCAATAAAAAATAAATAAAGACAATGTAAACAGAGTTAAAAGTTACTAATAGAATTGGATAAAATATTTCCAAATGCTATATCTGAAGGTATATTAATATTCCAACTAGAAATCCTAAAAATTAACAACAATAAAGGCAAACAATACAACTTAGAGATAGGTAAAAGACTAACATAAATAATGAATCTCCACAGATAACCAATCTTAGTTGTCTGTTGGATGGAAACTCTTGTTTCTCTGGTTCTGGTGAGTGTTACCTATTTCTTCTTTGTAGTTAATCTCTTTGAGTATTTTCTCTAGCGCTGGTTTTGAAGACATAAATTCCTTCAGTTTCTGTTTGTCATGGAAGCTTCTTATTTCTCCATCTAATTTGATAGAAAGTTTTGCTGGATAGGAAATTTTTGGCTGGAAGTTGTTTTCTTTCAGAGTTTGGAATATGTTACTCCAAGCCCTTCTGGCTCTCATGACTTGGTTTGGGAAGTCTGGAGTGATTCTAATTGGTTTGCCTCTGAATGTCAGTTGGCCCTTTGTTTTTGTTGCCTTTAAGATTCTCTGCTTGGCTTCCACATTGGTCATTTTGACATTTATATGGCGTGGGGATCCTCTTCTCCGATCCTGTCTAAAGGGAGTTCTATAAGTTTCCTGGATCTGTGTATCAACCTCTTGCTCTATATTTGGAAAATTTTCTGCTATTACTTCCTTGAAGAGATTGTTGATCCCTTTGGTATCACTTTCTTTTCCCTCCTCTATTCCAATTATTCTTAGGTTAGCTCTCTTAAGATGGGCCCATATTTCTTCAATGTCAGATTCCTGCTGTTGGATATTTTTTTCTAGATTAGAAACTATGCATTCATTGTTGGATTGCTCATCTTCTAAGAGCGAGATTCTGTTCTCCATGTGTTCTAATCGGTTGTTTGTGCTTTGAATTGAGGCCTTTACTTCATTAATTGCATCCTTTATCTCTTTTTGGCTCTCTCTGAGTTCTTTTCGAAGCACCTCTATTATTTCTACAGTTATTTTCCTGATTTGATCTTCTAGAAATCTCTGATTTTCTGTTTTATCAGGTTCTGATGTTGTGGGGTTGTGCACATTCATTACTCCAGTGTTATTCCTCTTTCCCATGATTTCGGAGGTTTGTGCCTTCTCTGGGTTCTTCCCTTGGGTCACTATGGCTTCACTTAAGGTGCTCTGGATCTCGAGTCTGTATTATCTCAGACCCCACTACTCCTTTACTGGGTTGTATCACAGAGTCTCCAACCCAGGGAGTCGATAGAGGCTGCTTTAAACTATGGGGGGTGCCAGGTTGCACGTTTTCCTATGGTGTGATATCTCTGCCACCACCACTCCCTCACTGGGTCAAGTCCCAGGAGGCACAATACTGCGATTTCTCCTCTGTGGCCCGCAATTTGACTCACTGTTCTTGAGTACGCAGATGTAGCTGTACTGGACTCAGTGAATTCACTGCTGCTGCCGCTGCCGGTGGCAATATGGCGCCTCTGCCACGCCCTCGGCCATGAGGATATACAATATTTTCTTTTATTTTTTAGGGAGTTTGTATATTCTTCTGTTGCCTGTGCCATTGAAATCATATCCGAGAAATCACTGCCAATTTCAATGCTGTGAGGTTTTATGACCCAGATTTTCTCCTAAAAGTTTATAGTCTTAAGATTTATATTTAGGTCTTTTATTTATTTTGAGTTAATACTTGTATATGGGATTAGGTAAAGGTCCAATATTATTCTTTTCCATGTAATTATTATTTTTCAACAATATTTAGTTAAAAGATTATTATTTCCACCACCAAATGTTCGTGGAAACCTTGTCAAAAATAACTTGACAATATAGGGAAGAATTTAGCTCTGGGCTTGTATTTAACTCCAATGGTCTATATATCTGCCTTTAGAACAGTACTACACTGTTTCAATTATTGTAGCTTTATATGGTTTGAAATCAGAAAATATATATCTGCTAGCTTTGTTCTTTTTCAAGATCGTTTTGGGTATCTAGAATTCATATTCCATATTAGGATAGATTTTTTTCTGAAAAATAAATATATAAATATATGATAGTTTCACCTAAAAAAACAGAAAAAAATATACTCTAGTAAGAAAGAAAGCAAAAAGAAATATTGAAATGCTATCTTTAAATCATCAAACGCTTGGTATCAGACAAATGAAACTGTTATGTGAGATTATCATTTTTAATTTTGGATAAATTGCTATAATACTAGATGTCAACCACTAAGCCAAGCATGGGAAGGAGGGATGGGGAGAGAATGGGGTGGGGATCGGGTGGGGGCTGACTGGGTGATGTGTGCATGTATGTCTACAAAAGTTTGTATCCCACTATGATGTATGAATACAGTGCACCAATAAAATAAAATTAAAAAAAAATAAATAAATAAAAATAAAAATATATAAAAATAAAAAAGAAAGAAAGGTTGATTGTAAGATATTAGATGGGCTACTATATATGATATAATTATTTTACTATTATAAATATCTTAATTATATGTTACATATAATGATTTTACTAATATAAATATCTAATTTTATCTGTATATTTTCTTAGCCTAGAGTTTTCTTGTTTTTACTTAGCTGGTATAGAAAATTAGATTATTTTATCTACAAACTGAGCATTTTGGCTTTTTTCAATTCACCAGAATATCAGAAGCCATGCCTTTCAAAGTAGTTGAAGACATCTTTTTAATAGCTACTGCTAAAAATCAACTACTCTGTGCTGAGTATCACTGCACATGTAGGATATTAGTCTTCTCCTGTGATTTGACCTGACTTTTGCTCCCTAAGCAGCCTTGAGCTTCTAAAATAACTCTTGTCTTCTCTTCAGTGTACTTATCTGGAAATCATTTCCTCTAGAGTCATGACATTTTAATTCAACTGGACATTATAGGATCAAACTCCAAAATAGTTGAATTTGGAGACAATTCTATACCTTATGTTTGTTTTATAAATAGACACCGAGGCCTAAAATGTAGGCAGGTTTACAGGATCCAAATTCCATCTACTGAGAATAATAAAGAAGATAGTTTTCCCAGATGCCAGTGAAATGCCTTCATCACCTTCATTGTTTGGTCAAACCCTTTGGTTTATCTATATCTGTCTACATTCTGCTTAGCAGGGATAGAAATAGCTATGACAATAAAAATGTAAGACTTGCCTTTTAAATCATTGTGGTAAGAACATTCACCAGTAGATCAACTCTCATCCATTTTTAAGTGCACAATTCAGTGCTAACTATAAGTACATTGTTGTATAGCAAATTTCTAGAACTTGTTTAGCTTGCATAACTGAAATGTTACTCATATTTCTTGAACAGTAAATCTCCAGTTCCCTCTTATTCCAGTCTCTGAAACCATCATTCTACTTTCTGATTCAATTCATCTCATTTAATAGGACTCACACAATATTTGTCCCTCTGTGGCTAGCTTCTTTCACTTGGCATAAAACATGGGAGTGTAAATATTTTTTTGAGATCCAATCTCTTTTATTTTTTTTTTTTGGTGGTACTGGGGGTGGAACCCAGAGACTTATTACCTCTGGGCTATACTCCCAGACATTTTTTATTTTTTATTTGGAAACAGGGTCTCACTAAGTTGCTGAAAGCCTCACTAAGTAGCTGAGGCTGGCTTCGAACCCGTGCGATCCTCCTGTCTCAGCCTCCCAAGAGCGGGGATTACAAGCGTGTGCCACCACACCTGGCCCAAATTCTATTTTTTGTTTAAATACTTGGAAGTAGAATGGGTGGAAAACATGTATTTTAATTTTTGTGAGGAATCTCTATACTGTTTTTCATAAAGGTTACATTTCTACCAACAATGGACAAATTTTTTACCTTCTCATCAACACTTGTCATTAGTTTTTAGAATGGTCATTCAAACAAGTATTCAGTTTTTATTACAATTTTAACTTGCATTTGACTGATGATTAATAATATTGAGAATTTTTAATCTTCTTATTGGACATTGGTATGTCTTCATAGAAAAAATATGTCTGTTTAGGTCTAGTGTCCTTTAAAAAAAACTTGTAACTCTTTGTTTTATTTTTGCTATTGAATTGTAGGAGATCCTTAATGGTAGTCAACAATTATGCCCCAAACACAGGTGCAGCCATTTTCATAAAACAAACTCTTTGTTATATTAAGCCACACATATATCCTAATGCAACAATACTTGGAGACTTCAACATGCCCCTCACACAGCTAGATCAATCTTCTAACAAAAGGTCAGTAAAGATGCCTCAGACCTAAACAATACCATAAACCAATGGACCTATTAGACACATACAGAATATTCCAACAAATTACAGCAGAGTTCACATTTTTCTCAGATGCTAATGGAACTTTCTCCAAAATAGAACACATCCTGGGCTATAAAGTGAGCACAAGCAAATTAAAAAAAAATGTGACATATTATCCTGAGTCTTTTTAGAATACAATGGAATAAAACTAGAAATCATCTATAAGAAGACCCAGAATAACCACATAAACACATGGAGACTAAATACCTCACTGCTGAATGAAAAATGGGACAAAGAAGAAGTAAGGGGTAAAATTAAGAAATTCCTAGAAACAAACAAATATAGATGCATTGTATCAAAACTTCTGGGACACCTTGAAGGCATTATTAAGAGGAAAATCTATAGCACTGAGTGTCCACATAAGAATAGAAAAATCACCAAGTAAATAACCTAAGACACATCTCAAAGCCCTTGAAAAATAGGAACAATCTAACTCCAAAGGCAGTAGAAGACAGGAAGTTATTAAAATCAAAGCAGAAATCAATAGAAAATAAAGATACTAAAAATCAACAAAACCCAAAGCTGGTTTCTCAAAAAAATAAATGAGATAGATAAGCCACTAGCCAACCTAACCAAAAGAAAGAGAGAATTAATCCAAATTACTAAAATACTAGAAGAAAAAGGAGGTATTTCTACCTACAGCATGGGAATCCAAAAGATTATCAGAAACTACTTTGAAAAATTACACCCCAACAAAATGTAAAATCTAGAAGAAACTGACAAATTTCTAGATAAATACAACCTTCCTAAACTGAATCAAAATGATATAGAAAATTTTAACTGCCCAGAAGCAATCAAAGACATTAAAATAGCAATAAAGAACCTACCATCAAAAATAAAAAGCCCAGGATCAGATGATTTCCCAAATAAATTTTATAAAACTTTTATAGAAGAGCTAATACCAATACTCTTCAATCTATTTTGTGAAATAGAAAGTAAAGGGACTCTCCTAAATACATTCTATGAAGCCAACATCACATTAATCCCCAAACCAAATAAAGACATGCAAGAAAAGAAAATTATAGGCCTATACCATTGATGAACTTAGATGCAAATTTGCTAAATAAATTACTAGCAATGCACATTCAAAACCGTTTCATGAAAATCATGCACCATAACCAAGTTGGGATCATCCCAGGAATGCAAGGCTGGTTTAAGATATGAAAAACAATTCATGTAATTCATCACATAAACAGAAAAAATTCAAAATCACATGATCATTTCAATAGACTTTGAAAAAGATTCTTATATTTTAGACATTAATCTTTTATTGGATATTGTTTTGCAAATATTTTCTTCCATTCTGTGGATTGTATTTTCATTTTGTTGCTTGTTTCCTTTGCATGTCAATTTTTTTATTTTGATGTCATATCATTTATCTGTTTTTGCTTTTTTGTTTCTGTGCTCCTGTGCTTTTGGTGTCATATCAAAAGACTGGTGCCAAGATCAACATCTTGAAGCTCTCTCTCTCTCTTTATTTCTTCAAATAGTTTTGCAGTTTCAGGTCTTATTGCAATTCTTTAATTTATATCAAGTTCACTTTTAAATATGGCATAAGATAAGGGTCCAAATTCATTTGGTGATATCCAATTTCTTCAAAACCAACTGTGCTTCTTTATTGATGAGTAAAATCCCATTGTGTATATACCTAATAGTTTTGTAGTCCAGGGAAATGAATGGAATTGGAGAACATTATGCGAAGTGAAATTAGACAGTCATAAAAAGTAAAACACAGATGCTCTCCCTAATATGAGAAAGCCAAGGAGAAAAGGGTCATAGAAGAAATTCTAGACAAAGAATAAGAAAATATAGATGAGCAAATAAGATGACCTAACTGAGGGATATGAGGGGGGGAAAAGAAAAATTCTCTAATGTACATGATTTACATTCATAAACATATCAATCACCAAGCCAAATATGAGAAGGAGGGAGGAGTGAGAAATGGGGTGGGAACTGGGGAAGGGCTAAATGAATGATGTGTACATGTATGATTCTACCATCTTGTACCCCATTAAGATGTATGACTACAATGCACTAATAAAAAATTAAAAGAAAACCAAACTGTGAAGGAGACTATTTTTTCTTCATTGTGTATTCTAGGTATCCTTGTCAGAGATCAGTTCATCATATATGTATGAATTTATTTATGGGATTCCTTTTATTGGTCTTATGCCTATTTCTGTGTCAATGTCATACTGTTTTAATTACTGCAGCTTTGTAATATATTCAGGAAGTGTGATGCCTACAAGTTTGTCATTTTTTTTTCTCAATATTATTTTTGCTGTTTGTAGTCATTTGGAGTTAAACCAAAAATATTATTGCACGTGGAAAAGTTATAGTACCAATGATAATAATAGCCAAAAATTAATCAGTGTTTACTGTTTGCAAGTATTTTGACTGTAATAACCTCAAACCAAATTTCTCTTGTGGATAACTAGCAGTGTGTCCTTTTAGAAAAGGAAGAAACAGAAGCAGGAAGATATAAATTACCTAAGATGGTACTGGTTGGCAATGGTATCTACAAGCCTCCAACCCCTGTAGATTGGCACCACTGCTCAAGGCCAGCCCATATTACCTAGTCCCTGAATGGGCCAGTTGATCATTGGCTTCTATATTCCTAATATGATGTTTATGTTATATTAATTGCTACTATAAAATTTTAAAATAGCTTCATAATCAACTAGATTCTTAACTTCTGATAAGATTGTAACCTACACTAATATGATGGTTATATACCATCAGTGAGCATTTACTAAGTGACAACATTGCTAAGCAAGTGATTAAAATTATTTCTTTAATTATTGTTATAATGCCTTGAAGATAATTACCTTATCTCATTTATTATATATTTGTTGATATTTCAGCAACTTTACTATAGCTTATTTTGCTTGATAAATATCTCCTGGTTATAATGCTCCTAATATATAGAATCATAATCACTCCTAATAATTTCAAGTTGAAACTACTTGAGTACACCTACTGTGACTCCATCATTTTTCTGAGGAGCCTATGTAATATATTTCTACATGACTGTTGGCTAGAATATGACAAACCGTGTTTATCAATTATAGAAACTGCATCCATCCTTAGTTGCATGCCATAAAGTCTCCTTACATAGGTGAAGAATAAAAAAGATTAAGGCAATAGATCTTAAATTTGTCAATCTGTGGGAAGGCATAGAAAGAAACTAGTTTATACTTTCTAACTCAGAAAAGATAATGACTGCATTTTTCCCTTCATACATGGTTGAACTGTCAATCAGGCTCCCAAGAAACAGAGGTTTACTAATGTGAGGAAGATACAAGAATCAAGTTTCAGGTAAGACCACATCATTGTTTGGGAGGCCAGAAATGAGTCAAACACAGCTTTTTAAATCTCTTTTCAACACCATGACATCTTTTGTCTTTCAGAGAAGAATGTTAACTTTGTGACATTAAACTTAGCCCAAGGAGACCCCTTAGTTTTAGGATCTCATAATTTATGCCTTACATGTCTTCCTGAGGTCTATTTAACTACCTTCTGTTCTTTGGTGAGTGTGTTTGTAACAAAACAAAAAAATGGCAGTTTGCTTAGATTAAGCAATCTAGACAGACTTGATTTTACTAAATGGATCTAGAGCCTCAAAAATATATTTTTTATCTTTGTATCAGTGCATTTATTTACAAGGAGGTGAGGTCAAGATTAAAATGTCTGGGGCTATAGGGAGGAAGGAAAGACCTGTTCACTTAGAAGATATTAACACTTTCCTTTCCATACAGAGTCTTTTTCAAAAGTAGAAATAAATCTATAAATAATTAGGTATAAAATTTTATATTCATCAAAGCAATGATTGGTAACATATAAAAAATCTATGAAAAAAGGAGAAGCAATTCAAGTACTAATATACATATATTTGATAGAAGGTATACCAATATCTCCTTATCAGTCTAACACAGATAAAAAGTATTCATTTAAAGGTTTCTCTAGGATAGGGTTGCCAAATAAAATATAGGACACAGTTAAATTTGCATTTCAAATGAACATCTGATAATATTTTCGTGTAAGTATTGCCTATGCAATATTTGTTTCCATGTTCTTTCTGGCAATGTTAAGTGGAAATCCTGTATTTATATTTGCTAATCTTGGCAACCTTACTTTTTGGTTATACATTGAATGTATTATAGATAAAAAATTAGAATGTCAACTATGAAGTCAAACTATGTGTGACCAAATATTGAATTTACAATTTATTAACTGTGTGACCTTGGAAACATGATTAAATTTTTCTATGTTTCTCATCTGTAAACTGGGGGAAGGTGTTATGAGAATAAATGAGAAAATAGGGTAGGGACTTAAAACACATAAGCCCAGCGTGGTGGCATATGCTTGTTATCCCAGCATTTGGGAGGCTGAGACCAGAGGATCGTGGTTTATGCACAGACTCAGCTACTTAGTGAGGCCCTCTGCAACTTAGTGAGACCCTGTTTCAAAGTAAAGAATAAAAAATAGTATAGGGGATATAGCCCAGAGGTCGGATGCTCCTGGGTTCTATCCCTAGACCCTCAAAAAAAAAAATATATATATATATATAACGTGAATAATAAAGCCACTCATGAAAAAATACTATATGAAGAGGTGTTACTATATTAATTTTTCCATTTCTAACTATAAGTAGAAATTTTCTACATATATATGGTCACTCAGATTTTATTTATTTTATTTATTTATTTATTTTGCAGGTTTGGGGATGGAATGCTGGTATTACAAGCATGCACCACCACGCATGGCTTCACTCAGATTTTATAAAGTAGAAACGTATCCATTGTGCATTTTTTAAGTCAAATAAAAATATGGCTCTCTTAAGTACTGCAAATATTTATTCTGACTATAGTACTTAAAAAATAAGAAAAAATGTCCTCAAGGTTTTTTATAACCGATACAACAGCATAATTTGTTTATATTTACTTGAATATTTCAGCACTGACAATCTGATGCTTAATAATCTATGCTTAGTCAATCACAGAAAGTGATGGTTCATATCTTTTCTCTAATTTGTGCTGGATAAAGATTAATTGAAATACCAGAGGGACTCCAGATAATGAAGGAGAAATTGGAGCCAGAGAAAAGATCTAAGGGTAGGGGGGGGGGCAAAGACTGAGGTTTATTAATGGAAATAATACCATCGAGTATGTGTATACATGTGAATACACCAATGTCAATCTGGGTTCTCTGTATTGGGAGGGAAGGAAATAAGGAGGCAGGGAGACACCAAGTGCTGTGTGTGTGTATGTCACTGTCAACATGATTTACATTATGATGTGAGACTATAATGCACCAATAAAAGCACATTAAAAATAATAAAAACCTCTATACTTCTACGTAGCATATGATTCCAAGTCTGTGAACAGGAATGTAAAGAGAGTGATAAGACTTGATTGAAAAAACAGCTGATCACTTATTCTAAAAGTGCATGGTGCCTGCCGTCTGTTAAAATGTTTCCCAAATTTAAAAATAAAAGCAATAATACAAAGGCCCTCTTTTGGGGGATTTTTACTCTATTCTAGAAAAATTGATTAAACTCTTATCTGACATTCTCTTAATATGCTTTAAAGAGTGGTCTTATTGTATTTAAAAGACATGAAGTTTGTTTCTGAAATTTCAAATTATTTTAGAAAAAAAAAAAAACCAATAGCACTTCTTTGAATATTCTTATTGTGAAAATTGAACACTGGGGCCAGGCATGGTGGTTCACTCTTGCAACCCCCGTATTTGGGAGGCTGAGACAGCCGAATTGCAGGTTCATGGCCAGCCTCAGCTACTTACTGAGGCCCTCTAAAATTCACAGAGATCCTGTTCTATAAATAAGTAAAAAGGTTTGGGAGTATAGCTTGGAGGTAGGATGTCTCTGGATTCAATCATCAGTCTCACATATACACACACAAAAAAATATATAAAAAACCAAAAGAAGGAAAGAAAGAAATACTAAATTTGTTATCTATATCATAAATTACCTCTTACAAACATTATTTTTATAATTTTCCATAATATTCTGAATTTCTGAGGATATTAAATTAGTATGACAGAACTGAGGTAGATTTCAGAATAACCACTCCTCCTAATGAAATAAAAATGAATATACATCATATAAAATATAAAACCTGGGGAATAATTAGTCATTTGAATTGTGCAGGTAATTGTAGTTGACTATACTTATAGATTTTGTTATTAAAAAATTCCAAGTTCAGCCGGGCAAGGTGGCTCATACTTATAATCCCAGCATTCGGGAGGTGGAGACTGGCGGATGGAGGTTCTTAGACAGCCTCTGCGGCTCCTTAGTGAGGCTCTTCGCAATTCAGAGACCCTTTTTCAAAAAAAAAAAAAAAAAAAAAAAAAAAAGACTAAAAAATAGGGCTGGGGGTGTATTTGTATTTAAAAGAGCTATTTGTATTTAAATAGCTCAGAGGTAGAATGCTCCTGGGTTCCATGCCCGGTACTGAAAAAAAAAAAAAAATCAAGTTCTAGTGTATTTTATAAAGAGTGGTAATCAAGAGTACAGAGCAGGTAGACTGTATATTCACATGGTTTCCTTTCCTTTTTAAACAAGTCTGGCTTATGTGCTGAACCTTTTCTACAAAGCAGTTTCAGGCATAAAAAGGGGACACACTGAATGGACACAGTTGCTCTTTATAATTCTAATTACACCAGGAGTTCCCAGCTGTTCTGATTGTCATAGGCCTCCCTAGGATACAATATGTTCTGGAGTGTTTTGATTCTGTGACAATATTAATCTTTGCAGAAGCACATTTCCCACTCCATTTTCAAAGCACACAATTAGGTTTTCCATGATTTTTACCTTCTATTTTCAGAGAGGCACGGCAGAATTTTGTATGTCCTTCTAGGTATAATTATTGTTTTGCCTAAGCTTATTTCCTTTGCCTATTTTGGGTACTGAGACTTCTGTATTTACAACTTGCATGTCTGTTTTTTTTCTGAAACCAAATGATGAGCAAATATTATCAGAGGGAGGCCTTTTTACAATGTCATTAGTTAGACTGATGGAAAGATAGATTGATGGGTAGCATTTCTGTTCTCTGTGCAAGAAGCCTGAGCTTTCATCTTACGTCTCAATTATAGATTGCGATGATGAATTCTAGAGAATTTGCTGTTAGAGATTTTTTTTCATTAGTTATTCCCTTGAATGTATAACCTATGATAGAAATAAAAATTCTAAACTGGATAAGCTTTATTTCCTCCCTTTTCCCCCCAGTTGTCCCTCCTCTGCAAATGAGATCTGTGGAGAAAAACACCAGGAATAATAGCATAGAAAGAAGGGATACTTGAGCTCCTGAATGATGGAACACCTATCATTGTACTTTCCCTGATGTAAACCTCAAATCACAGGTTATAAGGCATTTCTCAGTTTCACCCCATATCAATGTTCACTTTAGACCATTCATTATTTTTCTGGATTGGCTCTTTTTCTTTCTCTGCTTTTGAATATTTAAGCTGTGCATCTAAAAGCATGCTGTTGCATCTGGCTTTCAGTAATCATGCTGCAGTTTTAATATTATGAACGTAGAGGGGGAGGGAGCAGGGCAAAGTCTGAATAGAAATGCACTGGTGCTATGTATGTGTATGTTTGCTTCTATCACACTCAACTTCAATAAAATGTATGGTTACAATGCACCAATAGAAGTATATTAAATTATTTTAAAAAGAAAAAGAAAAGAAAATGCTCTGAGTATCTAACCCAGGCCAGAATGTTCTCTTTCATCCTGGGACACATACTGTTTCCCTCAAAGAATAAAATATCCTTTGACTTGCTTTATACAATTAGGTTAGCATCTACCTATTTCTAAATTTAAAATGAATTCTACATGTGTTTTTTGAATATTTTCCCATTAATTCATTACATTTTTATTGTAAGAACAAGTGAGAATATACTTTGAAGTATGCTCTAGAAAAAAATCTATTGAATCTTTCATTCCACTTTGAACTAGGAGAGTTTAAATAATGAAGCTCTTTGGGGATAATTTAAAACTAGACTGAGAAAGGACGGTTAGAACAATTTTTGTTCCACTGTGAGTGATTTTCAGCTCTAATGTCTGACCTTTTGAACCCTAGTTAGACTTCACAAGATCTGCACTTATTAGCCAATGAAAAGAAATGTAATATTACTCACAGAGCCTATACTCTCAGATCATTTTAGTCCAATACCAATTAGTAGTGTAAAATATGTCATTATTTTTAGTTATAGTTATTTAATAATTGTGCAAGTTAAAAATTCCGTTTTACTTAAAAGGATCACACTTTACCCTTTAGATTGTTTCTCTTAAATTTTCTAGTTTAAACAATAATTGTTCATTTTTAGCACATCGGAAAATATAGAATATGCCTCATAGGAATTTAGAAGTTTTTATAGTAATATTATAATGTGCTCACATAATCTAATTCCTATTAATCAGTCAAAAAGCCTTCATCACTATGCATTTCTATGCTCTGTGATATAAAATGTTAATTATTAATTAAAATAAGCAAGGATATTGTCTACCTCATCAAAGGACTTATAGACTAATAATGAGCAGTTAACATTTATTGAAAGCCAGAATAGCTATATTAATTCCAAAAGAATGCTGACTTCAGAACAAGAAAAATTATCAGTGATAAATAAGGCACTATCTAATGATAATTGGTTTATTATTCAAGAAAACATAACAGTCCTAAGTGTGTAAGCACTTAATCAAAGAACATCAAATTATATAAGGCAGATCCCAATATAAGTGAAAGGAGAAATGGACAGGCCACTGTTAGAGTTAGAGACTGCAAAATCCCTTTGCCAATAATTGAAAGATATAGCAGGCAGAAAATCAGTAAGGATATAGTTGACCAGAAAAGCACCATCAATCAGTGGGGAGTGGGTGGGGGCTGGCTGGGTGATATGTGCATTTATGCCTGTCTACACAAGTTTTTTACCCAATTATGATGTATAAATACAATACACTAATAAAAACATATTACAAAAGAATATTCTATCCAAACAAAAGCAAGAGAAACATTCTTTTCAAGTTTATAAGGAACATTCCTCAAGATCGACCACATTGTGAGCTCTAAAACACACCTTTATGAAACAACAAAAATAATATAAAGCATAATCTCAAATTACAGTAAAATGCAAGGGAACTTATGGAAATAAATGTATATATTTGAGAAAAAAAGGATATAAAATTAATAATCAAAATTTTCACCTTGGGAAACTAAAAGAATAAGCCAATACAAGGAGAAGAAAAGAGATAATAAAAGTTAAAAGTCAACTGAAATGAAATTAAAAAAGGAAAATTGTAAATGAAATAAAAAGTTTTTTCTTTGAAGGATAAATTAAATGGATCTTTTTTACTTAGGAAATTAAAAATATACATAAATAAGTGATTTAAGATCTGAAAGAAGTGACTTTAGTATTACCAGGACATCAAAAGGATGGTAAAGGAATGATAGAAACAACTCATTGCTAACATTTGTGATAGTTTAGATGACATGGAACAATTCCTTGGAAGAGTTAAACTATCAATACTCACACAAGGAGAAAAGGCCAACTTGAGTTGATCTATTTTTATTTAAGAAACTAATCAATAATAAATTTCTAAACATGAGAACAAAAATAATATATCCCATCTCTTTATCTGAAACTAGTCTAACATCATTCTAGTAAGAAATCAGGTGAAGACATTATAATAAAACTAAAGATCAGTATCTCTAAAGAACATAGATGCAAATATCATAAACAAAACCAGCAAATAACATCAGACAATATACCAAGTAGGTTATATAAACTATAGCCAAGTAAGATTATTCTAGTTATTCAATGTTTGTCCAACATTAAATAATCAATACAATCTACCATATTAGTAGGTCATAGAAAAGAAAAGCTATGATTGTATCAATTATGATAGAAAATAATTTAAAAAATTAACACTGATATATAAAAAAAACTCTCAACAAACTAGAAATAGAAAATTTTCTTAATTTCTTATGAATGTCTACAAAAATACATAACTAACACCTTACATTTGGTCAGGGACTGTATGCCTATCCTCTATGTCTGGCAGAGAAAAGTTTATTCTCTTTCACCATTCTATTTAACATCGAGGAACTAGTAACTCTAGGCAGTTTAGGACAGAGGACTCAGGAACAAGAAGAGTTAAAAAAAAAGCTATTGATGTAAAGAACTAAAATATGGAAGGTCCATAAGATGCAGGGGTAACAATGACCAGGCAAGGAAGCTTCATCCCAAGAATAATCAAAAGGGAAGAATGGGGGAGGCAGACAAGTGGCAGAGATTAGAAGAGCCCACTAACCTATAAGATAAAGCTTCAAATTAAGGATAGAAACTGGGCAAAAAACATTGGGCCTCCAAGACCGAATTCTGTCCAATCACAAAAGAGTGGATGGGGCTCTACAAGAAGAAATAAAAGCTAACCTCCTAAGAAATTAAGTAATCTTTGGCTTCAAAGATTACTCTCTTTCAGGGGTGTGTGTGTGTGTGAGGAGCTTTTGTCTTCTATCTTTTCTTGACTTAAAATAAATCTTTACACCCCTATTCTCACTCCTCTATAGTCTATTGACTTGTAATTTCATAGACAAAAGTCCAGTATGAAAAGAAATCTGCATTATTTTAGGCAATAAGGAAGCATTTGTTTACAACATTATACATCATACCAGTCCTATCTAGTTACAAGATAAGAAAAAGAACCATAAGCGGTAAGATTGGAAAGGAAAATAAATAAAACTGTCCTTATTGACACATATTTCTCCCTGTATATAAAAAACAAATAAACTAGAATAAACAACTATAGCAAAGCTTCAGGATTCAGTTATTCCACGATTGAGAAGTCTGCTTCTTTCCTCTATGCAGGCAATTGACATAAATGGTATAATATTAAGCTATATTTTAAACTATAAAATAAATATCTCAATACATACTGGTATAAATAAAAAATAATAGTTAGGGAATGTACAAATATTCCTTACAGAGCAATTTCAAATAACTTATTAAAACACTGTCCTCAAGGAGTGGTATGTAATTTCCTACTCATTATTATTATTTTTTATTTATTGTGGTACCAGGGATTGAACCCATGGTCACTCTACCTACACCCCAGCCCTTTTTATTTTTTATTCTGAAAGAATGTCTCAGTAATTTACTGAAGCTGGACTCAAACCTGCAATTCTTCTGTCTCAGCTTTTCAAGTACCAGTGTTACATATGTGCACCTGGATAGATTTTAACTCTTTAAATGTGGACTAGACAGAATGACTTTTTTTCAGTTTGTAAAGGGGAGAGCTGAGAATAACTTTACTTTAAAGGAACTACCTCAGCCAATTTTTCAAGATTAATGTCAACATTGTTAGTTGATCATGTTGCTGGTATATACCATGGATATAATATGAGAATGTCATTTTTCCTCTGTAATTTCTCTTTCCCAAATCCAACACCCAGTCAAATTATGAGGGGAAAAAAATCCAACATTTTATAATACCTCTCAAGACTGTCAAGGTCCCCCAAACAAGGAATGTCTAAGAACTTGTCAGAGCCAAGAGGAGCCGAAGGAGAAAAGGTGACTAAATGTAATGTGTTACCCTGAATGGAACCCTGAAACAAACAAAATAAGGTCATGAGGCATACACTAAGAAGAGTTGAGTAAAGTATGAGCTTTAGTTAATAATAATAAATTAATATTGTTTCATTAATTTTGACAGCTATACCTGAGTACAAGCCTAAGAGTAAGGCTCAATACTATGTGCTGGCAGAATTCAGAGATTCTTGAATGGTGGCCTATCCACAAGTTCCCCTTGTCCTCTCTTTTCTTATAAACATGGTCCCCAGCCAAACAAACCTTCTAATCAAGACCAGGTCTAATTCTTTCATATCCCTGAGCAGCAAGTTTCTGTTCCCTCATTGCTCACAGATTATTCAGACAAACCGGTCTCATACTCCCTTAGAGGTCAGGAGGCATCCTACCCTTTGTGTGCTACAAGTCAGCTCCCCACAAACCTTATGTGCATCCTGTCCCCATGCACATTTCTAGTGTGGTCCTACATGGCATGTAGCGTCCTCCTCCTCTGGACTCTGTACATGACTGATAAGCTTCTGTCAATGTCATGTGACCAGTACCAGGATGGGGGGGAGTTGTTTGGCCATCCTATAATTTAGGCAAGAAGTCCTTTCTCCCCAACAGAGAGAAGAGGAGATGGTTAACATAGTAGCACATTAAAACTTAGATGAACATGGTATGGGCTAAATGGTAATTCATATTTTTGCAAGCATTCACAATCATAAAAAAATCCTAGGGGCATTCTACCTCCAAGCTACATGCCCCATCCCTATTTTTTATTTATTTATTTTTGTTTGTTTGTTTTTTTGTACTGGGGATAGAACCCAGGGGCATTTTGCCACTAAATGACACCCCAGACATATTTTTTTATTCTTTATCTTTCTAACTGGATCTCACTGAGTTGCAAAGGGCCTCGCTAAATAGCTGAGCCTGTCCTCAAACTGCAATCCTCTGGTTTCTGCCTCCTGAATGCTGGGATTACACGCATTCACCACCACGCATGGCCCTATTTTTTATTCTTTTTATTTTTGAAACAGGGTCTTACTAAATTGCAAAGGGCTTCACTAAGTAGCCAAAGCTGTCCATGAGCAGCAATCCTCCTGTCTTAACCTTATCCTAAAATTTTTTATAAAAATTTACCTATTTTTAATTTTTTATTTATTTATAATTTTGGGGGTACTGGAGTTCCTGGAAGCCCTTCTACCTCGGGGCTACACTCCGGACCTATTTTTTATATTTTTATGTGGAAACAGGGTCTCTTAAGCCAGCACGGGCTGGCTTCAAACCTGCACCATCCTCTGTCTCTGACTCCCAAGTGCGGGGATTACAAGCGTGGGCCACCACTCTCGGCATAAAATACCTATTTAAAAATATCAAAACACAGCCGGGCATGATGGGGCATGCTTATAATCTTGTGCTTGGGAGGCAGAGACAGGAGGATAGCGCAGTTTTGACTAGCCATGCTGTCTTAAGAGATCCTGTTTCAAAAAAAAAAAAAAAAATATATATATATATATATATATATATGTCTGGGAGTGTAGCCCAGAGGTAGAAGGGTTTCCAGGAACCCCAGTATCACCAAAATAAATTAAAAAAAATACACACACACACACACACACACACACACACACACATATCAAAACATTTCCATCATCTTTTTTCAGTATCTAGGATCCAGGTTTCCCAAATTGCCTGGTGTCACACAGCTAACAGGAACAGGATGGTATCTTGGTTTACACCAAGACACTCATCATAAGCAATGTAGCTTCGTAATCATGGGGCAAAATTTGGAGCTGTACCACCTGGGTATAAATTTTGATGCCTCTAGTTTTGAACTATCTCATCCAATGTAGATTATTTTCAATAATCTCTCTGTTCCTTGGTTTCTTCATCTGTAAAATGATGATACCTACCACATAGGATTAAATTAGGTTGATTAGGCAAAATGCTTTCTTTCTTGCCTCAAAACAAACAATAAATGTCAGAGATAGTCACAATACAAAAACACAAAAATAAAAGAATACATCAAAAGAAGAATGATCAAGTCAGAATGAAAAAAAAGTCATACATCCAAGAATGTGATGGTCCTGAGATCTAAATGATAATTTTAAGCTAAATCCCAGTGGCTTTTTATGGTATGAACCATGCACTTTTCCATAAATATCACCAATATTAAAGCTTGTCAGAGTCTGAGGTGCTGCCTATTAGAGTTAAGAAAGAAGGGAATTAAACTAAAAGGAACATTTTTCTTTTCATTGTTGTTATGTAGATTAAACACAGGGGTGTTCTACCTTGGAGCTACACCCTCAGCCCTTTTATCTTTTTTTTTTAATTGGTATACTATAGTTTGACATCACAATGTGGATCATATTGACAATGGCATATATTCACACAGTGCTTGGTGCCCCCACAACCTGCTTTCCCTTTCTCTCCCTCCAACCATGAGTGTCTAGACTGACCATGCTACATTCACACTTATACACATTTTCAAATGTGGCCCCTCCATTAATCAACCTCAGCCTTCTTCTTCTCCTACCCTTCCTTTCTAACTTTGCTGAAGTTTCCCGTCCATTGTCTGGAGTCCCTCTGGTATCCCTATTACTCCATAGTTTGGGCATATTAGACAAAACATACGACCCTTTTCTTTATGTGCTTGGCTGATCTCACTTAACATAATGTTCTCCAGGACTTTCTATCTTCTTGCAAATGACATGATTTTGTTTTTCTTTATTGCTGAATAGAATTTCATTGTGTGTATTTCCCATAATTTTTCAATCCATTCATCTGTTGATGGAGACCTAGGTTGGTTTCATATTTTGGCTATTACGAATTGTGCTGATATGAACATAGGTATGCATATTTACTTGTAGTTCTTTGATTTCCACCCCTTTGGAAAGATACCCAGGAGTGATATAGCCAGGTCATATGGTGGATCCATTCCCAGTTTTCTAAGGAATCTCCACACTGATCTCCATAGTGGCTAAATTAGTTTACAATTTAAAATTACCTACAATGTAAAAGAGTTCTATCTAACCCCAATCAGAGTGGCAAGCATAAAGAAGTCAAATAACAACAAATTCTGGCGAGAATGTAGGGAAATAGGAACTCTAGTTTTTAAAATAGTGTCTTGCTAGGTTGCTGAAAGTCTTGCTAAATTGCTGAGATTGAACCTATCATCCTTGTGTCTTAGTCTTCCAAGTATTGAAATTACATGTGTGTGCCACCACGTTCCAGAAATGGAACATAAAAATACTAATGACATCTCTCCACTTTTAATATGAGGAATCCCTAGTATTCTATCTTATATTTAAATTACCAAACTACCTTTAAACATCCCCCATTGTTATTTTATAGTTTTTTCCTATTTATATCTAACAACTTCTTACTCCATCATTATTCTTACAACTTCACATATCTTAAAAACACATCTTTGTTCTGGGTTCAATTCCCCTCTTGGTTCAATTTTTCATATTGAAGTATATTCTTACTATTTATTTCAGAGGGCTTATCTGTTACATGTTAATTCTTTTAATCTTTGGTGATATAAAATGTCTTAATTTTGCCCAATTCTTGAATTATACCGTACTTGTGTATGGAATTCAAAGAAAGCAAATATTTTCTTTGAGTTTTGATGACTATCTCATCATCCTCTTATCTTTTGTGCTGCTATGCTTTAAAAGTTTGCTGTTGATTATTGTAATTTTAAATTATTGTTTTCATTTGCGAATTTTTGTTTGGGTCTCTGGAACTTTTTATATTATGCATATTAATATATATATTCCACTCAGGCCTTGTTGGACTAAGAATATAAGAATTGTATTCATTATCACTGTTATTATTAGGCATTATCTCTTTGAGTGTTGTTCACCTTCTAACCCCCCCACTAGGGTCTCCTTCTAGAATTCCCAATAGACTATGATAGAATTTAATTCCTCTCTCTCTCCTGTATCTTCACATTTTATTCTTATTTTATGTTTATTTATCTCCCTAAGCTGCACTCTGGATGGCTTCCTCACGTGAAACTTTCAGCTTATTATTTCATTCTTTCTATGGCATTTGAAGCCCCTTCTTTGAATTTTTCATTTTCTTGGTTATTTATATATTTTTACTTATTTATATATTTTATTTCTGTAAGTCCTTATTCGACTTTGATTTCATCTTCCTCTTCTAATACTGAAGTATTCTACTTTTTCATTATGATTTTTATTTCACATTTACTTTTCTTAATAAATTTAAATACAATTATTTTATTATATCTTTCAGATTATTCTATTAATCTAACATTTAGAAAAGTACTAATCATTTTTTTGCATCTGAATTTTTCAGAGATAGAGTCTAACCTTGTATAGTTGATCACATTTGACTCTAAAAGAAATTTTGTTTTGTTTTGTTTTCCTCCATGGGAGCCCTTGTACTCTCAATCATAGAAGTAAATTACAAATAGTATTGCATTTGTTTATATAAGTAACTCTGTCTAGAAACCAGTCTTGACTTGGGATTTATGTATTATATAGGTAGTGTAAATTCAGACTTTGCAATTTCATATGGTACAAATTGGACCTTATATTTCGCATGGAAGAACTTCTCCCTTTTAACTATATAGAGCTTCAAATCAAGACAAGTTGCACTGGCAATTCCCTGACTCAGTAGTAAAATACCCTCTTTTATAAATATAGGTACTATTTATGGGATTTCAAACTTTAGCTTCCTGCTTTAACAATGTCCAAAGCCTGGTGCTTTTTTTCCATGTAAGCATTTAGAATCTTGTCTTCTAGCTAATGGGGCTTAAATTTAGACCCTGTATCCCCCTGGACTGCTCGAGTTTTTGTTGTTGTTCCATCAGATTTCTACTTATTTATAGAAACTAAAAAAAATTTCAAAATACTTCAAAAAATTTTAATGTGATTTTTTAAAATAATTGCCCTAAAAAGATTTCTATTTGGGTTTTGTCCCTCTTGGAATAAAAACCCATAAATTTCTATGTAAATGCCTATAATTTTTTAGCATTATGCCTTGATTTCTGTAGATACTCATTTTATATATTGTTATCATCAGTAAAATATGAACTTGCATTCTAGTAACTGTTTCTTTTCAGTTTTTCAAATATGTTCAGTTTATTGGGCGTGGTGGCGCATGCTTGTAATCCCCACGCTTGGGAGGCCGAGATAGGAGGATCGCACAGGTTCGAAGCCAGCCTCGTTGGCTTAAGAGAACCTGTTTCCAAATAAAAATATAAAAAATAGGTCTGGGAGTATATCCCGGAGGTAGAAGGGTTTGCAGGAACCCCAGTACCACAAAAAATTATATATATACATATTCAGTTTAAAGACAAAAATAAATATGTGGCTTGCATTATATTTGATTAGATAGTGCTTTAGATTTAGGGAACACATTTAGAGTTTAGGAATAAGAAAGAGTCAGAAATAAAAGTTGAAGATTCTAGTGAGGAAGTAAATATATGTCCTTATATAGAGTTTATAATTTTCTAAGTATTAAGAAAAAGTGTTTTAATATAATGCTTTTGTGATATCCTTTGAGGTGGATCTAATATCTTCTATGTAAAATCTTTTCAGACCAAGAATATTTTCTAGGAATGAAGTAGAGTATTCTCTTTGGTATTTTTTCGATGATATTTTTCTATAACACTGAGAAACTGTCAAGGATAGTTTGGGATTTATGAGGTGACAGAACCCCCACCTGCATAAACTCTACCAAACACCAACTACTAACCACCCTTCATATTCTCCTATTCTATCCAAATATAACACTTTTAGTGTGATGCAACTTCAAGACTTATCTTCCAATAGTTGGTTCTCAGTCCTCACTTTTTTGACCTTTCAGCACTATTTGTCACAAATGACCACTTTTTCTTTTTGCAATACTTTGGCCATTTTCTCCTTTATTTTCCTTGCTGGTTTCCTTTGCATCTCACTATCTATTTAGATTGCCAAGGCTCAGTCTTAGACCCTTCTTCCTTTCTCTCATACAGTAGGTAATTTCATCCAATTCAGTCTCCAAAATCCATATTATCTCAATGCTTATATCCCCTAAATCTTTATCTCTGGCCTGTGATCTCCACCGAGCTCTAGGTCCACATCCACTGTCTACTGAATATCTCCACTAGAATGTCCAATAGGCACCTTAGATTTAATATACCTTCAAATTAACTTTACATTTCCTACCCCAAATCCATTTTTGTGCATCCTTTTGCATTTTATGGAAAACAGATTCATTGGCACAGAGACTCAGACCAGCTGGTAACATTTTAACTCCTCATTTATTGTTTTTACATTCAGCATCTAGTTTATCAAGGTATCTTTCAAAATTTATTTGAACTCTCTCCACCACCTCTACTGTTAACTCCTTGAAGTAAGCCACCATCCTCTCTAATTGCAAAGACCCCCTATCTTGACAGGTCTCCCTACTTCTACTCCTGCTTGCATTCAGTATTCTCCATACAAAGCTGGAGTTATTCCTTTAAAAAGTAAGTCAGAGTTGGGTATGGTGGCTATTCCTGTAATCCCAGTACTTGGAAAGCTGAGACAGGAGGATTTCAGATTGGAAGCCAATCTCGGTAATTTAGTGAGATTCTCAGCGACCTAGTAAGACCTTGTTTCAAAGCAAAAAAATTAAAAAAAAGGTTAAAGGTATAGCACAGAGGTAGAATACCCTTAAGTTCAATCCCCAGTATTACTAAAGAAAAGTAAGATACCATTTTTTCTATTTTCAAAACCATCCACAATATTCAAAATAAAGCCAGTCTCTTTCTCTCTCTGTCTCTCTCTATCTCTGTCACTCTCTCTCTCTTTGTCTCTCTCTCTCCCTCCCTTTCTCCCTCTTGCCTTTCCTCTTTTCCTCCCTCTCTCTCTTCTTTTGTCCCTCTCTTCCTCCTCTTTTTTAATACTGGGTATTGAATCCAGGTACATTCTACCTCCAAGATACATCCCAAGCCCTTTTTATTTTGAGACTGGATCTTGCTGAGGTGTACAGGGCCGCATTAAATTGTGAGGCTGATCTCAAACCTGTGCTTTATCTCTCTCAGCCTCCTAAGTATTTAGATTACAAGCCTTTGCCACCAAATCCAGTTCTCCATGATACATTTTAAGATGAGATTTATAAATTTTCTAAGAATCAAATTAATAAACACATTATTATCATTTGGCCTTTAAGGCTCTTTAACTCACACACACACACACACACACACACACACACACACACAGAAATAGCTCTACCATTTAGAATGTTGACTCATAAAATCATATTTCTCTGCAGATAAAATGCATTTAAAATTGCAAATATAAGATAAACTCATGTTTTAAAGTTTTGAAATTGTTTTATATAAAGGGAGATCATTTCTTTCTTTTCTTGGGGGGGAAACATTAGGCTTTAATTTTTTAATACTGCTTTTTTGGAAACCAATGGTACACAACTCAAAGGGAATAAAAGGTGTGTAGCAAAAAGTAATTAGCTTCCTTTCTCTTCTCTCACCCAGGTTTCCTCCCTCTGCAGAAGCAGCAGCTATGAAGTCGGCTCTGTACTTTATGGCAGCTTTATGGTGAGCCTTTCCAGTGAGAATTAGCATTCCTTTACCTCACTAATGCACTTTTCTAAACAATACATATCTACTCTTTCAAATATTTATTCTTTAGAAACATAAAAGTCACTAATATTAGAAACAAATTTTAAGGTAGCAATTATCTCAATCATTGTTCCCAAATACTCTTGAAATTATAATACTATATTCACAGTTTATTATTACATTAGTATTTTTCTCCACATGCAGTCATTTGTTGATTAACTAGAGGTATCAAATTCTATTAATTTAGTAGACTCAATAATTCTGTACATTAGAATTTTTACTTTAAGAAAACTGTTTTTGACCTACAAATAATCTTAAAAGAGCATGTCTATAATATCCAATTCTTGTGGTAGAACTGCTTTATTGATGTCTTTTGAACAATAAAAGAGTTAAATCAAGCAATAAAGTACTAGTCAACAGTGGGAGATGTAGGCTTTCACCATTTGGGGAAGGTTATCACCATAACTCAGGCAGTAAAAATTGTCCTTTTTCACTTGGTAAGCATTATTTCTTTAATACTGTTTTCTTTTCTGTGGCTCACTAGTAAGTCACATTTAATTTGTTTGAAACAAGTGTAAACTTTTTTATACCTATCTGATGCACACTGAAGTGACTTTGCCTTGTGACATCAGAGTAGACACAAGTAGACATAAATCCACAATTAATCCCAGGGCCCAATTAAAACACTCATTTCTTAAGTCTTAGAAGAATAATTAGGAAAGACTTTGACAGTATGCTGGATACATATTTACTTTTAATTTAAGTCTGATTTGTAGAAGACTTAATCACTATATGTAGGAAGATCATCTTTGCTAATTCCATTGCATACTTATGTGAAATTATTCCTACATGAAATTCCAGGTAATACTTTTCTGTGCAACCCAATCAGTCTCTAGTGATGACAGTAATAATTTATCCAGATTGTATTTTGTCACATACCATCAGTTACTTCACTGTGTTTATAAATTCTGTGACGCACAAGAGAACATTTACAAAGACTAATGAAGAGTTAGGCATTTTAAGAAATCAAAGCAGAAACAATGCTGTTTAACAGCTAAATGACATTTTTCATTTTCAAATTACTTTTGCATGAATACTGATTAATCTTAACACTGCCATGAAGAAGGTAAATAAAATTATTATCCGTATTTAGGATTTAAGAAAAATGAAGTAGAAAAAGTCAACTTCATTATCTTGTTCTCTATCTACATATTATATATTTAAAATCAGTTTTTATTTAAATGAACAAAGAAATAGCAAATATATGAAGAAAATAATCTCTCTAAAGTCAGAGTTGATATATTTGAAATATCATTCGTGGGATACTGGTCCATTTCTTCTCCATGAAGCCCATTATTCTCTTTGTTCCATTTTTAGTCAACTTTCAAACAATTTTGCTTTTTCAATACAGTACCATAGAGCTTAAGAAAACTATAATTGTATAGTTTCCCCTATTGTCCAGAATTCTTGAGTCTACTAAATTAAAAGCATTTGGTATCTCTAGTTAATAACAAATGACTTCATGTGGAGAAATATACTAACGTAATAATGAACCATGAATATAGTATTATAATTTCAAGAGTAATTGGGAACAGTAAATGAGATAATTGCCACCTAAAATTTATTTCTAAGACAAGCAACTTTTATGTTTGTAAGGAATAAATATTTGCAAGAGTAGAAATGCCGTTTGCCCTGTTGTAGAGGAGCAAACTAAATTCATGAAAGTTGATTTCGCCAAAGTCATAATAAACTCAGCATTCAAGCCTCAATACATAAAATTATCTACACCATCTTCTATCACTAACCAAGTTATTGCAAATATTGAGATGTTTTGCTGTTTTTATTCCCCCTCACTTTAACTCTAGCTTCCTTATAATTATTCATTATACAATTTTCTCCTTCTGTGACAAAGAAGCAATCAGGATCATAATTCAAATATGAGTATCTAGGAGTCAGGGAAAGAAGAGATGATCTACGTCAGAACCAGTAGTTCTAGGCTGAGGATTATGAACATGTATGTGCCAGAGGGGGGAAGAATAAAAAAAGAAGGATCAGCTCCCAAGCCAGAAGCACTTGCTATTAAACACATAGCACACTCTCAAAGTGGAACACTGGAATGTATTAATTTTCATGAGGAAGGTCAACACAGTTTGTGTGGTAGATGAATAATGTGGCACTTCTTCTAACAAGGTAAGAGGGTGAAATTTTATTTTATAACATTACTTGGCTGCATGACTTCAGGCAATGGAAAGTGAGAATAATATAAATGAGTTGAAAAAAAAGTACAGAAATAGGTGTGCTAATGAATGTAACTTTAATTGCTAACATCTTCCAGGCAGTAACTGATTTCAGAAAAGAACATCAGCTTATAATGACTGTTACGTCAACTTAAGGACATTAGTGTAGCTAAAGTATGACAACTTAGTGCTGATTATGTTCTGTACATGTTGATAACTATGCTTTCTAGTCCCTGCATGGAGCCTAATTGAAAAATGATTATCTTACTTTCCAGGTTTATCATCAACTACAGAATAAAGGGCAATGTGGTACTTTGTTTCCTCTATAATGAACCAATGTTTCAAGCCAAAGATTTATCTAAGTGATGAAAGCGATCCAGTTCAAGGTGCAAACAAGATAAAAAAAAATCCACAGCAAACTATAAAATATTTATTTCCTACTTTCTCTTTCCATTAATCATGTTCAAAAATCTTCTGTACTGTAGAAAATTGAATGGGAATGTGAGTTTTATTAAAAAGTTTATTTCTTCATTATTTGTAATAAAATAAATGACTGACATGCCAAGTTGGAGCATTTTCTTATACACTGACAAACAATGCAATAACATGTTCTGTATGGACTCCATTATTTTAAATTGAAGTACACACACATCAAAAGAGAAAGAAAGAGTTATAATTGTATATTTTACTTATTTTAAAACTAAGTAACGAACTAACATATTTTGCCCTAGAAATCACTGTTATATATAGGATACTTTGGGTTATATTGGTCAGAATAATGTTATTTTATGTGGTGATATAACAAATGAATTTCCAAAAGATAATGTTTTGCTCAAAATTACAGTTTTAGTCTGATTTATTCAATTTAAATGTGAGTCAGGACAGCCTCCCTTTTGGAGTGAGTATGCCAACTGGAATATACATGGGCATTAAGTTCATTAAAGAAGAGGAAGAGAACTGGAGAAATTTTATCAACTGCCTTAATTCATTTTACATTGCTATAACAAAATACTCGAGGCTGGATAATTTATAAAGAAAAAACATTTAATTTGGCTCAAGATATTGCTTTCTGCAAGATCCAAAGAGCATGGTACCAGCTCCAGAGAGGGTCCTCTGTGTTACAACATGGAAGAGAAGTGGAAAAAAAACTGGCCAAATGCAGTACGGCCAAGTATGTGGGATGGCCTAGCTTTATCATCATCCACTTTTGAGAGATATGATCTACTCTTTTGAGACACTCATTCATGAGGACAGAGCCTCCATGATCTAATCACCTTCTACAAGGTTTTACCTCTTACAGATTCCACCACCTCAACACTACTGCACTGGGACCAAGTTTCCAGCACACAAACTTCTGAAGAATAACCGCATGTAAACTATAGCACCAACTCCTAACTCCCTCAGTCCCCAGTCCCCCTGTCCCCAGTTAGTTGTAAGGCTCCAATTCAACTAGAACTGCAATATAAAAAGAAACAGGTGGCCGTTGCAAACTCAACATTGAGTTCTGCTACAATTAAAACCTGATTATGTCCAAGAAACTAAAACCTAAATCAAACAAAAATTGTGTTTCATTAAACCTGAATAGTTTATTGGCAGGTGGGATACATTTTAATGATTAGCATAAAATGAAAAATATGAGTGCTAATTCTACAAAAGCCTAGGAAAAAGCAATTAATACAAGATGGGGTTCATTTTGAACAAAGGTATAAAATATCTTGGAACATGATTTTCTTCTCTCTTAATCTTTCACTTAAACCCATTAATTAAAGTCCTGTGTTATTTTGCATTTCTCCAATGCTTAATTGATCTTCTGTAAGCTTAGCTGTCAGGGTGGAGAGAGGGAGGTCAATAGAGTTGAAGAAAATTTTACAACTTGGTGATTTTTTACATGGTGGTTTCTGAAAGCACTCTTTATTCACCATGGGCCTCTACTTCTCCATAGCTAGAACAAAGGACCACTTTTTAATCATCCCTCAGTGGAGGTAAGAATTTTACTCAAAGTTCCTTCCTTCCTTCCTTCCTTCCTTCCTTCCTTCCTTCCTTCCTTCCTTCCTTCCTCCCTTCCTTCCTTCCTTCCTTCCTTTACTTCCTTCCTTCCCTCTATTTTTTCCTTTCTTTTTTAATTTTATGATACTAGGGATCAAACCTAAGGGCATCCTATCTCTGAGCTATACCCCAACCTTATTTTCCAAACTTATACCCCAAACTTATGATCCGGCTCTCTCAACCTCTTAAGTACTGGGATTACAGATGTGTGTCACTGCACCCAGCCAGGATGGCTATTTTGAGTTGCCCTCAAGGTATTTACATAAAGCTAAAAGATATGGAACAGGAAAGATTAGAGTTGGGAGGGAAAAGAAAATGAAATTTCAAGGTAGATTTATGATGCTACAGATTCTGCTCAGGGTGAATCAGCAACCTATTTTACAACCTGTAATAAAAAAGCAGAAAAAGAACATTCTATAACTCTGTGACAATACTGTATGTGGGTTTTAATTTGCATATTTTATATGTAACCATGTCCATAATAAGTATGTATGGACATCTGAATGGAGACTGTTCTAGTGGAGAAATAGCCTAGGATATCTCTCATTTCATTGACTAAATGTCTAGATTAATTACATCAGCACTAATTACATTGCTTAATAGTAGTTGTCCTGCTGTTATTCTCATCTCTCCTGTAAACAAAAACTATCTTTACTCTCAAATAATTGGCTGTTAGATGAAATGCATTATACTAGTCAAGGATTAACCACCTGTCATACTTCCATTGCAGAAATATTTTGGACTGTATTTATCAGTGATGTCTCATACATTTGTAGGAAAAATGCAAGATTCTCAAAGGAAACGATCTGATTTACTTGGCTGATACTGAATGAAGCTCATGAAATATTTAATTCTGCAGGGTTGAAAGAAGACATGACTGCACAATGGGGGTAGGAAGAAAAGAAATCCTAAAGGCATGGCATTCAAAGATGTTCCAGACTATGAATCTGAGATTATTTTAAGTACCCCAAACTGAGAATAATATTCATAAAAATAACTTTACTCTGAATACTTTCTTTTATCCTTCCAAGTACTCTTAGAAGTAGGCACTCCTCTACTATATCTTAGAATCTGTACCTATTGTCATTCCAAGATGTTTTGCCTATACCCCAAATCCTTCCTTCTGCCTTCAAATATGCATAGGGTGTTACCACTACTCCCTAGCTTGAACATATTAAAGAAAACATATGTCCCTTCTCTTTCTGTGCTTGACTAATCTCACTTAACATAATGTTCTCTAGTTCCTTCCATTTTATTGCAAATGCTATTATTTTTCTTTATAGCTGAATAGAATTCCATTGTGTGTATTTCCCATAATTTTGCAATCCACTCATCTTGAACAGAAGGATAGGAGAGGAAGAAAACTGAGGTTGTTCAAGGGAGGAGCTACATACGAATATGTGTAATAGCATAAATACAACATGATTAACCTGGACACTCTCTATTGGGGGGGAGGGAAAGAGAGGGGAAAGGGCATGAAGCACAATGTAAATGTACACCACTCTCAATATGTTCCACTTTTAAAAAAATAAAAATTAAATAAAAAATATGCACAGGGTGGGAATGAGTACAGAACTGGAAATGACCGAGGTCTTACGTGAGGCACTATTCAGTCTCTGTGCTATCTTCACTGCAGGCTCCACCAATCCATATAGCAACCACAGAGCCTCCTCCCTGCTATTCCCTTTCTTGGCACTCTGCTATCTATTCCTATATTAAGTTGGGTAAGTAGACATTTATTTTCTTCCCACATCCACAATCATATTTCTTCCATCTCTCCATCCACTGACTTAAGTGTCTACTTAATACTTTAAAAATGGTCCAAATTATGTAGAATAAGAGTAGAAAACATATCTGTTATTTGTCAAACTCTGAAGTCTAGTCCCTACTTTTGAAAGCCTAGAGAAAAAACTTTGATCACTCTCTTGGGAGATCAAACATACATAACACAAATGATAACAAAAAATTATTTAGGGGAAAGCTTGTTTGCTAAATTACATTGAAAACTTAGTCTCACTAGAATACCCTAAGTGTCTCTAATAAATATTTAAGATGTGAATATAATTATCTCCAAGTAAATTATCTCCAAGTCCAAGAAAAATATGTCCTATATAAATGCATTTGTGATGAAGTGGAGTGAAAACTGAAGATGCTACACAAACTAAACTGAACAACATCAAGTAACTCAGATAATTTTCACTGTGAGATTGGTGTCATTTGTGGGATACCAGTGGTTGGTATTTATCCTACTATTAGCAGTCTTTTGGTAGGGTATTCTCAGCATTAGAACCAGGAAGATTAAAGTTTAATTATCAATTATTAAGATTTTTTTTCCTTTTCAAATGGTTGGCAGTGCATGGCAAGTCCTTAACTACATCCTACATGCTAAATATCCTACAGTGTTCAGAATGACCCCACAACAAAGAATTATCCATCTCAAAAATAGTAGTGCTAAGGTTGGGAAACCATGCCTTATTTTATTGTTGTCAATATATTTATAATATAGTTTTGTTTGGCCAGGAGTTATTGTGAATCCTAAAAGTGATTTTAGCTAGCATATTTTCATGTAATAAGCGCAGATATCAAATTTAACAATGAGGCGATGTTTTCCCCTTTCTAAGCACTTGAAACAACTCACTGTATTCACAAGTACTAATACCAACTACTGTTACATTCATCTTGCTTAAATATAGAACTCCCTCCTTGCCACCCTATTATATAAGGGCTTTTATTATAATAGTCTAATCTATTGAACATTTACTCTCTACAAGATACCTTACATCTTTACAAAGGATTGAACCCAGAAGCATTCTACCCCATTTTTTTGAAATGGGGTCTCACTAGATTAACACTCACTGACCTCATACCTGCTATTCTCCTGTGTAAATCTCCTAACTACTGGAATTACAGCCATGCACTGAACTGTCTGGCTAAATCTTTTAATCTTTATCCTGCAAGGTAGGCATTAGTTTGTTATAATTTTATAAATGATGAAACTGAGTCACAGAAAGACCAATTACAGAGAACTGATGCTTAGAATATACAAAGAACTTAAAAGACATTACACTAAAAAAATGAATAACCCAATCAAGAAATGGGCAACTGAATTAAGTGGACACTTCACAAAATAAAAGATACAAATGGCCAATAAAAACATAAAAATATGTTCAGCATGAGTGGCAATCAGGGAGATACAAATCAAAACTACAGTGAGATTCCATCTAACCCCAATCAGAATGGCAATCATAAAGAAGTCAAATAACAATAAGTGTGGGTGAGGGTGTGAGGAAATAGGAACTTTTGTACACTGTTGGTGGGATTGCAAATCAATTCAGCCATGTGTGGCAATTTCTCAGAAATCTGGGAATGGATTCACCATATGATCTGGCTATACCACCCCTGGGTATCTTTTCAAAGAGGTTAAAACCAGAGAACCACAATAATGTATGCATACCCATGTTCATAGCCGCACAAATCACAAGAGCCAAATTTGGAATCAGCCTACGTGTTCATAAACAGATGAGTGGGGAGTGGCCGGAGCCGCGGAGTAGAGCGGCTGGAGCAGCTGGAGCAGAGTGGCCAGAACAGCTGAGCGGAGCGGCCAGAACAGCTGGAGCAGCCAGAGCCGCATCGCGGAACGGCCGAAGTGGCCGGAGTGGCCAGACCCACGGTGCAGAGCAGCCAGAGCCGTGGTGCAGAGCGGCCGGAGCAGCCGGAGCGGCCAGAACCGTGGTGCGGAGCAACCAGAGCCGCCACGCAGAGCGGCCGGAGCGGCGTGGCCTACATCTCCCCTAGCAACACCAGGCTCCAGAGAGGAGGGAGACTCAAAACAGAGCTCAAATCCAGAGAGGAGGTATTCTGGCCTCGCGGCCTAGGATGCAGAAGCAGCGTCTTACTGCTGGCGGCAACGGCGAGTTCACCGGACGGCCCTAGACCAACCCACTCAACCAGCCACCAGGCGCCTGAGAGGAGGGGTGGACAGCGAGCCGAGGTGAGCAGGTGCTGAACAGCCGGGCGGCAGTCAGCAGTTTTGTTGGTGCAGGGAACATCTAAAGCTCCCAAGGGCTGGGTGCAGCACAACTGGCAAGGACTCAGAGCAGAGTTCAAAACCAGAGAAGAAATACGCCGCATCACGGCCGAGGGCGTGGCAGTGGTGCCATATTGCCAGTGGCGGCAGCAGCGAATCCACCGAGTTCACTACAGCTCCATCAGTGCACTCAACAACTGTGAGTCAAATTGCGGCCCCTAGGGGAGAAATCCCAGTACTGCACTCCCAGGGACTTGCGCAGATAGTCTCCCTGGGTTGGAGATTTTAGCAGTGCAGCCCAGTGGGGGAGTGGCAGTGGCAGAGATATCATACCATAGTCACAACTCCCCACTGGAGAACGCCCAACTTGGCACCCCCCACGGTCTAAGCAGCCTTGATTGACTCCCTGGGTCTGAGACTTTGTGATACAACACAGTAAAGGAGTAGTGGTGACTGAGATACCATAGACTAGAGATCCAGAGCATCTTAAGTGAACTCGTAGTGACTCAGGGAAGAACCCAGAGAAGGCACAAACTTCAAAAATCATGGGAAAGAGAAATAACAATGGAGCAGTGAATGCCAACAACACCACAACATCAGAACCTGATAACACAGAAACCCAAAGATCTCTAGAAGATCAAATTAGGAAAATAACTTTAGAAATAATAGAGGACTTTCGAAAAGAATTTAGAGAGAGTCAAAAAGAGATAAAGGATGCAATTAATGAAGTAAAGGCCTCAATTCAAAGTATAAACAACAGATTAGACCACATGGAGAATAGAATCTCGCTTCTTGAAGATGATCATTCTAAAAATGAACTCATAGTTTCTAATTTAGAAAAAAAAAAACCGACAGCAGGAATCTGACATTGAAGAAATATGGGCCCATTTCAAGAGAGCTAACCTAAGAATAATTGGAATAGAGGAGGGAAAAGAAGGTGAAACCAAAGGGATCAACAATCTCTTCAAGGAAGTAATAGCAGAAAATTTTCCAGACATAGAGCAAGAGGTCGATACACAGGTCCAGGAAACTTATAGAACTCCCTTTAGACAGGATCAGAGAAGAGGATCCCCACGCCACATAATTGTCAAAATGACTAATGTGGAAGCCAAGGAGAGAATCTTAAAGGCAACAAAAACAAAAGGCCATGTGACATACAGAGGCAAACGAATTAGAATCACTCCAGACTTCCCAAACCAAGTTATGAAAGCCAGAAGGGCTTGGAGTAACATATTCCAAACTCTGAAAGAAAACAACTTCCAGCCAAAAATTTCCTACCCAGCAAAACTATCCATCAAATTAGATGGGGAAATAAGAAGCTTCCATGACAAACAGCAACTGAAGGAATTTATGTCTTCAAAATCAGCGCTAGAGAAAATACTCAAGGAGATTAACTGCAAAGAGGAAATGGGTAATTCACGCCAGAACCAAAGAAACAAGAATTCCCATCCAGCAGACAACTAAGCAAAGAAGAATAAACAGTATCTCAAACAGAAATCAAACAGATCTTAACATGTTGGGAATTAAAAATTATCTCTCTATAATCACACTGAATGTAAACGGCCTCAACTCCCCAATAAAAAGACATAAAGTGGCAAAATGGATTAAAAGCCAGAATCCATCCATCTGCTGCTTACAAGAAACACACCTCACAAGTAAAGATAGGAACAAACTCAAGGTAAAGGGCTGGAGCAAGGTAATCCATGCTAATGGTACTTGAAGACAAGCAGGAGTAGCAACTATGATATCAGACAAGTTAGACTTCAAACCCAAACTTATTAGAAGAGACAAAGAAGGTCACATTTTACTGGTAAAAGGAATAGTCCAGCAAGAGGAAATAACAATAATCAACATCTATGCCCCAAACATAGGGGCAGCTACTTTCATAAATCAAACTCTTTGTGACATGAAGCCACACATAAATCCCAACACAATAATACTGGGAGACTTCAACACACCTCTCACAATACTAGACCGATCTTCCAGACAAAGGGTCAGTAAAGATGTCTCAGAACTAAAGAACACCATTAACCAAATGGACCTTTTGGACACATATAGAATATTTCACCCAACTACAGCAGAGTTTACATTTTTCTCAGCTGCTCATAGAACCTTCTCCAAAATAGATCACATCCTGGGACACAAAATGAGCACTAGCAAATTTAAAAAATGTTACATACTTCCCTGTGTCATTTCAGACCATAATGGAATGAAACTAGAAATCAACTATAAGAAGACCCAGAGAAACAACATAAACATGTGGAGACTGAACACCACACTTCTGAATGAAGAATGGGTCATTCATAGAATATGTAAGAGGTGAAATCAAGAAATTTCTAGAAACAAATGAAAATAAAGAAACAACATATCAAAACCTCTGGGACACTTTGAAGGCAGTATTAAGAGGAAAATTTATAGCACTGAGTGCTCACATAAGAAAAACAGAAAATCTTCAAATAAATAGCCTTATGACACACCTCAAAGCCCTTGAAAAGCAGGAACAATTGAACCCCAAAGCCAGCAGAAGACGGGAAATTATTAAAATTAGAGCAGAAATTAACGAAATAGAGAATAAAAAAACAATACAGAAAATCAACAAAACCAAAAGCTGGTTTCGTGAAAAAATTAACAAGATTGATAAACCACTAGCCAACCTAACTAAAAAAAAGTGAGAATGAACCCAAATTATGAAGATAAGGGATGAAAAAGGAGACATTACTACTGACAGCGTAGAAATCCAGAGGATTATCAGAAACTACTTTGAAAAACTATACTCCAACAAAATGGAAAATCTGGAGGAAATCGACAACTTTCTAGATAAATACAACCTTCCTAAACTGAGTCAAGAAGATATAGAACACTTAAACCAACCAATAACAATCAAAGAGATTGAAATAGCAATAAAGAGCTTACCATCAAAGAAAAGCCCAGGACCAGGTGGTTTCCCAAGTGAATTCTATAAAACCTTTATAGGAGAACTAATTCCAATACTACTCAAACTATTTCGGGAAATAGAAAAAACCGGGACTCTCCCAAATACATTCTATGAAGCCAACATCACACTAATACCCAAACCGAATAAAGACAGTTCAAGGAAGGAAAACTACAGGCCTATATCTCTGATGAACTTGGATGCAAAACTATTAAACAAAATACTAGCAACACGCATTCAAAACCACATCAAGAAAATCATTCACCATGACCAGGTAGGGTTCATCCCAGGGATGCAAGGCTGGTTCAATATACGAAAAACAATCCATGTAATTCATCATATAAACAGAATCAAAGAAAAAAACCACATGATCATCTCAATAGATGCTGAAAAAGCATTTGATAAAATTCAACATCCATTTATGATAAAAACACTGCAGAGAATTGGAATAGAAGGAACATATCTCAACATTATTAAGGCAATCTACAATAAGCCCACTGCCAACATCATATTAAATGGGGAAAAACTTCAAGAATTTCCCCTAAAAACTGGAACGAGACAAGGATGTCCACTATCACCACTTCTCTTCAATATAGTACTAGAGACTCTAGCCAGAGCAATAAGGCAAGAAAAGGAAATCAAAGGAGTACAAATAGGAAAAGAAGAACTTAAGCTTTCACTATTTGCAGATGACATGATACTATATTTAGAAAACCCAACAAACTCAACCAAAAGGCTTATAGAACTGATCAACAAATTCAGCAAGGTATCTGGATACAAAATCAATCTTAAAAAATCAGAAGCTTTCCTGTACACCAACCATAAATCCACTGAAAAAGAAATTCAGAAAACACTTCCACTCAGGATCTCCCACAAAAAAATAAAATACCTAGGAATAAACTTGACCAAGGAAGTAAAAGATCTCTACAAAGAAAATCATAAAACACTGAAAAAAGAAATCGAAGAAGATCTTAGAAGATGGAAAGACCTTCCATGTTCATGGATTGGCAGAATTAATATCATTAAAATGGCCATCCTCCCAAAAGTGATCTACAGATTTAATGCAATGCCCATTAAACTACCAAGATCATTACTTACAGACATAGAAAAATCAGTCCTTAAATTTATCTGGAATAACAAAAAGCCCAGAATAGCCAAGGTAGTTCTCAGCAACAAAAACCACGCAGGAGGAATCACAATACCTGACTTTAAACTATACTACAAAGCCATTGTAATAAAAACAGCATGGTACTGGCAAAAGAACAGATATATAGACCAATGGAGCAGAATAGAAGACCCAGAAACAAGTCCACACACTTTCAGCCAATTGATTTTTGACAAAGGGGCCAAAAACATACACTGGAAAAAAGATAGCCTCTTCAACAAATGGTGTTGGCAAAACTGGTTAACCATATGCAGAAAATTGGATGTTAATCCCACTTTTTCACCCTGTACAAAAGTCAACTCACGATGGATCAAAGACTTGGAAATTAAACCAGAGACCTTGAAGCTCCTTGAAGAGGGCATAGGTCCAACACTACAACACATAGGCACAGACAAACATTTCCTCAACAAGACCCCAAAGGCACAACAAATTAAAAGGAGAATCAATACATGGGATTGCATGAAACTGAAGAGCTTCTGTTCAGCAAAGGAAACTATCAAGAACCTCAATCGAGAGCCAACAGAATGGGAGAAGATTTTTGCCACCTACACCACTGATAGAGGACTAATATCTAGAATATACAGAGAACTCAAGAAACTCAACACTAAGAAAACAAAGCATCCAATAACAAAATGGGCAAATGAACTAAATAGACACTTCACAAAAGAAGAAATTCAAATGGCCAACAAATGCATGAAAAAATGCTCAACATCACTGACAATCAGAGAGATGCAAATCAAAACTACCCTGAGATTTCACCTAACTCCAACTAGAATGGCCATCATTCAAAACACAAACAACAACAGATGCTGGCGAGGATGTGGAGAAGTGGGAACTCTAAGACATTGTTGGTGGGATTGCAAATTAGTGCAACCACTTTGGAAAACAGTATGGAGAATCCTCAGAAGAATGGGAACAAATCTTCCATTTGATCCAGCAATACCACTGTTGGGTATCTACCCAAAAGAAAAGAAACCAAACTACCAAACTAATGCATGTGTATCTATGTTCATAGCTGCACAATTCACCATAGTCAAACTATGGAACCAGCCAAGATGTCCATCAACAGATGAATGGATTACAAAACTGTGGGATATGTACACAATGGAATTTTACTCAGCCATCAAAAAAAAAACTCAATTACATCATTTTCAGGGAAATGGATGGAACTGGAGGACATTATGCTAAGTGAGATTAGTCAGGCACAAAAAATAAGAAATCAGATGCTTTCCCTAATATGTGAGAGTTAGGGAGAGATGGGTCATAGGAGGAACTCTTGGAAGAGGATCAGTAACTTTTAACTCTGTTTACATTGTCTTTGGATATACAATATTTTTTTTCATTTTTTAGGGAGTTTATTTACTCTTTTGTTGCCTGTGCCATTGAAATTATATCCAAGAAATCACTTCCAATTTCAATGTTGTGAGGTTTTATGACCCAGATTTTCTTCTAAAAGCTTATAGTATTAAGATTTATATTTAGGTCTTTTATCTATTTTGAGTTAATATTTGTATATGTGTTAGGTAAGGGTCCAATTTTATTCTTTTTCATTTATTATTATTTTTCAACAATATTTAGTTAAAAGACTAGTATTTCCTCCACCAAAAGTTCATGGAAACCTTGTCAAAAATAACTTGACAATGTATGGAAGAATTTATCTCTAGGCTTTTATTTAGCTCCAATGGTTTATATATCTGCCTTTAGAACAGTACTACACTGTTTCAATTATTGTAGCTTTATATGGTTTGAAATCAGAAAATATACATCTTCTAGCTTTGTTCTTCTTTGAGACTGTTTTGGGTATCTAGAGTCCATATTCCATATCAGGATAGATTTTTTCTGAAAAATAAATAAATAAATGTATGATAGTTTCACCTAAAAAAAAAAATAAAAAATATTCTCTGGTAAGAAAGAAAGCAAAACGAAATATTGAAATGTTATCTTTAAGACATCAAAAGTTTGGTACCAGACAAATGAAACTGTTATGTGAGATTATCAATGTTAATATTGTATAAATTGCTATAATACTAGATGTCAACCAGTAAGCCAAGCGTGGGAAGGAGGGATGGGGAGGGAATGGGGTGGGGATCGTGGTAGGGGCTAACTGGGCGAGATGTGCATGTATGTCTACAAACGTATTTTCTTTATACCACTATGATGTATGAATACATTGCACCAATAAAAAATAAATTAAAAAAAAAGATTACTTACCCAGTAAGTAGTAAAAGCAGACAGGCACTTGGACCCAGAGAATTTAACTACAGTGCTCTTCCTCTGAGCCTGCATCCCACATACTTCTAAACACACAGTTTTCTGACTCATGAACATAGTATGCCTTTCCACTAATTCAAATCACCTTTAATGACTTGTGGAAACATTTTTTTAGTTTTTATAATAAGTAGCCATCCATTTCTTATTTAACTTATTCCCTGGTATTTTATATATTAGACAATTAAAATGAGATCGTTTCTATTAAATACTCTTCTAAGTGGCAATTATTGATACACTTGAAAGCATATGAAACATTTATGTTGTCTGACCACCTTACATAAATAATATTTCTCTTGATGTTTTAAGTTTTCTTGGAAGATAATGATATGGCATTTTTGTTTTTTGTTCTCAATTGCTATATCTTTTATTTCTGGTTTTGTACCTTTTTGCATAGAGTGATATTAAATATTAAATATGGGAAAAAAACAAACAGATGAGTGGATTACAAAATTATGGGAAATACAAACAATGGAATTCTATTCTGTAATAAAAACCAAAATTATCATTTGCAAGAAAATAGAAGGACCTGGAGAACATTATGTTAAGTGAGATTAGCCACTCACTGAAAATGAAGGGTCATATGTTTTCTCTAATATGCACAAGCTAGGAAGTAATTGGGATACCAGAGGGACTCCAGAAAATGGAGGGGAAACCTCAGTGGAGCCAAGGACTAGTCTAAGGGAAGGGAAGGGAGAAGATTGAGGTTCATCAATGGAAATAATACCATCAACTATGTGAACATATGTGAATACACCAACATCAATCTCAGTGTACTGTATTGGAAAAGGGGGAAATGGGGAGGTGATGGGGGTCAAGCGCTGTGTGGATATATGTCATGATTTACATTGTAATGTGAGACTATAACGCACCAATAAAAAGCACATTTAAAAAAAGAAAACCAACTATTCTACATATACCTTATTGGAAAATGGTGTATCTGATTTAAATTCAAGTACTCTTTTATGTTTTATATTCTTTTTTGTCTAAAAGGCTTTAAAATGTTACAAACTGTAAAAGGAATAAACTACAATGTCTTCTAATCAGATTTAACCTCCCACACCCAATCATTCCCTTCTTTACTTTCTTGTTTACTAATTCTCTAAAACATAGACATTCCACTCCCAGCTTTCTCATGTTTATTTTTGCTAATATCATGGATTAACTTAAAAAGATTCAGTTAAAATATCCATGTAGCTCCTATCACCTATCCAACCCCACTTGATTTCCAAAGCTTGCCTTTTACCTCAGGCATGGCTGTAACAGATCATAGCAATCTGGCTTTCACAGTGCTTATTATTTTGAAAAAAAATTTTAAATGTGTACTTTGTGATAGATACAATAAACAGGAAGATAAAAAGATAAGTTGAAATGAGATAATAAGAAAAAAATAAAAGCATATATTTGAATATAGATGCAGACTGGGCTAAAATATCCACTTTTTTTATTTACCACCTGTATATGAGCTTGAACTGAGTTTTAGTCTTTAATCTGTAAGATGTTATATATGTCCTATTTTCTTGCTGAGGTAAAAGAGTTTATTTTTATACACACATATAGACATATATATATATGTATATATATATATATACACACACATATATATACTTGTCATATTTTAAACAGGTATAAATAAAATGCATATTTATATCTATGTTGTACATAGACATATATATTTAATATAAAGATATTTATGATATATACTCTATCTTATATAAGATATATATGTAATTGTAAGATTAAATATCACTATATAATATTATAATCAATACAAACTTTCAACTCCTATTCAAACAATTATAAGGCTATGATCTTGGGCTACTTACTCCACTTAGCCTCAATTTCTCCTTCTTAATGGTGAGGAGAACATCTGTGGACTAATAAGCCATGTTCTTTATGTAGCTTTAGGCTTTTTGGGACACAGGCAAGGATGGACCAATGCAATATCTCTATTTACCCTTAAATATTATTTACTGTCAGATTTCTACCAAGGAAGCCATGTATCCATTGTCAGATTCTTTGGGCTTCAAATTTACTTTAGGGTCAAAAGTATGTGCTTATGACTCGCAGATTGTGACCACGTTTACCATCATAGGGTATTTTACGGAAAATAAAAGCTGTGATATTTTGCTTTTTTTCTTCTGATTCTTTTCCCAAACATACACAATCTGGAGTGCTGGCAAGGATGTGGAGAAAGAGGAACTATTTTACCCTGTTGGTGGGAATGCAAACTAGTTCAGCCACTATGGAGATCAGTGTGGAGATTCTTTAGAAAACAGAGAATCGACCCACCATATGACTCAGCTCTACCACTCCTGGGTTTTTTCCCAAAAGGGTTGAAATCAGAACTACAGTAATGATATGTTATGTTCATAGCAGCACAATTCGTAATAGCCAAAATATGGAACCAACCTAGGTCTCCATCAACAGATGAATGGATTGCAAAATTATGGGAAATGCACACAGTGGAATTCTCTTCAGCTATAAAGAAGAAGAAAATTATGGAATTCGCAAGAAGATGGAAATATTTGGAGAATATTATGTTAAGTGAGATCGGCCAAGCACAGAAATAGAAGGGACATATGTTTTCTCTAAAATGCCTAAACTAGGGAGCACTGGGGATACCAGAGGTACTCCAGATAATGGAGGGGAAATCTCAGCAAAGCTAGAATGGAAGGATAGAGGAAGAAGGCTGATGTTGATTAATAGAGGAGCTACATCTGAATATGTGTAAAAGTATGAATATAGCATGGTTAACCTGGATATTCATTGTTGGGGGGGAGAAAAATAGGGGGGTGAGAGGGCACCAAGCACAGTTTAAACATATACCATTTTCAATGAAAAAATAAGTTAAAAATATGGGGTTTTGATATATAAGAGCAAAACTGAACAAAGTTTCCAAGTATGGGTTCTTGTTGCTCAATTAAATCTTTAAGTGTTCACCCTTAACTCGTCTACTCTTCATCAATTTCAACAATCTAGTCATTATTGTTATGCTAAGATGAATAAACTCAGAAATTGTCTTAATAACTCATCAGTTCCCAGTCTTGAAGCTGGCTATTAGCCTTAACAATATTGCAGGATATTAATATATATGTATGCATATATATTTATCTTATACATATATTTACCTTATATATTTGCTTTATATATATATTTGCCTTAGTTTGTTTCATATATTCTATTTACTGATCTCTAAATGGGAATAATGATACATACCTTACCTACAGTTGAACTTACACTAAGAATATTTCCCTGGAGAATAGGGCCTGTGTTTTAATCGCCGCATAATCCCAGTACCTAGACAGTTATATGCACATAGTAGTGCTCAATGTTAGTTTAAATGAATTAAAATAAGTTACAATATGTGAAAGTTTATAAATTTTTAATCTCTCTAAATTTAACAGGTTATTAAGTGCATTAATGACACTTTGAATTAACAAGCACAATTTTTACAACCAATGAATCTGGAAGATAAGTTTTTATTAACATAACCATATCAATAAAGAGGATAACATCTGGCCTATAAGATAACTGAAATTATATTTTTAATGTCTATATCAAAGAACCAGGTGTCTTTTTATCCAAACTAACATTAGATCAACATATTGGCTTAAATATAAGTTTTCCAAATTGAACATACTCAGGTTCTACTTCTACATGAATTTTAATGTACTTCAACCTCCCCAAAGATTTATAGCGTGGATTTCTTAATGAACTCTGAGGCATAGAAATGATGTTGGGACCTACCAAAAGCTGCCAGTGTTGACCTCTGATCACAGATATTGTGCCACTCAGTGCTGAAAGCACCTTACTTCTTTCAAACCATAATTAATTTTCTGTAGTGCTTCAAATAATATATTCAACTACTCACTTTTAATTAAGATTCCTTTTCTTGTTCTAAATTTAAATTATGTTCTGAAAGCATTTTTGTCAATTGCTTTTTCATGTGAGAAATATAATTATGAACTAAATTTTGTTAGTGTCACATTCATACTTTTTGATAATAAAGTTGTGAACGAACAATGACTCCTACACACATATAAACTGTCTTATTCTATAAGTAGAGAAGAACAATTCCGGAAAACACTGATAATGCATGAGTGTCCTCATTTTTAAAAGAACAAATATATTTCCCTTGTAGCTTATAACCAGTTAGCATAATGTAAATTAATCATTAGGAGACTAAGCATAAGTAATAAAGCAAAAACCTTAACACATTTCTATGTCTTTTTACCAATATATGACAATAAGTATTTCAAGAACAAATTTAAAATTTAGTCATTTCAGAGATAATAAGGTCAAAATACAATATTGGTACCGTATGCTTATTGGATCATTATGAAAATGAACCATCTTTAAAGGTGATATTTTATTTCACAACAAAATATTTTAGAGATGTATTTTCTACAGGAAGATTCTAACGTTGATTCTTCTAGCTTCCTAGGTGTCGAGAAGCAGTTGTGGCAATTGCAGCCACAGTGGCAATTTCTCAATTCTGCCTTTGTGAAATCTAGGTCTTAGCTACAGGCCTTGAGGCAGCAATCATACTGGCAGGGGGGCAACCTCTCCAAGCGCTACTGCATTGTTTGAGTATTATTCCTGAGGATCCAGCCTATAACTTTCTTCTCTAGTTCTTCCAACAACTTTCTAAATAATGAATTTCTAAATTTCTTCCTCTTGAAAATACTCTGCATGGTTTTATTTCCTGGGATGAAGCATGAATGGCACACTATTTATATAGTTTTGCTTTATGGAATAGAGAGACAAAACTTTTTTTGACACTGAAAGCAATAAAAAGAGAATAAAGGCTGAGCAGAAGTTAAGCTTGGCTGCATGCTCATTGGCACCTTATCGTTTTCGGTTGCATAATGGACACAAGATACCCTGTGCATATGAACTTGGAGGCTTTTAGCCAGAATTAGGACATTTATCCAGAACCCAGAGAGCACCAGTGAGCTGGAAGGGCGAGTACATGCATCTCAATTCCATTGTGCCTGGTGAAGGCAACAAATAAGCTGTGCAAAGTTGTGTCACCACAGAATCGTGTCCAAAGTGAGCCACTGAGACTTTTGGAGATGTAAGAAAATCTGTCATTTTACTGAGCCACAAGTAACAGCCGAGTTAGTACAAAGCCAGCCATACTGAAATGGGAGCAAGGCATCTTTCTTGTCAAAATAAGGGCCAGTTGTCTCATTGTAATGCTGGGAACTCTAATAAAGTTTCCTTTCCTCTGTTTTCGTACCCCTCAGTGAGCATGAGTGGAAGTCTTCCATGGTTTAATAATATGAATCAGCTCTAACCATGGTCTCTTTGGAGTCTTTGGGGTAATGATGTCACTGGGGCTCCTGGATGGCAGCTTTGAAAGTAAGTACAATTTAGAGGTCTTATATAAATAAGTACTCATTTTAATGGTTTTTTCTAGGAGCTGAAACTTTAATAAACAACTTTTTATAGATAATTATTATTATCAACAGTAGTAGTAGTACCACTGCTACTACTACTAGTAGTAGTTGTAGTAGTAGAAATTGAACCCAGAAACATTCTACCTCTGAGCTTCACCTTCAGCTCTTTGTTTTTTATTTTGAAAAAAGGTCTCACAAAATTGCTGAGGCTGGCCTCAAACCTATGATCCTCTTGTCAGGCTCCTAAATCTTGGGGTTACAGGGAAAAACACCACCCTTGTCTTGCTTATATACTTTATATGATTACATGTTTTTTCATTTAGGTAAGAATTCAAGTAGAAATTATAGGTAGACAGTTCAGGAGAGCTGGGATTAAAAAGTTTAGAAAAGAAAAAAGCTTTTAGAAAATATAGGCTACTTAGCATATTGGATTTCTCCCTATATCAAGGTAACAGTTGCTATTATTGGGATAATATATTTATCAGTTAAAATAATTTTTACTCTCTTTATATATTTCATATTCCAATATTTCTGGCAATGACATGATGAAGAAAAATAATTTCATAACTGGATTGATTAGTGGTCACTTGGGAGGCTCATGTCAAGATGAAGATAATTGACTTGAATTGGATTCAAGATATGAAGTCTCAGATTTCCTGCAAATACGCGATCTCTTAATGATCATCATGGTTTTTCATCAGCGTCAACCAATAAGAAATATAAGACGGGAAATCAGAATTTCTACCAGAAATGAGAGAGGACGCATATACATAGGTTGACATTAGCTCTCTCTTCTATCTTTGGAGGATAAGTTAAGGGATTATCACTGATGCATTACAACTGGGTTGTGTTAAGCAGCAAGAGAAACTTTATCTTCATTCCAAAGAACTTCTGTGGATATTTGCTGACTTGGTTAGCATAAAAAGCAACTTTTCTGCAAGCTACCTCTAAGTAGGAAACATAATGGCTTGGAATAGAAACAGGGAAACTAACTGGGAATTGATTCAATTCCACACTTCTACACTTCTGACTTGCCTAAGAAAGGCAGGATCCATGTGTATTTTTAAATTAAATTGGCTGTCGATCCTACATCAATCTTAACTTTTAATTACTCTGTGTGAGAAACCCTATGGACTCTCCTAAATTTTTCATCTGTTATGTAAAATCCTGGACTGCACTAAGTATTGATTTAGTCTCTCATTAACTAGGTCTATTTGGGCCTCCAACCAGGGCCATTCACTTGTATCAGTGACATTTATTAAAGTTCAACATTAGAAGACACTATATTTCAGGTTAAACATCTTATCATAAGGATTGCAATCACATTTTCATAACAATACGCCTCACGCTTCAGAAGTCTTTATGTCGTTTCTCAACTCATTACACATTCCAAAGGAGGAGAGCAATTTTAAAAGCTTTATGTTTCCCATTATGTTTATTTTTTTATCCACTTTCTAAGGCCAGACTATATTTCAGAGTTTCATGAATAGTGAAGGCAGATTTCAAGGAACATCAGAGTTATGATGGCATCTTTAACTTGACATTCATAGAAAACTCTGAAAGTACATGCTTGGCTGGTTTTATCCAGAACTGTACTTAATTTAAACCCACTCTTTTTTTTCCCCTCAAGTGTCTGCTGTATTTGATAGACCTTCCATTTCTATAAGCTGTTTACACCTGGTTAATATCAAGGGCATTCCATACTCTGGGCAACTTAAGCCAATTTGGAACTGATTTGAATAATGATAAAAAAGCAAGCCAGTGGAATCAGTAAACCACAGAATTTCTTGAACAGAAAGAACCATGAGAATTCCTTCATTCTCTCCCCTCCCTCTCTGATACCCAAAGGTTAAGGCTTTTGCCAAGTTTCTACAGTTAGTGGCAGAGCCTGGTCCAGAACCAATAATTCCTAATTCTACCAAACAAACAAAGCCAAAGGTTATTACTACTTGCTATTCTCTGGCAAGCTTAAGTTTATATATATATATATATATATATATATATATATATATATATGTAAATATACCTCATGGGTATCTTTAGTACATATACACATATTTAGTAAATATTCTTCACAGGCAAACATCCAAATGAGCAACAAGTAGAAAGTATGTATATATATATATATATATATATATATATATATAGATATAGATATATATAGATATATATAGATATATATATAGATATCTTTGACTGATGCACTAAAATTTGAATAGCAGTCACTTCATTCAGTATTCTTTTTTTATTGTTATTTTGTCCAGATGCTTTTAAATCAGAAATTAACTGCCTTCCTACAAATCTATAGTCTTAAGGTCCCATGCAGACTCTAGGACTCACTGCGATCTGCCTTCAGTTATTTATATAATCATCCCCTAGCCTAAGTACCAATAAGCTGACTCTGAAAACTTGGGTAGGGATGAACCTGACGAGTCCTAATTCTATGTATTCAAACAGTGCTGAGGTGTAAAATGAGACGTGAACATTTTTATATGCCAGAACACAGGGATTTGATTTTGAAGGCGGTAAGGAAGGAATAGATTACGGACTCCATGGAAGGTGGGATATTTCCTATTGAAAGGGATTATTGAGTTTTCTGGAAGTGTAACCATGACATAGGGTACCTCTCCACACTATTTCTTGGGCAGCAATTGGGAGTACTGAAGTCCAAGTACTCTATCCACCAACTCCACTGATGGTGCATACACCAGACTTCCTGTGAGGAGCTTGCCTTTTTAAAGAGTAAAAAGAGGCATTTGGGAGGCGGAGACTGGAGGATCCTGTTTTGAGGACAGCCTCAGCTACTTAGTGAAGCTCTTTGCAACTCAGTGAGGCCCTATTTCAAAATAAAGACGAAAAAATAGGGCTGGGGGTGTAGTTTGGAAGTAGAATACCCCTGGGTTCCATCCTCAGTACAGCAATAAATAAATAAATAAATAAATAAATAAATAAATAAATATAAAACAATAAAAATAAAAAATATAAAATAAAATAAATAAAATAAAAATAAAGAGTAGAGAGAGAAAAATAAGCCCAAAGGGAAAACCCAAAGTAGAAACTGAGTCACAACTGGAAAAGCCAATCAGATCAGCGCAAAGGGAAATTTATGTGGTTTGAAAGATCAGTGAGATTTTCACTGTTGGCATTTATTGCTTTTCTTTTATGCCTGAGATTTTCTTTTATTCTAAGATGAATACCCTGTGGGGTCAAATGGATGCATCAGTGCAAACACTTTTACTCATTTCTAACCATGGTGTTGGTTGACTTTGCATTTAAAGCACCGTTTGAAGCCATTTCTGTCCTTTGCAGTACTCTCTCAATCAAACCAATGAATCTGACCAAGAAAGACATATATATTTTATTCAATGAACAGAAGAAAAAAAATATGGTATTTTCACATATATAATGTGAGACCATTATCATCTTACTATTCTCAGTGAGACGGAAGAAAACCCAAGTCTATTATAGCTTCCTGTAAAGTTACAACAGATATTTAGTAAATATACCTCACAGGCAAACATCTGAATGAACAACGAGTAGAAAAATTTTCATTATTTAGCAAATACTCAGCAAATTGCTCAGACACTTTTTAATTTTTACTTGTGGTCTAGCCTTTTAGGGCAGTTTACAAATCTCAAAAGATATTTAGTTTTATTTGTTTATAGACTTCCTTCTCTTTTGGCCCATAATGTTAATAGCCATATTTATTTTCTAATAACCCTCATTCTCATCACTTAGCACCAAATATAATTAATCTATTTTAAAGAATTGACTTTGTTTTCAAAGAACAAAATCTGGCAACTTGATACGGAAATAACTGAGAGAATGTGACTCATCTTTAAAAGCAGTTTTGAAAACAAGCTAAATTGATTCTTATCTGAGGCAATAAGAAGTATTGGGGCAGATACATAGTCTACAGCTAGGGCAACATGTTGGTATAAAACCCAATTGAACCAGATGTTTCTGCTCTGATGCCCGCATGTCTAGTTATAGTCCAACTGACCATTTCAACCCACAAGCCTGTATTGATCAAACCTATTCTGAGTACTTAATAATATTTGTGATCATTTTCAACTCAGAGAAATTCCTTCTTTTGAGAAGATATGGCTTTATGTTGGTAAGCTAATCAACAAATTAATGTCAGCTCCCTTCTTGTGTCATGTTTAGAAATATACCTTTACAACTAAGATTAGCAGTAATTAAGCTAATATTTAGACCTATACAACATTGCCTTATTGAATATTCACAATTTTACATGCTTTTAAATAATTGATTTTTGCTCAAAATTTAAGATTATCCCCCCCATATGTATTACTGCTCTGAGCATTTCTCATAAATTTTAAGGAATTTACTTCCATATCCTTTTCTTTGAAAGATAATTTGAAATAAATATGATTTACAAAACCCATATATTAGAAACCTTACAATTTTATCATTGGAATTGCTTCTTTTTAGCATAGCTTCTGTTACTAACTTAAAATGCTTAAATACATAGACACATCATTTTGAGTTATACTTCAATCAGCTCTTTCACAAAAGTAATTTCTTTCACATCTTAAATCTATGTTTTTCATTTTATTCACCCTTTATGGAAAAGTTTTACACTTTAGTTTTATTGATTTTTGTCTTTTACTTGGTATACTCTGGTATTTCTTCTGACTTCAAATAAATTTAAAATATTTCCCAATAAAACCATCTCACCAAATGACAAAGTATGGTCTTGGGAGAGAAGTTTAATTTTAACTATCTTCCATTTCATTTTGAAACTTTAAAAATTGGTTGTTGAAGTTCTTCCTCATCTCAACTAGGTATACTGGGAAAAAGTATCTCAAATTTATATCTGTGCTTATACCTGCCACAAAAATTGTGTCTCTGATAAATATAAAAGATAGAAAGGACTAGAACTTTATGAATAAATTATAGTGATTAATTTTTTTCATATTTAAGAATTTAATTGTGATTGACTTGACTCAGAAGTTAAATCCAACAATCCTTATGCTCAGTGGAATATTTAAACCATTTTTACTCTTTAAATGTTTGTAAATTTTTCCAATATCTTTTAGTATTAATTCCACTAATTTCCTCTTATGCCTGCAAATCTATACTGCCCAAGGGACAATGCATGCCGCTTTAACTTTGTACATTTAACAGGCTGCAATGCAACAACCTAAATAAGTGCTTTTAACGTAGTGCATCTGAAATTGCCCTTTGTATACTATCAGAGTAATTGAAATCCATGTGCTGGATATTACAAACACTTGCTAGTCTTTTATCTCTATACATCTTTCCCGGTAAGTCCTTATCACATTCTAGGCTACAACAGTATTCTTTATTCATTTTTTCTGAAGTTCAATTTCATAAAAATCTTATATAGAGCTTAAAATCTTATGGTAGAAGATTTATTTACAGTTTTCATTTAAAAACAATTAACTTTCACCTTTTAGTACATCAAGTTTCTCAAGGAACTTTTATATCTTCCTTATCAATTTTACCATTAACAACCAACAGTCATATATTTAGGCACAAATGCGGTTTTTTGATGGATATGAATCAGGTGGCTGGTTTATGCTTTACAGAAAATATCCAGAGTCAGTTCCTAAGGATATTTTCTCCATGATCTAACTTAAAAGAATGAATTAGTCTCATGAGAGAATCTGTGTGTGTGTGTGTGTGTGTGTGTGTGTGTGTGTGTGTGTGTGTACTTTGCACTTCCACTTACTATCTGTACAATAACCCCGTCTTCATTATGGAGTCTTTTTTATGTCCAAAGATACACCTTTTCACACTTTCTTTTTAAAGAATTGGGTTTTGTGATGTGGTTCCAGAGAAACCAAATGAAAAGGCTACATATGCCCATTCTTTGCTTCTGAAAACAGTTGGATTGAATTTCTATTATCTGTACTGAAACCTCACTGAAGACTTGGACTAACCACCTCCTTCCCTTGATTGACTCAGAAATCAGAACAGTCAGGTACAAGCTTCCTGCTCAGGTTTCTATAAAAGCCAAATTGTCCATAATTGGGTTTGGTCAAGTGTATATATGTGTGTGAGATTATGTGTAGCTTCAGAGCTTGCCCTCTCTTGCTGGACACTATGAAAGAACAGCCTCAAGACTTGAATCCTTCCTCTTCTTGTTGTTAGAGCAATGCCATGGTGGAAGCAGACTTACTCAGCTAAATCTTGCCTTGTGAAAATAAATTTATCTTCACACAGTTAAAAGTTGCCTAAAATTTTGTTTCAAAGAAGTTACCAAGGACTCATTTTGGTGTAGTTGCTGTATTAAACAAGAGATGAGAGTATCCTTATTAATGCATGAATATATGTATAGGAGAATTGGTATGTTTTTTGGTTATATACTTCTTTTATTGTACTGGATTCATGATAACCAAAGAGAATATTTTGACCCAGGAGAATGTGTGACAAATATTATTCCATACTCAATGCTAACAAATATGCTATTGAATACCTGCCTAAGTTTCTAAGCCATGGTGGGATTTTTCACCCTACTGCTACATCTCTAATGCACACTCTGCAAAAATGCCTGGACACTTCATTAACATATATAATGAGTGAAGATGGTCGATTTCTCAGGTCCAATTAATCAGTGTAAAACTTATTTTTAATATCAATCAGAATTATCTTTATCTCAGATATTTTCCCACATTTATGCCAAGTTAAAAGCAGTGTTAGTGAATGGTGCCATTCAAATGGCCATTAGGAGTGATGGATGCAAAATCAAAGAATAATTGTTTCATTATTTTATTCAGATTCACTGATTCTCCAATTATCTCCTTTATAGGAGCTATTCAAGGATTTTTAATTGAATTTATGACCTTGAACCCAAATCACATCTTGAGACTCTTTGTGTTCACTCATAGAAGTCTGGTTATTTTATCCCTTATATTTATGTTTTCCTTCATATTCATTCTTTGGAACTCTGAAGAGATGCTTTTTTAAGAAGTTAATTAACTAATTCAAAATTTAGTCTCATTATCTTCATATTTAATTAAGACTTTCTTATTTAAGTCATCACCTTAGCAAGGACTACAAGTATTCCTGAATGTCAGGCTCTTATCTATTTCTCTCAGCTTTTAAGCATAATAAAGTGCCTGGATTCCTTATTTAGTATTTCAGATCTCCTTTCTTTCATGTCACAAAAGATAAATCCACACAGGTGCACTGACAACATCACAGCTTTGGAAGTGCGTCCACCCGCTACCTTATAAATAGTTCAGTCACTTACTTTAATCCATCTTCCTCTGCCCATCACTCTAATGTCAAGCTCACAGATTTAAGAATGTACTTTTCTCAACTTTCAATTTTAAAGCAAGAGTCCAAAAGTCTATTCACTCAACTAACACATACTAAAAGTAGTATCATTTTGACCAATAAGATGTCAATCAGCAAGCAGTCTTTAGGAATATTTGGTAGTCATGCCTGGCATTTTTATTTCAGTGAACATTCAGTGCTAACAAAGCAAAGAATACACCCTTCCTAAAATGTGTTGAGGCTAAAAGGGTTGGGTGGTTACCAGTTTGTCATCTTTGTGTGTTTTCAATATAATCATTCATCTTTGTGTCATTAACATAGTTCTGGTGACTCAATCTTGGTTTCAAGAACATTTTTTCTTTTTTTACTTATTTGTCTCATTTACCCTAGCCAAAATTTTCTTTCTTTAATATTGTTTCCAGAGCCAATAGCTTTGAATTTATTAAAGATTAGGGCATAACTAAAACAAAAGGAATACATATAATACCCACAAAACATAATTTTTGGAACAAATGGAAAGTCTTTGGAGGTGAAATCTCCCTTGAAACAAATGGATTTTGATTCCAATATAGGAGGTAAAACTGGAATTAAAAAGTTCTTTATTTGTCTTCAAGAGAAAAGAAACTGTCAAATGAGCTAAAACAGGCACTAAGAGGTTGATTTGTGAATTTTATCATCTCATGTATTTCTCTCATTTAAGAGAAACTCAGAATTTGATGCTTGTGGCCTTCTGTAGGTTGTATAAAAAAGATGTGTCCCAACACACAAATCATCAATTTCTAAAGTAAAAAAAAAAACTCCATTTAATTCTCAATGTGTAGTTTTCTTTCTATCTATGAGAGTCCTCTGCTACAACTAGAAATGATCATAGGAGTTATTGAGTAGATTCTATTTACAAAATATTTGTTTCAATTAATGAATTGAATTTGCATTCTCCTATTACCTGGTATATAATTCGACTTTAATCAGGATTCTTTCCTAATTGTCTAAAGACTGGACTAGAATCAATAGTTCTCAGTACTAATTTGAGAAGTGTAAGTTAGGTTTTATAGCTTGAAAGTCACCAGTCGCTTCTGTCTACAAATTCATTGTAAACAATACAACTGCAGTTATGAGAATTGGCATTTGAAATTTTCCTATGCCAAATAAGTTTTATGTTTCAAAAGTCCATCATAAAATAGCAATGTAATTTAACTTTTCTTTTAAACAAATAGATACACAGGTAAACATTTCTGTACAAAAACAGAAAAAATATGCCCATTCTACTCACATGGCACCGTGCGGAGGTAGAGGTTGTCACGAATAATTTGCTGAAGTTCGTGGTCAACAGAACCCTTCTGAAATCGTAAGTTGAGGTAGTGACGAAGGTCTTTATCAACGATTCCTCCTAAAAGAATAAAATATGTTGAAAAATATGTTAAGAATGCTATGTGATTTTGTCATTTTGACTCATGAACCAATCTAAAAGATGAATTGTTGAAAACTTCTTTTGACTTTCTGAAATACTTGTTTTAATAATAAAACATACAAAATATGCTGAGATAGTAATTTCCTGCCAAGTCTATGCTCGATGCCCTGACATATTCTTTTTAGTTTTCATCTTAACGTAAAGCTCATATTAAGGTAAATAGTATTTGTTATTCCTGAAATATTATTAAAATAACAAAGTATATCTTATTGCAGGGCTAAAAATCACCATTTATTACTTATTTGCTCCTTTACTTTTTCTCTCCCCCAAGTCCCTGGCGACCACCATTCTAGCTTCTGTCTCTATAAATATGACTCCTCTGTATACCACATGTAAATGAAATCATAATGTACTTTCTTTTGAGATTAACTTATTTATTTTCATTTTTTTACAGTACTGGGAATGGAACCCAGGGGCATTCTACCTCTGAACTAGACCCCCAGCCCTATTTTTTATTCTTTATTTTGAAACAGGGTCTTGCTAAGCTGCAGAGAGCTTCACTAAGTAGCTGAGGCTGGCCTCGAACTACAATACTCCTGTATTAGCTTTCTGGGTTGGATTACAAGTGTGTGCCACCACAGCTGGCTGAGACTAGCTTCTTTCAATTAGCCTCATGTTTTCAAATTTTAAAAAGATATGATACTTGAAATTGCTACAGGTTTAGGTAAGTAGGATGATATTAAAAGTCAAAAAGAAAAAATAGCCATACATATATTAATAATTTTGTTCCCATTATACATCAAAGCAATTTTTCTACCCTATAACTTATGTGCAGATATTTTTAGTTAGAAAAAAGGCTTGAAAGTAGGTTTTTGCCAATGGAAATAATTTTAGTCTGTTCAACTAAAATATTGGTGAAAAAACCAATAACATAGATCCATAAAGGATCAATTACATATTTAAAGATAACTATGTAAATCATGATTATAATTTTAAGTCCTGATCCATTTTTATACTGGAAACAAAGGAACTGGAGGACATTATGCTAAGTGAGATTAGTCAGTCATTAAAAAATAAGAAATCGAATGCTTTCTGTAATATGTTTAAGCTAGGGAAAAATGGGTAACAGGAGCAACTCTAAATGAAGGAGATTCTATAGATGAGCAAATAAGGCGACCTAACTGAGGGGAGTGAGGAAAACTTTCTAAAGCACATGATGTACTTAAACAAACATCAACGTCAGTCACCAAAGCCAAGCATGGGAAGGAGGGAAGCGGAGGGAATGGGGCAGGAATTGGGTAAGGGCTATTTGGGTGATGTGTGGATGTATGTCTTCACCATCTTTATCCCATTAAGATGAATGACTACAATGCATCAATAAAAAATTAAAAATGGAAATATGAAAATATAATAAGCCATTCTGAAGCTCTTATATTTTCAATCAATCATACTAAGATAATTGAGCCAAGACAAAAAAATTAAAGTTACAGGAAATAGGAAATTTGTAGTAGTCACAAAATCATATTCTCTTTACATCCTTTTGAATCTCAGAATTTATAAATCTATTTGCATCACTTTGGTCATGTGAAATAGTACTCTATAGATGTCACAAATGTGGCACAATCACTTTTCACACCAACAATGTGATATACTTTTAAGTTGCACATTGCAAAATTTCTGAAATTTTCAAAATTCATCATTTCAGTTCCCGCCTAATACGATGCCATAAAAATAGAATAGCTAGTTTAACTATCAAAATTCTCACTCTCCAAAAAATATGTTACATACTCAGATGGTCTCAATCTATTTTTACATACCAAACAATATAATGGCAAACAAATACCATCATATGAAAACATGTCATGTATTAGATGCACAGAATGCGTACACATAACATACAAAATGTTTACATAAATAGTTTTCAAAATTAAAAACCATTTTCTCCGTCGCAAAAGCAGAGCAGTCAGAGATAAAAATTAATGAAACTACCATCAGATAATTGCAAATACCAACAATTACCTATTTTTACATCTTCAAATGCTCAGATTTTCCTGTGTTTTGGACTTGCTGGAAGCACAAGGAAGTAGTTAATGTTTTAGAAACCCCAAATTTCTTTTTTTCTACCTTTTTTTTTTTTTTCTGGTCAGCAGACCATGCTTATCCTTGCTAATTCATTACAGTTACTGAGCAAGCATCATGTCCGTGACTTGTTTTCAGCTGTCATTTCTGCTGGGTTTTAAGTCTACAAGTCCTTCGGCAATTGCACCCCAGTTTGCTTCTCTTTTTTCTTTTAATCGAATATGTGGGACATGCCAAGTGATGAGATGCTTTCTGGCAGCCCAAGAAAATGCCAGCTATAGAACAACAGATGTAGTCTGACCATTAATGGAAGCTAGAATCACTCACCTAATATAGCATGGATAAGTTCATATTTGGTAGTCCAGGATGATTCTTGTCCCTGAAAATACATTATCAGTTTAAACCATTTCTACTACTACAGATCTATTGCATTTTCCCTCTTGACAATTTGTCTATCTAAAAGACAAGTACACAAAAAGTCTGTTTATTCATGTCAGTGATTGGCTGTATTCCTCCCCACCCACTTCATGGAAGGACCTCATGAAGCTTCTAAGAATTAATACCAAATTTCCTTCAGTAATTAAAATGAGTTATTGCCGGGATGGTGGCGCACGCTTGTAATCCCCACGCTTGGGAGGTGGAGACAGGAGGATCTCGCGGGTTCGAAGCCAGCTACACGCGCTGCTTTAAGAGACCCTGTTTCCAAATTAAAACATAAAATAAGTCTGGGAGTATAGCCCGGAGGTAGAAGGGCTTCCAGGAACCTCAGTACCACACACACACACACACACACACACACACACACACACACAAAATGAGTTATTAAAATTAACAGTGAAACCGGGTGTGGTGGGCCTGCTTGTAATCCCCGCACTTGGGAGGCGGAGACAGGAGGATCGCGTAGGGTCGAAGCCAGCCGCGCGTGCTGGCTTAGGAGACCCTGTTTCCAAATAAAAATATAAAAATAGGTCTGGGAGTGTAGCCTGGAGGTAGAAGGGCTTCCAGCAACCACAGTACCACCACCAAAAAAAAAAAAAAAAAAAAAAAAGAAAGTGAAGTTTTCATAGACAATTCCATTTATTTTGGAAGAATTTTTCTTGCCTAATATTTTCCAGATACTTGATCATCCCTCCCACTCAATCACAACATCCTTTTCGTAAAACAAATTTTTTTTATCCAATGTTGTTATTGTGGCAAATTATATTGATTCGAAGTTCTTTCTCCTAGTCTTTTCTCTGAGAAGAACTCAATGTAGTTTGGGTTTAAATATGTTCAACCCCAGAACATGGGTCACAATGGTCTAAAAGAGTCATTCAATTTATATTCCCACTTCCTTAGCTGATTTGCAGCTTCTAGAAGCTATGATCTAGCTATTGAGAAATAATACAAAAGAAAGGGATTTATTTATTTTTTGAACTGAACACTGTGGTTGAGATATAGGAGCTACATTCTGACCATGAAGTGATAATTACAGAGAAAAAGTCAGTGATACTGGAATAGAAGTTAGCCTGGTTCTTTGATGGCTTTACTAAGCAACTAAAAGTAATATTCTCAATCATATAACAATTTTTATTTTATGAAAAGTATTCATTTAAAAAATCAGTATGGTTGCCGGGCGTGGTGGTGCACACTTGTAATCCCAGCATTTGGGAGGCTGAGACCAGAGGATAGCAGTTCGTGGACAGTGTCAATTACCCAGTTTCAAAATAAAGAATAAAAAATAAGGTTGGGGGTGTACCTCAGAGGTCGAATGCCCTTGGGTTCCATCTACAGACATGGAAAAAATAAAACAACAAAATCGATATGGTTGAATATTCTTCTCAAATTAATGTGGTTGAGAAACTACGCATTATCCTAATCAATATAAATGAACAAATGTTACATGTATATACATAGATAGAATGTGTAGTAATACACAAATATAAAGCCACATTTATTGTTGATTAGAAATCTCAGAAAAATTATGCAATAGACATTAGGCAGGAGCTGAACTCAAAAATAAAGCATGAATCTCATTTTGGGTTTAGAAGTTGGCATGTTAAGCAGGGGGCAGCTTAATGTGTTGGTGTGGGGCACACACATGTAAATTCCCATACTTTGGAGGCTGAGGCAGGAGGATCTCAGGTTTGAGGCCTGCCTGGGTAATTTAGCCAGGCCTTGTTTCAAAAATAAAAAAATCAACTGGGTGTGTAGCTCAGAGGTAGAACACCCATGGATCCAGTACTATATATAACAAAAAAAAAGCAAAGTTGAAAAAATCATACAGAATTGCATGGCACAGGATGTTAAAATTTGTTATGTGGTCGGGCATGGTGGCACACGCTTGTAATCCTTGTTTTCGGGAGGCAGAGACAGGAGGATCACGCAGGTTTGAAGCCAGTCTCGCTGGCTTAAGAGACCTTGTTTCAAAAAAAAAAAAAAAAATAGGTAGAACGGTTTCCAGGAACCCTAGTACCACCAAAAAATAAAAAATTAAAAAAATTTAAAAAAAAAAGAAAATAAAAAGTGGAGAAATAAAACACAGAAAGCTGATTGATTCTGTTAATTTCTACTGGCAAGTAGCCGGGTGTGGTGGTACACACTTTTATTCCTAGTACTTGGGAGGCGGAGACAGGAGGATCTCGGGTGTGTGGCCAGCTAAGCTACTTAGTAAGGTCCTCCACAACTTAGTGAGATTGTGTTTCAAAATTAAATATAAAAAATAGGGAAGAGGGCATAGTTCAGAGATAGAATGCCTGTGGGTTTAACCCTCAGTTCTGAAAAAAAAAAAAAAAGATCTATTGATGCAAAATAAGTGATAGACACATGTAATTTAGTTTGCTGGAGCAGGCTTCAGCCCCTTTTTAAGGTGAAAAATTGTATTTAGTTTCTGGTAATTTGGAGGCACAGTACATTTTCAGGTGGCTACAGTATAACACCACATCACTACGTGCATTTGACCTATATTGGTCATTCTATAGTATTCATTTTAATTTCTACAAAATTTATAAGTCAATAAATTGCTTCCAGATAATTCTTCTAATTATTTTTTCCCTATCTGGAAATATATAATTATTTGAAAATATTTACCCTTCAAAATTTTATTCATAATATTAGAAAATATAGTCATTCTTTAAAAAAATCACACTTTAATATCTTTGTGTATTTTTATTCAAAATTTCATGCTATTTATATTATTACATATTTTATATACAAAACACAATAATAATAATGACCACACAATATATTAGACAGATGCAGATCATTAGAAGACCCACAACTAGAGAGAAAAATTGCTATTTCAGAGAAAATGACAGAGATAAATCTAAGTGGTTTATAATATTCTTCAGCTCTACTGAAAATAGCTTTTTATCATTTCTTTCCCAAACAGTTATACAGATGGGATTTTATTATTGAGTTTCATTTTTCATTGTTAGCCTTGATCTCAAAGTAAATGTTAGAGATGTTTCTATAGTTATGATTCTCAGTTATCAGGAAGAAGGAAAAATGAGTTCTCAGTATGCATGAGGTATTGTGTTAGGTGTTCTACATATAGTACCCACAACTTTATCATCAAAAAATATTAAGGATAGACAAATAGGATGTTTGAAAATTACAGTGTATCTAAATTTCCAATGATGGTTGATTCAATCTAAAAATTCGGTATTTCCTCTGAATATCTTTGATTCAGGTAACTTTTGAAAATCATGTGCTTTTTATAAAAAGTAGGATATAACAACAAACAGCATAATAAAATAAAATAGAAATATGAATAAAAATAAAAATAACACTACTATAACTTGAGTTCAATTCATTTTTTAAAAAATCAAAAACACCACTTTAAGTTTAAAAAAAAAGAAAACAATTTATTAGAATGGTTATGATTGGATATGAAGTCATTAAGGGTTAATAAATATCAAAGATATAGGCTTTTAACACAATTTAAACTAAAATTACTGAAGTGAAAGAAAAACATAATTCTCTATAATAGCCATATAATTCAAACAGGTAGGACTTTTTTCTTTTAGAATTTTAGTTTACTTCCTCTAAGTTTATTCCAAAGTTTAAGTTTTTTAAAAATGCAGGATAAAAATATCACTATTGTTGTTGGGAAATCTAATTTAAGCTAAAAAAAGGATATCAAAGAAATTCACATAGAGAAAAAAAGAACCAAAATTATCTCTATTTGTAGATGACATGATCCTATATTTAGAATACCCAAAAAACTCAACAAAAAGACTTCTAGAGATGATTAACAAATTCAGTCAAGTAGAAGAATACAAGATAGATCTAAAAAATTTATTAGCTTTTTTATATGCTAACCACACACCCCTTGAAAAAGAAATCCAAAAACTAATTCCATTCACAATAACCTCAAGAGCAATGAAATACCTATGGAATAAGCCTAACTAATGTAGAGGTAAAAGACATTTACAATAAAAATTATAAAATACTAAAGAAAGAAAGATCTTATAAGATGGAAAGATCCCTCATCCTCTTGGATAGGCAGAATAAATATCAAAATGGCTATTCTCCTGAAAGTGATCTAAAGAGTCAATGCAATCTGTATCAAAATACCAACACCATTCTTTACAGACCTATAAAAATTAGTCTAAATTTCATATGGAAAACCAAAGAACCAAAAAAACTAAAGTAATTTTCAAGAGTAAGAACCATACAAGGAGCATCACAATACCTAAATTTTAATTATACTATAGAGTTGTAGTAATAAAAACAGCATAGCATTGGCACAAAAATAGACACATAGACCAATGGAACAAAATAGAAGATAAAGAAATAAATCCTTACACTTACGGCCAATTGATTTTCAACAAATGCGCCAAAATATATATGTTGGAGAAAAGACCTTTTTCAACAAATGGTGTTGGAAAAACTGGTTATCTATTTGTAGAAAAATGAAATTGAATCCTTACCTTTTACCTTGCACAAGAGTTAACTCGAGATGGATCAAAGAACTGTAAATTAGACCAGAGACTTTGAAATTACTAGAGGAGGGCATAGGTCCAACACTCTAACATACCGGCACAGGTAGAAACTTTCTCAATAAGACCCCCAAAGCTCAGGTAATTAAGACAAGAATTAATAAATGGTATGACATTAAACTAAAAAGCTTCTTTTCATCAAAGAAAACTATCAAGTCTAAAGATAGAGCCTACAGAATGGGAGAAGATCTTTTCAGGCTATTCTTTTGAGAGAGGACTAATATCTATAACACACAAAGTACTTAAGACTCAACACACTAAAACAAATAACTCAATCAAGAAATGGGCAATTGACTTGTAATCCCAGTACTTGGGAAGCTGAGACAGGAGGATCTGGGTTTACTGCCAGCTTCAGCTATTTAGTGAAGCCCTCTGCAACTGAGTGAGACTCAAAATTAAAACTTCAAAGTAAAAAATATAAAACTGGGCTGGGGATGTTTCTTGGATGTAGAATGTCCCTGGATTCAATCTCCAGCACCACAAAAAAAAGAAAGAAAAAGAAAAGAAATGGGCAATTGAACTAAGTAGACACTACAAAAGAAGAATTATAAATGGCCAATACATATATGAAAAAAAGTTTAATATCATTAGCAGTCAGGGAGATACAAACCAAAACCACACTGAAATTCCATCTAGCCTCAATTAGAATGATGATCATCAAGAAGTCACATATAAATAAATGTTGGTGCGAATGTAGGGAAATAGAAACTCATAAACTGTTGGTTGTAAATTGGTGTAGCTGCTATGGAGATTCCTCAGAAAATTGAGAATGGATCCATCATATGATCCAGCTATACTACTCTGGGGTATGTTTCCAAAAGTGCTGAAATCAGAATACTATAGCAATATATGTATATCCATGTTTATAGCAGCACAATTCACAATAGTCAAATTATGAAATCAACTTAGGTGTATATCAATAAAGGAATAGATCACAAGATTGTGGTATGTACATGTAATGAAATTTCACTTAACAATAAAGAAGAAAAAATTATGTCATTTGCAGGGAGATGAGTAGGCCTGGAGAACATTATGTTATAGTGAGATTAGCCAGTCACAGAAAGTGAAGGGTCACATGTTTTCTCTTATATATGGAAGCAAGTAAGTAATGAGGATACAGAGGTACTTCAGATAATAGAGGAGGATTTAAAGTGGAGCCAAGGGTTTAAACTAGGGGGAGGAGGGGCAGGAAGGATCAATGAAGGAATCATTTCCATTGATGTTACGTGCCTATGTGAGAACATCAATGCCAATCTCAATATCTTGTAGGAAGGAGTGTGGCCGTGGGGAGGGAGCCGGGGGAAGCCCACCAAGTGCTGTGTGCGTGCATGTCACCATCACTATGAACTGCATTATTTTTGAGACTATACTGAACTAATAAAAGTATATGTAAATCAATGTATCTACATAAAAAACACAAAACAAACTCTTCATACTGTAATGTTCCCAAAGCATCTTTATTCATAAATCTAAAAGTGAACATGCAAGTGACACTTCAATAATGAACGTTTAAGCTTATTTTATTTTATTTTATTTTAGAAAGGTATTATCCTTAAGTCAACTGAAAAATATTTTATTTTTAATTAATTAATTAATTTTTTTTTTGGTGGTACTGGGGTTCCTTCTACCTCTGGGCTACACTCCCAGACCTATTCTTTATACTTTTTTATTTGGAAACAGGGTCTCTGAAGCCAGCGAGCAGCTGGCTTCGAACCTGCGAGATCCTCCTGTCTCCGCCTCCCAAGCGCAGGGATTACAAGCGTGCGCCACCACGCCCGGCTGAAAAATATTTTAAACAGACAAGTCTGATTGCGAGTAAAATTGATGGGGATTCACAAGATGAGATTTTTAAGTATTTATTATTATTTCATGTTTTGATTATCTCATTAAATTTTAAATTTTTTTCCTAACCTGCTACAAGCTAGAAACTACAAGATGGTTGAGTACAATGGATGGTCCACTTCAAATGGTTTCATGACAGAATATTTCACCCAAATCAACTAAATAAAACCCCATAGCTTTATTTTTGAGCTTATTCTACCTGAGAAGACAAGACAAAGAAATTTTCTTTCAAAAATCATTCCAAGAGTAATATACCCTTCCTAAGTTTGTCACAATAGAAAAGAACTAATGAGTAGTACATGCTATGTAAATATAGTTTAAACTGACACAAGGCTAGATTCAAATAAGCAGTACTAGTGTTACTAGTGTGTCAATAGTTTATAGAGGAGAGTTTAAGACAAATATCTGAATATGTGTCAAAAAGTTATTTTAGGCCAGGTGTGGTGACCATGTTTGTAATCCCCACACTTGGGAGGCAGAGACAGGAGGAACGCACAGGTTCGAAGCCAGCCGCACTGGCTTAAGAGACCCTGTTTCCAAATTTAAAAAGAATAAAAATTGGTCTGGGAGTGTAGCCTAGAGGTAGAAGGGTTTCCAGGAACCCCAGTACCACACACAAAAAAGTTATTTTAGAATGCAGAATAGTATTTTCCATAGTAATTATGTCCCTCGTCCACTTATAAATTTTGTAATTATTTGGGTACCTGAAGTATACTATTGGTGGTATATTAGAAGCTATTATAGATTGTCATATAAACAGTGCTTCTGGGAATTGTGGGAAGGGGTGGAAATGGAAGGGTAATAGAGAAAATTCCAAGTTAGACTGATGGGCTTTAAATACTTAAAACTCAGTCAGGTGTGATGATGTAGTCTTATAATCTCAGTATTTGAGAGGCTGAGAGAGGAGAATTGCATTTTTGTGGCCAGCCTCAGCTACTTAGTGAGGCCCTCCATGACTTAGTGAGACCCTGTTTCAAATGGAGAATAAAAATAAAAATGGGGGTATAGTTCAGAGGTAGAATGCCCCTGGGTTTGATCCTCTGTATCTCAAAGGATGCAAACAAAATAAACCTTAAAACTCTGCTTTTATGATAGAACATATCCAGTTCTATACCCTAGTAGAAATTCTTGCTTGTATGATCATAGAGGAATAGAAGAGGGCAGCCTATTAGAAATATTGATTCCATACAACCTCTTATAAACATTACAGCACAATGAACATCCTCCTAATATATGTTCTATGGCTTTTATGATAGAACATATCCAGTTCTATACCCTAGTAGAAATTCTTGCTTGTATGATCATAGAGGAATAGAAGAGGGCAGCCTATTAGAAATATTGATTCCATACAACCTCTTATAAACATTACAGCACAATGAACATCCTCCTAATATATGTTCTATGGCTTTCTGTCTCTCTCTCCCTTTCTCTCTCTCTCTCTCTCTCTCTCTCTCTCTCTCTCTCTCTCTCTCTCTCTCTGTCTCCCTCTCTCTCTCTTTCTGAAGGGCCTTGACTTTCTATTTAATTCCAAAGTTTTGTTTGCCTCATCTTTGTTTGCTACCACCTATTTAGTCTGCCTTTACTATAAAATGGGATGCAATATGTTTTTAATTTTCTATCTTTCAAACAAACACAAAATTATTTTGTGTTTTTCTTGGCATTCTGAAAAATACTTTATTATGGATAAAATTACACAAATATCTGAAATGTCCTTTCTTACAGATGTTTCAAGTCCCAACCTTAAAAAAATATAATTTACCCCTATCTACTAATGCATAAATGCATATAGATACTCTAGAAAGTCAAGGATTGGGGTGATCCAGAGAGAAGAGTAGAAATTTGAGCATAAAATAGGCCAGAAGGTAGCATTTTCCTCATATTTCAAAAGAAATGTGGAATTACCTAAATCACTTGGATATGTCTTTTATGAAATAGGATGTGTTTCTGTGCATGGGTACACAGGTACATGTGTGATAGAGAGACAGTAATGGGAGAGAAAGGAGAATGAAGAGAACAGTCATTGTGGCTACTCTTAGAAGAAAATTAGAATGGTGCTTTAAGAAAGCTAGTGGGAGACTTCTTCGTGTTCTTGTTCTACTATGTTGGTACCATTCTCATCTCTGATCTGACATAGGAAACAAATGAAAAGGGTAAAAGAGATGGAGTCCACCACATGTCAGATATAGCACTTGAAAGGTAAAGGGGATGGGAGGAAGACTCCCAAGCTCAGGACTTGGAAAAAAAGCTATTTCTGTTGCCATGTGGCTGAGTGTTCTGTGTCTCCAGGTGGCTGTAAAAGAAGCTTCTGATTCAAACAGGAAAGAGTCATTAACCATGGAAGTGGGAAGTATTAGTATAGATTTTCCCTAAATTGTAAAGTCACTTCTTCCAACAATGTTATGAGAGTTATTTATACATTTGCCAGGCCCATAGTGCTATAGATTAGTGCTTTCAATTATCTATACCTAAAGGCCATCAATTAAAATTTCCCAAAATTTTGTTTTTAGACATCTGGGACAATACTGCCTCTAGGAATTCAGAGAAGACTGAGCCAAGAATGGGTAAAAAGAAATAATATGCAATTAATGAGAAATATTCTCTAGAGAAATTCTCTATTACCTTCTGTTCTCTGATTATATATAAACTTGTATATGATTTTTGAACTAATAAAAACTACTTGGAGTCTGCCATCTTTAGCAACCCTGAGTCATTTCTTCAATTCCTCACCATAATGCCTACTGAATGTATCTCTTTGAAGCAAAAGAAACTTTAACTTTTACTGTATTATTACTATTTGTTTCTAAGAACTATAAATTTATATTTAAATGCCACATGGAAACATTGTGAAGAAACAGCCTACTCCAAGTTTTAGAAAACATTTTCCAGCCATACATCTCATAAGAGGTTAGTATCCAAAATATATTAGGAATTCTAACAACCATATGTAAAAAAACAAATAAATGATTATAAAATGGGTAAAGAACCTAAACTGACATTTCTCTAAAGACATATAAATGGCTAACAGTTATATAAAAACATTCATTGTCACTAACCATCAGGAAAATGCTAATCAAAACCACAATGACTTATGGTGCCAGTCCAGATAGAATGGCTATTAAAGATAATGAGTCTTGGTAAAGATGTGTGCAAAAGGCAATCCATAAAAGCTGCTAGTGGAACTTTAAGTTACTACAGTAATTTCAAAAAAGTATGGAAGTTTCTCAAGAAAATAAAAGAGAGCTATCATAGTATCCAACAAGCCTTTACCTGGGTATACACCTTTTATCAGTCTGTTTATTTTCACTAAAACCAAATACTTGACATAAGGTAACTCCATAAAAAGGTTTCTTTAAATCACAGTTTCAGAGCCTGAGAAAGTCTAAACCGCATAACACAGGTTCTTGCAGCCTCCCCCTTAAGCTACATTATCACATGTAGAAAACAAAGGAGAGGGTGTGTGCAGAACCAAATAGATTGCATTTCAGTACAGGAAGTAGAGCTTGTGGCAGGGGCCAAGTTTGCTCCTTTTGTAACAGATCTTTTGAGAGAACTACCAAGGCTTGGCACCAGAATTAACTTGTACCCTCAGTGACCTAATCGCCTCCCACTAGTTGTCACCTCTTAGAGGTTCCCCATCACCACACAATCTACCATAGAATGAAATTTGATCCATCGATTAAAAAAAAAAAAAGAAAGATGAAATCTTGGCACTTGCAATAACATTGATTGACCTGGAGGACATTATGATTAGTTAAATAACTCAGACACAGAAACACATATTCCCAAATAGTCTCACTACATGAGGAGTCTGAGAAAGTTGCTCTCACAGAAGCAGAGAGTAATAATGGTCACCAGAGGCTTAGAATGGAGGAAAGATAGGAAGAAGTTGGTAAACAAAGTTAGGAAGAATACAGTCTGGTATTCTATGAAAGAGTAGAGTGACGTACGTTTATAAAAACATGTTGTATATTTCAAAATATCTAGAAGAGAGGATTTTGAATTTGTCACCACAAAGAAATGAAAAATATTTGAGGTGAGAGATATGCTAATTATCCTGGTTTTATCATTATGCGATGTATCAAAATAGCACATTATACTCCATACTTATATCTAATTATTATGTGTCAATTAAAATAAAACACAACAAAAAAATCTGGAGAAATAACTGGTTGTTATTTAAAAAAATAAACTATCAAGCCAGGCGTGGTGGTGCACACTTGTAATCCCCACACTTGGGAGGCTGAGACAGGAGGATGACACAGGTTAAAAGCCAGCCTCAGATACTTAGTGAGGCTCTCAGCAACTTAGTGAGACCCTGTTTCCAAATAAAATATAAAAGATAGGTTTGGGAGTATAGCCTGGAGGTAGAAAGCCTCTGGGTTCCACCCCCAGTACCACCAAAAATAAATAAAATAAAATAAATAAGTAAATAAATAAATAAATAAACTATCCATAGACTTGACTTCTTATGCTAACAAAATCTGTAAGACAGTTATATATTTTATTGATAATAATACAAATATTTGAAATAATTTATTAAAGAAGGCTAATTTTAGGGAGCTATATAATAAGATGAGGTTTACATTTAAGATAACATGTTAAGTACCACCAAGTAAAGATTCCCTCCAACCTTTACCAAACTTTGCAGAAATCATTTTCCTTAGTGTGTGTGTGTGTGTTTTGTGTGTAGAATATTAAAAAATATTTACTTCAAACATTTAAAATATTAATTAATGTATTTTTCCAACAAAGGACCTATAAATGGTAAATAGGGTAATGTTTTAATTTATAAATAATTAAAGCTGGTGAGAGATGATTTAACTTTTCTAAAATCACACAACAGAGCTGACTGATTAAAGCTAATTCTGAACCAAGTAATTCTACCATACTAGAGGTTTTCACCTAGGAGAGGAAAATGGCTGTGCATACAGTGGGAGGCCTGGGCTCTGGGCTCTGAGTATTTGTATCAGACTGGTTATTTTGTACAGAAGTGTCTCATGTCAACACCTCTGAGGATGTGTACATTCCTGTGTGGAATAGTGTGTTGTATCCTAGAGAATTTGGCCCAAAAACAGGCCTTGGAGTCCTGCTTCAAGTACAGATCCTAGTTGTATATGTAAAATGCTGAGTGTAATTGCTGAGGAAATGAAACATGGAGGAAACAGTTGGCAATTGATGTGGATTTGGGTTTTGTCAAAGAAGAGTCAACAATTTTGTCAAGATTCCCTGCAGAATGGTTGAGAAAATGATGATAAGATTGATATGGATTGATATGGATCATTGGTTGTATTATGTTTCACTTGTTTTTAAAGGTATGGCAAACTGACAGGTCATGTGGACATAGTTTCCCGTGTTTTGTTTTGTTCGCACACATCACCCAGTTAGCCCCTACCCAATCCTCACCTCATTTCTTCCCCTTTCCTCCCTCCTATGTTAAGCTTAGTGATTGATTTTGATATGTTTAAGTACCTCATGTGCTTTAGAGAGTTTCCTTCTTTCCTCCTCCCATCCCCTCAGTTAGGTTGCCTTATTTTCTCCTCTATAGGATCTCCTTTTCCATCTAGAGTTCCTCCTATGACTCATTTCTCCTTAGCTTTCACATATTAGGGAATATGCGAAAACATTTCCATAGTTTTAAAGATCTTTTGAGTAGAACAGGATACAGCTGGGTAGAGTTATTTTGTTCAGGGAGACAAATTATTTTCCAGTAAAGAGGAATAACTGTAATAGAAGTCAAATTCATTGGTAAGTACAAGAATTCCATAAAAATTATTTCATAAAAATATTAGAAGCCAAGAGATTTCTGAACCACAAGTATAAGTTTAAAATATGTAGCATGTACTGGGGCCTCCGAGGCCAGGATAAGAGCCTGCCGAGGGGTTAGGCCGGTGCTGGGGCCAGCGAGGCCGGCATCGGAGCCTGCCTTGAGGCAAGGCCGGTACTGGGGCCTTGAGGCCAGGATAAGAGCCTGCCGAGGGGTTAGGCCGGTGCTGGGGGCAGCAAGGCCGGCAGCGGAGCCTGCCGTGAGGCAAGGCCAGTACTGGGGCCTCCAAGGCCAGGATAAGAGCTTGCCGAGGGGTTAGGCCGGTGCTGGGGCCAACGAGGCTGGCAGCGGAGCCTGCCGTGAGGCATGACCAGTGCTGGGGCCTCCGAGGCCGGGATCGGAGCATGCCGAGGGGTTAGGCCAGTGCTGGGGCCAGCGAGGCCGGCATCGGTGCCTGCCGTGAGGCAAGGCCGGTACTGGGGCCTCCGAGGCCAGGATAAGAGCCTGCCGAGGGGTTAGGCCGGTGCTGGGGCCAGCAAGGCCGGCATCGGAGCCTGCCTTGAGGCAAGGCCGGTACTGGGGCCTCCGAGGCCAGGATAAGAGCCTGCTGAGGGGTTAGGCAGGTGCTGGGGCCAGCAAGGCCGGCATCGGAGCCTGCCTTGAGGCAAGGCCGGTACTGGGGTCTCCGAGGCCAGGACAAGAGTCTGCCGAGGGGTTAGTCCGGTGCTGGGGCCAGCGAGGCCAGCATCGGAGCCTGCCTTGAGGCAAGGCCGGTACTGGGGCCTCCGAGGCCAGGACAAGAGTCTGCCGAGGGGTTAGGCCGGTGCTGGGGCCAGCGAGGCCGGCATCAGAGCCTGCCTTGATGCATGACCAGTGCTGGGGCCTCCAAATCTGGGATCGGAGCCTGCCAAGGGGTTAGGCCGGTGCTGGGGCCAGCGAGGCCGGCATCCGAGCCTGCCTTGAGGCATGACCAGTGCTAGGGCCTCCGAGGCCGGGATCGGAGCCTGCCGAGGGGTTAGGCCGGTGCTGGGGCCAGCGAGGCCGGCATCAGAGCCTGCCTTGAGGCAAGGCCGGTACTGGGGCCTCTGAGGCCGGGATCAGAGCCTGCCGAGGGGTTAGGCCAGTGCTGGGGCCAGTGAGGCCAGCATTGGAGCTTGCCGTGAGGCAAGGCCGGTACTGGGGCCTCCGAGGCCAGGATAAGAGCCTGCCGAGGGGTTAGGCCGGTGCTGGGGCCAGCGAGGCCAGCATCGGAGCCTGCCTTGAGGCAAGGCCGGTACTGGGGCCTCGAGGCCAGGATAAGAGCCTGCCGAGGGGTTAGGCTGGTGCTGGGGCCAGCGAGGCCGGCATCGGAGCCTGCCTTGAGGCAAGGCTGGTACTGGGGCCTCCAAGGCCAGGATAAGAGCTTGCCGAGGGGTTAGGCCGGTGCTGGGGCCAGCGAGGCCGGCAGCGGAGCCTGCCGTGAGGCATGACCAGTGCTGGGGCCTCCGAGGCCAGGATCGGAGCATGCCGAGGGGTTAGGCCGGTGCTGGGGCCAGCAAGGCCGGCATCGGAGCCTGCCGTGAGGCAAGGCCGGTACTGGGGCCTCCGAGGCCAGGATAAGAGCCTGCCAAGGGGTTAGTCCGGTGCTGGGGCCAGCAAGGCCGGCATCGGAGCCTGCCTTGAGGCATGACCAGTGCTGGGGCCTCCGAGGCCGGGATCGGAGCCTGCCGAGGGGTTAGGCCGGTGCTGGGGCCAGCGAGGCCGGCATCGGAGCCTGCCGTGAGGCAAGGCCGGTACTGGGGCCTCCGAGGCCAGGATAAGAGCCTGCCGAGGGGTTAGGCCAGTGCTGGGGCCAGTGAGGCCGGCATCGGAGCCTGCCGTGAGGCATTACCAGTGTTGGGGCCTCCGAGGCCGGGATTGGAATCCTGCCAATGGGTTAGACCGGTGCAGGGGCCAATGGCCAGCATCGGAGCCTGGCGTGAGGCAAGTTCACTCCTGCGGCCTCCAAGGTCGGGACCAAAGCCAGCTTAGGGGTTTGACCGGTTCAGGGGCCAGCGAGACCAGAACTGGGTCCTCCCATGCGGCAAGGCCGCTGCTTGAGCCAGCGAGGTCTGTATCAGTCCACTGAGTAGCCAGTCCACTACTGGGACCATCAAGAGTGGGATTGGTACTTGCAACGCAGCATGCACAGAGAAATATCGCAGAAAATATAAATCAGACGCTTCTCTTAATCAGCAATAACTAGGAGGAAAAGGGCAACAGGAAGAGGTTGAGCTATAGAAAGGGCCCTATAGTGAAGCAACTAATGTGACCAATCAGAGGGTATGTAATACTGGAGGACGGAGCCTCTTTAAAACGCAGGAGGTACATAAACAAATGTATCAAAGTAAATCACCAAAGAAGTGTGGGATGGAGGGAGGGGGAGGGAATGGGACGGGGGGCTGGAGGAGGGCTAATTGGATGATGTGTGCTTGTATATCCTCTCAAGTGTTGTACTCCAATGTGATTGATATATGACTACAATGCACCAATTTAAAAAATAAATTAATTTAAAAAATAAAAAATAAATAAAAATGAAAAAAAAAATAAAATATGTAGCATGAAAAGATGCTCTTGGCACCAGTCCATCTTTTTCTCCCCCAGTCTTTATTTCTGTACTAATGAAACAATATTGGATACAGAACTCTCCCATGCATTACATATAATGGACTATAGGTAAATGTGCTTCAGAATGTGCTGCGCCTTCTTCCCCAGTCTAAAACTGAGCAAGGCTCGTTTTAGCAGGAATGCTGCATGGCAGACATTCCCTGGAACAGGCGCGTGGCATCTCCTTCTGGGGAATAGTATTAGCCCTGGGGATTTGGGGATTTTCTGGAATTGGCTTTGTTACCAAAAGATACCTGAGACTCATGTTATTAATGGCTTCAAATTGTTTTAAATAATTCAAGATTTACTCTCTGAAACTGTAACATTTATGTATGAGTTCCACCTAAATTTCCAAATAACCGATCTAACAAGAATTCTATAAAGACTCAGACAATAACAAGCAGAACAAGCCTTAAAGGCAACCGATCCTCCCAAGGATTTCCCAAGCAATATTAACAATACACCTACAACAAAGCCAAGACAAGTTGTTCCCACTGTCATGAGTTCTAAAAAGCCAGCATATTTAATCAGAGGTAGGCTATGATAGAGTGGCTACCGACCCCCCAGGAACCCTACCCCCTTTTGGTTGTGCAATGGGTATGTGGACAGCAGCAGAATAGATGGGTACCAGGCACAGCCTTGGTACATGGGAAAGTATGAAATGTTCCTCTCCTTAGTAGTGCCTATTGATTAAAAAACAATGATGTATATTAATCAGAGAGTATAATGCTTAGCATAGGATATTATTTTGATATTATATTAGTAGTTAATTATAAACTTCTGATCTTTTCCATGGTTGCTTGTAAGAGGAAATGTTCCCTTAAAAAGAAACCTGGTCATCTGTCACCTTGCCTTAATGTATTAGTTCTTTTTATACTTACTGATAGATTATTTCTAGAAAAAATTGCAAGAGTAGAATGTAGCCAAAAAAGAAAGTATAAAACGCTTGCCAAAACCGAAAGTAAATAGAGCAGCTTCACTCTCCATTGCATCTGTGTGCTATTTCTCTGCCGAACTTCACCGACTCCTCACTCCACCGCTAGTGGACCCCCGACTCTTGCTAGGGCTGAACCCCGGCAAGAATGTAACTTCACTTGATCCAAAGAAGGTACATGGCCATGTTTCCTAAAGGTTTCATACCATTCGGTCATCTGAGTAAAGGGTGTCTTTCTTTAAACTCAATCACTTTGGTTTCCATTTTTGTTTTCTTTGATAATATGTATTATCATTTAAATTAAGACATTCTAGAATAAACATTGTTAAATGTGCGTCTTCTGTGTCTATGTCTGTGTAAGATGTATACATACTCTATATGTAAAATTGGTTTCAAAATATCTGAAGTGAGACTCACCATTCCAAAGGAGATTTTTCAGGGACTAAAGCTGTTTTTTCAAATCTATACTGAAGTGTTATTTGTTAGCATAAGAAATGTTGGAAATGAATTTTCATTGGCAAAATAAATGTTACAAATAAAAATTTATATATAATGCTTTATATAACTAACTATATTTATTATGCATATTAAATATATAGTTATATAATATATATAGTAGTGGCTTCATTGTTATTATATGAACAAAGCATAATAATTTGTCTCAGTAACTGAATATACTTATAGTAGGGCTTTAGTTCTCTAGATGAGTGGTATATACTATCCAGTTCAGTAATATTGTGATATGATGGCTAGTGTTCAAAAGCTGAGATTAAGAATTTGTGTTATGCCAGGTGTGGTGGCACATGCTTCTAATCTCAGCATTTGGGAGGCTGAGGCAGAAGGACCTGGGTTTACAGTCAGCCTCAGCTACTTAGTGATGCCGTTTGCAACTCAGTGAGACCTTGTTTCAAAATAAAAAATAAGTTTTTACCCCATTATGATGTATAAATACAATGCACCAATAAAAATTAAATTAATTGGAAAGAAAGAAAGAAAGAAAGAAAGAAAGAAAGAAAGAAAGAAAGAAAGAAAGAAAATAAAAAATAGGGCTAGGGATATAGCTCAGAGGTAGAATGCCTCTGGGTTTTGTCCCCAGTACCTAAAAAAAAATTGTCGTAATTTCTAAAAATCATTTTATGTTTTGAGTTTTAAATCTAGTAATTGGTGTGTTACACCATTAAAAACCATGAGGTTTTTGTTTTGGGGGGTAGATACCCAGGACTGGTATAGTTGTGTCATATGGTAGGTTCATTCCCATTCTTTTTAGGATCCTCCACACTGTTATTTACGGTAGTTTCACTAATTTTTAATTCCTCCAACAGTGTATCAGAGTTCCTACTTCTCCACATCCTTGTCAGCATTTGCTGTTGTGTTTTAAGTAACTGCCATTCAAATGAGTTAGGTGAAATCTCAGGGCAGTTTGGATTTGCATTTCTCTGATTGCTAATTATGTTGAATATTTTTCACACATTTATTGGTATTTGTATTTCTTCTTTTGTGAATATCTATTTAGTTCAATTGTCCATTTTTAATTGGGTTATTTTGGGGGCTTTTGACACTAAGTTTCTTGATCTCTGGTTTTAGATATTAGTCTTCTATCAGAGGAGTAGCTGAATAATGCATGCTTATCTATGTTTATAGCTGCACAATACTACTGGATATAAACACCAGGGAATTCTGCTCAGCCATAAATAAAAACAGAATTATGTAATTTTCAGATAAGTGAATGAAACAGGAGAACATTATGCTGAAATTAGACAGTCACAAAAAGTGAAAAGTCCGATGCTCTCCCTCATTTTTGGAAACCAGGGAAAAATTTGGATATAAGAGGGACTCCAGACAAAGGAGGAAAAAATCTCATTTGAGTGAAAAAGGTGACCTAATTAGGGAGATACGAGGGGGAAAGGGAAACACCTCTAAGGTCATGATGTACAAACACAGACATAATAAAGCCAATCACTTTGCTGAGCATAGAAAGGAGGGGAGGGGGAGATAGGAAGGAAACTTGGGGGGAGGATTCAGTGAGTACTGTGTGCATGTATGCCTCTATCACCCTGAATTCAACCAAATATATAATTACAATCTGCAATAAATAAATAAATAAATAAATAAATAAATAAAATACCAAAAAACATGAGGAACTTGTATTTTAAATTTTTTATAAATAATCATTAATTTTTTATTTTATTTTTAAAAAGTGTTGGCCTGAAAGAGATTAGAATAAAATGATGCAGTTTGAAACACTATCCAGTTCCTTGCTGGTCTTACAGCCTCACATCCACCTTAAATAGAGAATGTTGGTTTTCCTATCATAATACTATTGAATCCTTCTAGGACTAAACATTTTACACATGGAGCTATCATAGGGTCTAAAAGGTGAGGTTATTGTCTGATGGCCGGCCTTCCTTCCTTCCTTCCTTCCTTCCTTCCTTCCTTCCTTCCTCTTCCTTCCTTCCTTCCTTCTTCCCTCCCTCCACACCCCTTCTATTTCTCCTTTAATCCTTTCTTTCTTTCTTTATTTATTTCTTTATTTCTCTTTCTTTCTCTACTTGTTATTAAATATTACATAGAGTAGATCTTTATTTCTCAAATATAATATATTGTTCATCAAAATTAAGTTACATCTCAATATAATACCCAACCTGATATTCATATCCAGGTGAGGGGATATACAGTCTTTGTTCTCACTTACACAAATTCTAACATTTACCAGAAGAATTTCCCAGTTGCTAAAATATCAAATGGGCTTAGTTTTGCCATTTATATCCCCAGTTAAATAAATATTTTTGTTAGTTCTGTTTTGAAACTTATATAATCATAGTTCCTATTGATGTGTGTGTGTGTGTGTGTGTGTGTGTGTGTGTGTGTGTGTGTGTTACTGGAGATTGAACCCAGGGGCATTGTACCTCTGAGCTACAACCCTAGCCTTATTTTATTTTTTATTTTGAAACAGGGTCTTGTTAAGTTGCTGAGGCTGCCTTTGAACCTGTGAGAGTCCTATTTTAGGATTCCGAATACTAGGATTATAGGTGTGCAGCAACATGTCTGGTTCTACTGATGTTTTTAAATACTTAAGGTTATAGATTCATTATTAGGAGGACAAATAAACCATATGCAGTATCTATGGCAATGCAGAACTATCCATGAAGTTATAAAGGAGACACAAGGAACTTTCCCTAGGGAGTTACAACTAAACCTTCATTTGCAGCTAGCTCACTTGTCCAGTACTCAGACTGTGGCCAAGATGGCAGCAACCATATGTGAGCAACTTTATCTGGACCATAGCACATGAGCATGTACCCTCAGCCTCTCCAAGGTAGAAATCTACTTCAGTAATACTTTCAGAAAGAAAGTATACTAATACCGTAATAACATCTCAGGTTTAACTGCTATCTAATCTTGAATTAACTTCAAGAAAGATAAATTTTCTTATAAAGAATTAGAGCTTTCAACAGTCTAGAAAACACTAGCAAATTGACTGATATCCTAAATGTGAACTTTAATGATTACCACTTAGAAATTTAAAGTTCTACAATTGTCCCTACTAGGCTTTTTTTTTTTTTTTTTACACAGAAATAACTACCTCTACAGCTGTTTCCTGACACATAATAAATTGAAAAGTGTGCAATGTTTTCTACAAAGGATTTGCTTTGGAATATCTATTCTCCAAACACATGGGCATTTTTGAATCACTAAGTTCCTGCAAAAAGGAAAATAAATGCTTCTCTGGAATTTAGGGTGATTGGATGACTGTTACCTTTTAACATCAATTATGTTTTTTCTTTATGAGGAATTTGGAATGTAAAGCATTCAAGAGCTATTAATATCCTAATATAATTCATCCTATACACTTATGGAGCTCCGTAAGGTATTTGAAAAATTAGGGGTTATCTATATCTAACGTTCATAAAATAACTGCCATATGTCACATAAACATTAACGTGACAACACTATCCTGTTATTAAGTTAAATATATAAAAACAAATAAATCAGCTTTTATATAGTCTTTCTAAACATAGGTAAAGCCATAATTATGTACATTCTCAAAGAGACTTGTTTCAATCAATACCAGAACATGCATAGTAATTTAGATGTAAGATTGTTAAGATATTTAAAAATATGTGAGCCAGATATGAATACACTCAGGAAATCATGTTTTAAATTTATTCTTTATTAGTAAATGCATTGGTTCTTGTAGTTAAAAGTCTTTCTTTTCAAATTACATAGAATTCCTGATACATTCCAACTTAAGAAAGACCATGTAGTTACTTTTCCAAACATAATACATTCATGAAGAAGAATGTGATAGAGCCAGGAATGGTGGCACATGCTTGTAATCCCAGCATTTGGAAGGTTAAGATAGGAGGATTGTGCAGGTTCGAAGCCAGCTTCAGCTACTTAGTGAGACCCTTTGAAACTCGGTGAGACCCTGTTTCAAAAATAAAGAATAGCCAGGTGTGGTGGCACACACTTGTAATCCCCATGCTTGGGAACCTGAGACAGGAGGATCGCACAGGTTCAAAGTTAGCCTCAGCTACTTAGTGAGACCCTGTTTCCAAATAAAATATAAAATAGGTCTGGGAGTATAGCCCGGAGGTAGAAAGCCTATGGATTCTTCCTTAGTACAACCAATAAATAAATAAGTAAATAAATGAGAATAAAAAGTAGGGCTGGGGGTGTCACTCAGAGGTAGAATGCCCCTGGGTTCCATCCAGTACCACAAAAAAAAGAATGTGATAGAAACCTAATTCATGTCTATAAATTATATACAAATCATACTTTAATTTTGGCTTTAAGAAAGAATTTTAATTCAAAGACTTTCTAAATGGTCTTTGATGTTAATTCTGTAAATGGAATAATACGGAATTAATTCGATGCAAATACATATAGTGAAACACCAAAATGATTTATAATGTATTGATACATACAAACCTTGCACAGGAATAACTGTCAATCAGAACACAAATAGTCAGCCCATAAATGATTCATGCTGTCTTAAATTTCAGAAGCTAAGTTGTAAAGTTTGATGAACCAATAAATTTGGATGAACTGTATTAAATTAAACTCTACATGTATAAACCCTCATATTTACAAAGAAATTTACTAGATGTTATCTTGTTTCCGCTCATAAGCATTAAAAGGAGGCAAATCAAGAAAATAGCATTATTTATAATGTGAAGAAGTCGACGCTAACCTGTATATGAGTGTTGGTGTAAGTATTATTACACAGTTGTTTTCAGGTGATGCTCCATTCATTCTTTGGTGCTTTGACTTGGTTTCTCTCTACATCCTTAAGTCCTTCTGCTACCATGCTAAACTAATCTCTTCCATACAACGAGGGATGTTAGAATATTATTCAAAGAAATCAATGGTGCTCTGGATATACAGGGTTAATTTAGCTCTGTTTTCTTTTTGTGAAAGGTATTAAGCATAGTGTAGGTAGCTGTTGCTCCACAAGAAATCTTAATCTCCATCTCCACAACAGTATAAACTCAGTGGGAAATTTTTAGTATTCCTTGGTGTTTTGGGAAAATATTTCCATGAGAATCCTCAATACCCAAAACAAAATGGAAACTAATCACAGGAAATGAAGGAACCAATAGGATAATGGAAGAACAAAGAACATAGTCAAATGTGAATAAAGTACAAATCTGTGGATGAGTCACATGACTGCCAGTGGCAAATTTGAACATGGATGAGCCTTCATCAAAATCTCATATCTAAAAAGTCAATTTTAACAAAGTGAGCTGTTTCCAAAAATCAGATTAAAAAAACCACACTATTAATCTTAAATCTTGCTAACTTTCTAAACAAGATACCTGCCTTTCATTCATCTAGCTTTTCCCTGTCAAGTAAAGATTAAAGCATAATCCAAGATAAAATTTTACATGTTGACACTTAAACATTTTTCTTGACATTTGGTCAGAGCTGAAAATCCAGCCAACCATGATTTTTTGACAGAATGACAGAAACAAGCAAAGCATATTCTCTTCTCTTTTTATTTTGAGAACAATATAATAATTGAAGTGGCTTTCTTAAAGCATGTTCTATAAGATGTTAATAACTGAGATGTGGAAAAAACACAAACAAACAAAAATAAATAAAACAAAAATATTCTGTGGTCAAGTCACTTGTTAATCATTAGGTAAAACCAAATCTAAAAGATCTCTTTAGTTCAAAAATTTTACAGCTTTAATTATACTTGCAATCATTACATTCCTTCCTTTTTGTGGTGTATGTTATAGCTCCACATGCCGAGAGTATGTGTGAGGAACTGTTTCTCTAAAGGGTCTCCCAGCCACATGCCCAGCCTAAGTCCTGGCACTTGGCAGGCCTGACACCCTGAAATTACATTTTTTATATGGTTTATTCTAGTAGTATGTTTGTAGTCTCTCAATTTTACATAAAAGTATTCTTTCCTCTGTCTTGTTATTCAAAAATCATTTGTAGAATTATTTTAATTTTGTAATTATAATTTTTATTAGTGCCTTGTATTTATACATCATAATGGGTAAAAAAAAAAAACTTGTGTAGACATAGATGTACATATCAACCAGCCAGCCCCCACCCAGTCCCCACCTCACTCCCTCCCAGTCCCTCTTTCCCATGCTTGGTTTAGTGGTTGACTTCAATATGAATAAGTATATAATGTGCTTTCAAGAGTTTCCCTCTCCCCTCCTCCTATCCCCACATTTAGGTTGCCTTATTTGCTCCTTTATAGGACCTACTTTTTCACATGGAGTTTCTCCTATGACCCCTTTCACCCTAGCTTTCACATATTAGGGAAAAGCATCCGATTCCTTACTTTTTGTGACTGACTAATCTCGCTTATCATAATGTCCTCAAGAACCATCCATTTCCCTGAAAATACTGCAATTGTATTTTTTTTTATGGCTGAGAAAAATTCCATTGTGTACATATCCCACAGTTTTGTAATCTATTCATCTGTTGATGGAAATCTTGGTTGGTTCCATAGTTTGGCTATGGTGAAATGTGCAGCTATGAACATAGATACACATGCATTAGTTTGGTAGTTTGGTTTACTTTCTTTTGGGTAGATACCCAGAAGTGGAATTACTGTATCAAATGGGAGATTTGCTCCCATTCTTCTGAGGATTTTCCATACTGTTTTTCAAAGTGGTTGCACTAATTTGTAATCCCACCAACAATGTTTTAGAGTTCCCACTTCTCCACATCCTCGCCAGCATCTGTTGTTGTTTGTGTTTTGAATGATTGTCATTCTAGTTGGAGTTAGGTGAAATCTCAGGGTAGTTTTGATTTGTATCTCTCTGATTGCCAATGATGTTGAGCATTTTTTAATGCATTTATTGGCCATTTGAATTTCTTCTTTCGTGAAGTGTCTATTTAGTTCACTTGCCCATTTTTGATTGGATGATTTGTTTTTTTAGTGTTGAGTTTCTTGAGTTCTCTGCATATTTAGATATTAGTCCTCTATCGGAGGGGTAGGTGGCAAAAATCTTCTCCCATTCTGTTGGCTCTTGATTGAGATTCTTGACAGTTTCCTTTGCTGAACAGAAGCTCTTCAGTTTTATGAAATCCCACAGAAAGCCTACCATCGAAGAAAAGCCCAGGAACAGATGGTTTCCCAAGTGAATTCAATTCATACAAGAGCTAATACCAATACTCCTCAATCTATTTTGTGAAATAGAAAAAATAAAGAACTCTCCCAAATACATTCTATGAAGCCAACATCACATTAATACCAAAACCAAATAAAGATAGTTCAAGGAAGGAAAACTACAGGCCTATATCTTTGATGAATTTGGATGCAAAACTGCTAAACAAAATACTGGCAGCATGCATTCAAAAACACATAAATAAAATCATACATTATAACCAATTAGGGTTCATCCCAGGGATTCAAGGCTGGTTCAACATATAAAAATCAATCCATGTAATTCATCATATAAACAGAACCAAAGACAAAGATTTTTTAAAATTTTTTATGGCTGTCTAGTATTTGACATTTTGTGGAAGATATATTTGTCTAATGAAGTACTTCTCAGAAAAAAATAAATAAAATTAAAAGCTTAATACTTAGCAAATGAGGCTATTTATTGCTGAATGGTGATACTTATATAAGAATGAATATAATCTAACATGACAGAAAGCAGATCAATGGTTCCCAGCACATCTAGGGATATGCTTTTCCTATAAAAAGATAGAAGAAAAATTTGAGGAGGTGATGAAAATATTCTACATCTTAATTGGAGTAGTGGTTAAGTGTGTGAGTGTGTGTGTGTATAATATTTATACATTCTATGTATATGCTCATATAATATGTTAGGTATATTATATGTTATAATGTAATATATGTATATAAACCCATTGAAATTCATTGCTTAAAATGAATACATTTATTACTTATAAATTAGACCTTAATAAAGTTAACTTAAAATGCTTATTTATAATTTTTCATTTCATGAATGTTTTGTAAATAGAATCATGTGACATGCAATCTTTTGATTTGAGGTTTTTTCCAAAGTACAATATCGTTAAGACCCATGCTTAAGACAGCTACACAAGCTGTCACAGGGATGGAGAGCAGATGGGTGGTTGCCAGTTGCTAGAAGCATTAGTGGCAGGAGGAAGGGTAGGTGTGACTAGACAGTGAGTTCTTTGTGATGGTGATGGAATAGCTCTATAATCTTTATTGTGGTGTTTAGATGAATCTACGCATATGATAAAATAATGAAAATCTGAGTTCTTTGTACCTATGTCAGATCATTGATTTTGATGCCATAACATAATTATGTAATATTTAACTCTTGAGAGAAATTTGTTAATTAATATACATATATACAGGATCTCTCAGTACTATCTTTGCAATGTTCTATGAATTTATGATTATTTTTAAATTACTCCCCAAATAATCCATTATTATATTTGATTTGATATGGAGTACTATATGGGTTGAATTGTATCTCCTCTCTTAATATGGCTGTTTTTGGAAATCCTAACTTCCTATGTGACTGGATAGGACTGTATTTAGAGATAGGGCCTTTAAAAAGGTATTTAAGACTAAATGAGGCCACTGGGGTGGGTTCTAATCTGATCTTACTGGTGTATTTATAAGCCACTCACAGAAGAAAAATCATATGAAGATACCATAGGACAGACCATCTACAACAAGTCAAGGAAACAGACCTTGGGAGAAACTAACCCTGCTGATGCCTGGTCTCTGACACTGAAACTGTGATTGGGAGTAGTCATAGGCAGAGTTTTGTAGTTTGATCCAGCCAGCCAGCCAGCCACCGGCTTTGTTGTGGCAGGCCTAGCTGATATCATCAAATGTAAGCAAACTTAGAACTCAAGAAAGTCTCTAAACAGTCTAAGGATAAGCATTATGGTTCTCGTTCTGTAGAAGAGGAAACTAAGCCCTAGAGAGCTTTCTGGGCTAGTTTAAGACCACAAGACTAGAGAGACTGATAGAGATGAACCCTCCTCTGCCCAACTTGCACATTCTACTGCAGGATGCTGGCAGCAAAGTCTTTCAAATAAGGATTTATTTTAAGGTATTGTGGGGCAAAATAAAGGCACTGTATAATTCTGATCATCAGAACTCAGAACCAATATTTTATAAAGGTTAAATACTTTGAAGAAGGAATGTAGTGCCTTGCTGAAAGGGCATTTAGCAGATTTAGGACCTTTTGAAATAGCCAATTATAAGTTTCATGAAATCACAACTGAGGTTTTCTATTAAGATTCTTGAAGGAAATAGTCATTTTATTTAGCTCCTAGACAGAGTCATTTTATTTTATTTTTAAATTAAATAAAACCAAAAATGCTATGGTTTCACAAAGTGCTCATTTTAAATGAATATACATAAGAAAAATAATGCCAGATATGTTTCTATTCTCTCAGTTGGGAACTGGAGCAAAGAACATCCTGGAGAGAAGGAGGTTAATGTTCATTGAGTGTTTGCTATAACAAAGCTACCATATTATCCAGTAAGACATGCTATTGGTTGCCACAGAACTATTTAACATCTTTTAAATAACATCAGTCAAACAAATGAAACATAAAATATGTGCATTTGCTGTACCATAAAATAGTATAAATCAAAATGAAACATGGATAATGTGTTTAAGATGCTCCTCATTAAATTTAGGGAAAAAAAAGAGATAAAAATAGCATATCATTCCAAAAGAAAAATGGCAATGTTCAGAATAGTATATAAAATATAGTTTATAGTTATTTTAATATTGCCCCAACATTACTACTATGTAAAAGGAATAAGACATGTTAAACTTGAACAAAAAGAGAAAATGCATAAATAATGACATTAGAGATACATTCAGAGCTGGTCCTGGTGGTATACTTCTGTAATCCCAGTATTGGGAGGCTAAGACAGGAGGATCACAGGTTTGAGGCCAGATAGGGCTGGGAGTGTAGTGTAGAGGTAGAATGTCCTTGAATTCAATCCCTAGTAACCGCCTCAGAAAAAAAAAAAAAAAAAAAAAAACTTTCAAGGTATATGTTATGTTGATGAGCTTGCTGAAAAAGTACAAGATCTTTGAAATGAAAGTTATGCATATAAAATCTCACATGTGTCACTTGAATAGAACGAGGATTTTACATTTCATTATATCATCACCTAGAATTACTATTAAGTATTCGAGTCTCTCACAATATCTTACTATCAGTGTCTTTAATGAAATTAATTATTTGAATGATATCTTCATTCTGCTTCCATATTTTAAGGGACATTGCTTATTCTTTATCAGAACATCCTCTCACAGTGAGAAGGATAGTGATCTGTGCGCTGTAGAAACGGTGAAAGCAGAATTTGAGAACTAAATAAACATTTAATTCCTTTTTATCATCTCTGTAGCTATCTGTACTATGGAAACAGCTCCCAGTAGGATGGCCTGTGAGAATTCTTTAAGCATGAAGTTATCGTACTGCCAGTGCACGGGCCTGGGTGATGCTTGGCATGGCCTTGATTTTAAAGGAAGATGAGTGTAACTAAAGTGCATCTTAATAAAGCTAGCTCTGCCTTTAAATTTTATAAATCATCCCTGGGTTAATTTGTAAGAATGTATACTACAAAGCTTAATGTTTCTAAAACACTGGTCAGAATGGTAAAACATCACAGCAAAAGATGCATAAAATAGGTAAAGTCTTGGAAAAAGTACTACATTTTTTCACAAATTAGGCATGGAAACAATTGATAGATAATATTAAAATAATATTGCTCTCACACACACACACACACACACACACACACACGCACACTTCACTATTTGTGAAAATGCCAGAATTTTCTTCCAATTGAATATTTTTGTGTAGATGACATTTGAATTTTTATTTCTAAATATTTAAAGTTAGAAAAATAAGTAATTTTACCTGTTGACTAAAAGTGCTTTCAGTGACTTTTAGCTTTGAACTCACCACACTAAATATTTAGATGGAAATATTGAATAAATGTATATGTATTTCAGATGAACTTTTTTAACCCCTAAGTTTCAATTTTATATCATCATATCAGAAGAGTTTTTTATTATTTTATGCTGACAGAAATCACGAAGTCTAAGGACTATCTCAGGGAATTATCAAATATCTTTATGCTTTCTAATTAGTATCGTCAGGAAATATAGATTGCCAAAACAAACATTTTACAAAAACAAATAATTGAAAGAAAGATAAAGTATTTAGCTCCTAGGATTTTTAGACAGGCAAATGTTTTAAGCTTCGAGATGATTTTGCTTTTAAACTCCAGAGAAGAAATATGTTCAACCTCTAGGGAAGTTAATCCTTTCATGATTTCTCATATTACTCGTCTAAAAAGGAAAAAGGCAATGGAAGACAAAGAAGACCAAACAGATGATTAAAAACATGAGTCAGCTGAGAAATGGAGAATTCAGTTTATTTCAACAGGCATTAAATGCTTAATGTAAATTGTGTAGTGTGTCAAATACTGTTAGGAAATCAATGATGAATTAATAAGACATTTTTTCCTGCCATCAAAGAGCTCTCCATTAAGCAAGGAGCAAGCCATGTGGTCAAATTTACAAAATAATGTTTCAACTGTGTTAGTATAAGTAGGTGGATGAAAGCCAGTGAGAAGACCTTCAAAGACCCCTGAGAATTCTGTGTGTCTGGAGAAAAGAAATGGGGCTGGGGGTGATGCAGAGGCTAGATGCTATGTACAGTGTTTATTGTGAATTTGCATCCTAAATTGATTAACCCAGCTTTAAATTTTACCACTATACATCTGTGACTATTTAATAATTGGTTTATTTTGTTTTCTTAGTTTATGAGATTAAGTATTTTATTTCATTCATTATTTTTTTACTCACTAAAAGACTTTTTACACCATTCAAATAATTCTATGTTTTCATATGAAGTTATCAATACGAATCTCAATAACATGTGCGTGGAGGAGAAGGAAAGGAGGTGGGGCCTGGTGGGAAACACAGCAGGTGCTGTGTGCACACGTTTCCATCACTCTGAATTCCATTACGATGTATAATAACAATGCACCAATAAAATAAATGCCTTTTTGGAATCTGCTTTGCTAGTTTCTTATTGCATCCTCAAAGTTTGATCCCTCAATAAGCACACATGTTTTATTTTCTTTTGTTTGTTTTTATTTTTTATTTTTATTATTTTTTTTTTTTGTGTGTGTGTGTGGTACTAGGGATGGAAACAGGGACATTCTACCTCAGAGACAGACCCTCAGCCCTATTTTTTAATTATTATTGAAACAGGGTGTCACTAAGTTGCAGAGGGCCTCAATAAGTAGCTGAGGCTGGTTTTGAAACTGTGATCCTCCTGTCTCAGCCTCTCAAGTACTGGAATTACAAGCAGGCATGCATAGCCACGCCTGGTTTCATGTTTCATTTGTCTGATAACACTCCTATGTAGGATTTTGGAGACTGATTCTACTGTCTGTTTCTCTTGGCTCTCACTCATGGGACTTCATTGTCCTCTTCATTTTGTTTTGAGCATGAACTTTGGAAGTTTTGAAGCTTTAGCTGAAGTTGAGTTCCTTCAAAGTTGATTTACATTTGTTTTGGCAGGAGCTCTAGAATTACCTCTAACTGAGAATCATTTTATCCTAAGGTTAGAGCTTGAAGCTTATTATTGTTTTCTGGTTATAGGTTGTGAGTAAATTTCAGCCCAAGCACACAGGAGTGTTGCCTTGAGTATACAACATTCTCAGCGGAGTCTTTTCTCCCCTCCACCCATTGTCAATGTCAAGACAAACAGTACTCCTGGTCATATCCTTCTGGGAAGGATGGGGGAGTGAGGCTTGAAGTGTGTGCCCCTTTCATATTTTACTACGGGTCTTCAATCAGATACAAATTTTTGAGAATTTCTTAAGCTTTTTCTTCTGCCATTTCCCCCTCTCTTTGGTTTTCTTTCTTTATTTTTTGGTATTGGAAATAAAACCCAAGGGCATTCTAGCTCTAAGTTACACTCCCAGCCCTATTTTATTTTTTAAAAATTTTATTGGTGCATTGTAGTCATAAATCTTAATAGGGTACAAGATGGTGGAGGCATACGTGCACACATCACCCAATTAACCCCTTACCCAATTCTTGCCCCATTCCCTCTTCCTCCCTCCTTCTCATGCTTGGCTTAGTGATTGACATTGATATGTTTGTTAATGTACATCATGTACATTAGAGGATTTCCCTCTCCCCCCGAAACAGAGTCTCTCTAAATTGCTGAGGGTCTCACTAAGTTGCTGAAATTGAACTTGAACCTATTACTCTTCTGTCTCAGTTTCCCATGTAATGGGATTACAGCTGTGTGCCATCCATCCAGTTCTCCTGCCATTTTTTTTTTTTTTTTTGGTTGGTACTGGAGATGGAACCCTTCTACCTCTGGGCTACACTCCCAGACCTATGTTTTATATTTTTATTTGGAAACAGAGTCTCTTAAGCCAGCGAAGCTGGCTTCGAACCTGTGTGATCCTCCTGTCTCCGCCTCCCAAGTGCGGGGATTACAAGCGTGCGCCACCACACCTGGCTACAACCTTACTTTTAAAGGAAGGAGAGTCTTTTATTTTTTGTTTCCTTATATTATAAAATACTACAAATAACTTCCTGTAGATAGCAGAACTAAGTCACCTTCTTTCTTGCCCTTCTTTCTATGTTACTTCGGTTCTGTTTGAGAAGAGAGGATATTTTAAAATGAGAGAGAGATGGCTGCATTGACTGAAATTTCTTTTCCTTCATTTCTTTCTAGATTCTCTCCTCATTTACAAGGAGATATCATGTAGGCTTCGAACTACATTTCACTTAATGAAGATAATGAAGATGTTCTGTCCTAAATTTGATCCCTACCAAGATACAAGCCAACCTTTCTCTCTCTCTCTACTTCTCTCTCTAGTTTTCTCTTTAGTTTTCTAAAGCCCGGCACTCCTGACATTTTTACCTACATGATAATAAAAATAGGCACCTGACTGAGCAATGCTCAGTGCATGACTCCTGGGTGAAAGCAAGCATCCAGATGTGCTTCAGTCTGCAGTCCTGCTTACATTTCAGTTTTAATCTTGGGAGGCAGATGAAAGAGCAGCCCCTAGTATTGGGAAGCCAGCCTGGTACTCATGAGACATTTTGTTATTCTCCTATTAAGCACAATCTCACAGAATACCAATGCTAGACAAGAGTACTCTGCACCCATGAAAAAATTAAGATAAAACAAAGTCACTTCATATTGTTTTCTAAATGTAGACAAAAACAAAATAGTCATTATACTATTCACAAAATACCAAATCTCCCCATCTCTTAGCCAAAATGAGTGACTGACACTTCCTTACTATTTACCCAATTCTTGAACACCTTCCCACTATATAAAATGTATTAAGATACCCAATCAGAGAATTATTATTGCTTTTTTTCTTCATTCAATCTACCAGAAAACCCTGTTTCCTTAGAACCTTTAAATCACTTAAACAAAGGTCAAATCCTGTAATAGGTTATTTATAACATTTTTTACAGAGCAATACCTCCTCATTCCCTATAGTGAATGTTCTCCTTAATGTAATGAGCAGTAAATTCCAACTTCTTTAATTCAGGATTTGCTCATGGTGGTATTGGCTGAAGGGCATTGACAGCCTCTAAGTATTCTATGTCTTTGTTATTATCATTATTTTGTAAGCTCAGAGCTCAATGCAACATGTGAAAATATTATAAAAACAATTTATCCATCTTATTATTGCTTTGTAGCAGACACATAATTTGGAATATCTAAAATGCCTTATTATAAACATCTATGAATTACATTTAAAATGATCTATAAAAATAAGAAAAGGAACAAAGAAAAAGCAGTTTAGTATTGGGTAATTATTTAATAGTACAGTCAATATGTTACTTTGAAAACAAACAAAAGCTTAGAATTAATTTGTAAGTAGAAAAAACACTGGTCAAGCTGAAGCGCTTTCAAGGGCATGTTCATACATATGTTGTATCATATGGAACCCTTAACTACAAATGACTGTACCAGTAATGAGAACTTCATGAAAATGTAGCCATTTTAAATTCTGATCCAAGGGAAGAAAGCTCTGATGGAGCCCATCACAGGAATATCATCAAAGAATGGCTTGCTCTATAGGGTACTGAACTATTTTAATACCTAGTTAAGCAGTATGCAGTATTCATTTGGGTAACTCACTACTTTCATATAATAGAAACAATATAAAAGTGTATACTTGGTAAATATTTTAAAAATAGTTTAGTTTTCTATGAATAAATCAATTATAATTGGTCATTTTTTTCATCATTAATATGTCTCTTTGGAAATTCCTCAGAAGTGAGAAACATCTATCAAAATTATTTTCAAAGTTTATGACCATTTTATGAATACTAAATTTGACAATCGGTGACTTTTAAATATATTATCTAAATATTTGTTAATTTTGATATTGCAGTTTTCCTATTTTGGAGTCATTAGACCATTTTTGCTTTGCCCTCCTCAGAGATTTTTTGTAGGTCTTTACCAAGTTATACGCTGTAAGATTATTCTTATGATTCCAAATAAATAAAATTGTTCATACAGATATAATGTCTGACACCTCCAGTGCCATGTTTTCTCTTGGGGAGTGAAAATGGGGCAAGCCAGAAAAAGGCTAAGAATTGTGAAAAGCACTGAAAATTCAAAAAGAGAAGCATTGGAATCCATGCTAAGTATACACCAGGATGGAGAGAGAAGAATGGAGGTGACTCAGAGGGAGGAGCAGAAGACAGCATTGGGAGACTCAAAGACCAAGAAGACAAGAGAGGAACATGGCTGTCTACCAAATTCATGCGGTATCCACATGGTCAGGACTAGCAATGTAGCTTGAGCGCCTTGTGCAAAAGAAACAAGCAGAACAGAGACTTTTGTTCCAAAATTGTGAAGAATTTCATGATAAGGCCAGCAGAGCACTGACCTAAGAGAAGGGCCCTGGAACACGGGACCACATATTCCTGCACAGGTGGCAGGCCCAGGACACTGGCCCTGCAGATGGCCTTCATCTGCACCTAAAAGTGGCTTGGTGATGCTGGTGCTGACTCCTATGCTTACTTCTGTGCTGTGATTCTTCACAAACTGAGTCATTTCAACTGGGAACAACTGGAGCACACTGCTGGTTTGGGACCCTGACAAAATACCATTCATTGTATACAATATGAAAATGAAGTCAATTTGAAAACAGGCAATTCAGATAAATTAAAATTGTTCATCATTTTATCAATTAATGCATTTGCATACTTTAAGGTTGAAAAACAACTATTAATTTCTTCTTATAATTCAAAGACATATAAAAAGCATATAAAAAGCATATAAAATATAGCATATAATTAATGCCTGAGACAGGGGAACCAATGGACATTGTGATATTCTGTCTTTTTAGAAAAAGTGCAAAGAATGTTGTTAGATGATTTTCTTGCTAATCCTAAATAAATGGAAGTAAAACTAAAATGATGTGCTTACTATGCCAGACAAGTCCCCAATCTTTTTTTCCAATATAGTCAATCACAAGCCACTCCCACATAATTCTATTTAATATATTATGACTCTCAGGGCAGAATAAAGCATTATATAATTAAGGGAAACAATATATACAAAGTGCCAGATTTTTCAGTGGCAAATATACTGAACTGTTAGGCATTTGAATTTTATGCCTACCAAATATACAATCCAGTCATAAAGCCTCCATCCATGAACCAGCCCTAGGTTCTCTTATAACATCTTATATTATAATGTATACTATTATATACACTATGCCTACATATACACCATATATTTTCACTCTCATAACATCTTTTATTATAATGTATATATTATATGCACTATGTGAACATATATACTATATATGTACACTACACACACATACACCCCCCCCCACACACACAAACACACACAATATCCCTCTTCTGTATACCAGGATAATAGCTCTATCCTGACATAATCGTTACTGTTAATGATAACTTGATATTTTTTCCTACTGAGATTGAAATGGCTTTAATTCCTTCTGCTTTGCATGATCCAGTCTGTCATTGATTTTTGTTCATCACAACCTTTCTCCCATTTGAGTCTTTCTTCCATCTTCTCATGTTCTTATTAGGATAAACCAGGCCTTGATACCTCTTACTTGCACAATTTCAGTGGTTTTCTAGCTATTACCTCCACTCATAATGCCTCTGTACTATATTCCTGCATGTGTCTATCTCTGTTAGCGTTCATCTTCTGCAATATCATATGATTTAATATTCTTAAAACCACAATGAACTTTTTGAGTTCTGTTTGAGTTCTTTCCGACTCTTCCTGGCATCTTTTCTTTGGTGCTTCTATCACTAAGGCTCAATACACATCTTGCATCCTTGACTTGCATTGCTCTTCATTCTATTTTGATGCTCCAACTACTTTGGACCATACCTTGTTCTGCTGAATCCTCCTATCTCCAACTCAGTGTTTCTCCTGTTCTCTACAACTAGAGAGCCATAATCTTTGGCAACAGAGTCATAAGATCAGTCATAAGATGGAAAATTGACTCAGCACAAGCTTGTTTTAAACGTAAACTTTGTAAAGGCCTGGATATTTTTTACTCTCTTACTGATTGTAACATAAGTGCCAAAAATTGTGCCTAACACATAATAAATAGTCAATAAATAATTGCTGAATGAATGCAATTCTTTACAAGTTTAAAAATTCTTAATTTTAGCCAATGGTGTTCAAGCATTTGAATCACCTTACTATACATTTTCTGTTAAGTATTTACATAAGCACTTGTCATAGTAAGTATGCCTAATAATTAGACATTAATAATATTTGCAGGAAGGTGACAGAAGTAACAAACTGGTCAATAGGACATATTTTCTTCAGAATAATTTCATTGAATTTATTATATACAATATTTCAAGCAGGTTAAATATATATCCAGATAAATATGTGCAAATGTGTGTGTGTGTGTGTGTGTGTGTGTGTGTGTGTGTGTGTTACAATAGATTGAACCTAAGGGCATTCTACCTCTGAGCTACACCTCCAACCCTATTTTATTTTTTACTTGGACACAGAGTCTCATTAGATTGCTGAGGCTGGCTTTGAAACTATGATCCTCTGTCTCATTCTCCCAAGTACTGGAATTACAGATATGTGTTATCATGCCTGGATGATTTTTTTAAACCTTTCAGGGAATTTTCTAGAACATTATATGCAACTGTGGACATATAGCTCATTTTTATTTTCCTGAGTTTTTATTTTTCTGAGATTTTATTCCACTCATATTCTCTTCTACCAAACTTTTTGTTTCCATCTAAACACAAAACTCATAGGCCCAGTTGTTTTGGAATTGCTGCCACTTAAAGACAGTGACACAATAATGATCCATCTAGCTATGCAGCTACACTGAGTCAACTCTAAAAAAACTAAAGAATGAGAAGAATGATGGCTGAGGCTGATTTATGGCCAAGAGAATCTAGTACAATCTTAGCAGAAAAAAAAGCTAGTATACTAGCTCATAAATAAGTATTAAAGATTATAACCTATCTAAAGTCTTCTGATCGAATGATAGAACCCTTGAATGTTGGTTTCATAAGAATTTGATGTATGGACATGTTGTAGTAAATTAGATCACAGGCTAGAATAACTCCAGATCTCCAAAAGGACTTTAGTCTCTGTAAAATTCAAGATGGTCGGAATCAAAGGCCATGGCTTAAAAATGTCCCTTCAAGGTCAAAAATTATCTTTGCAAATCATGTATTTTAAACATTTTTACCTGTTGGAATCCATGAAGATAGAGTTCTAGTGAGATAACATGTTCTCCAGAGACATTTTTCCAGTGCTAAGCAATCCTTCTAATTGTATAGATGAGAAAAGTAAATACCATTATTTAGTATTTTTGGCTTAATTATATATGACAGTTGTAGCTAAGCTAATAACTGGAAATTTCAAAGAACTTGTGGTATATGTAATTATTGTGAAGAATATGTCACAATACTTATGAGTATTTATTAGTATACTTTGTCGACCAAGTTATACATACATTAAAATATAATATGCCACCACTTTCAAATCCATGTATACTCTAGGACTAAAGTTTATAGTCAGGTTGTTTCCCGAATTAAATTCAGCTTTCTGCTGGTATCCCTGATCATTCTTTTTTAGCTATGTTTTTCTTCCTAAAAAGTGGAACTGTAAACAACACGTAAAAGAGATACCATTTCAAAAACCTGAAATAGTTGTCTTGGGGTGATGTTAATGTTGTTTTTGTTTTCATTTTTATAAAATCTTACCTCATGCTATCCTGATAACATCATTTTCAGACTCACAGATTATTCTTTGAATTTTTGCATCTTGACACTGTATTCAGGATAGGTATAAAGACTATTTGGTTTGTATATAAACAGGTCATTTTAGTCAGATTTGAAATATTATAACAACTATTTGAGGCAAGTACTTTATAAAAACAAAGCATTATTTGGGTTCACAAGTTTGGAGATTCCAGTACCAACACTGGGCAGATTCGATTCTTTGGGTCTCTGGCAAGAAAAGCACATCATGGTAGGATTATGTGGTAGAACACATCAAGAAACAGAAAGAAAGTAGAGAAAAAGGGCCCATAATCCCCTCCAGGGCTGCCTCCAAACATCGTAGAGCCTCTCACTGGATTCCACCTTCTAAAGGGTCCACCACTTGTCAATAGCACCACCCTTATGATGAAACATTTAACACATGCCCATAGACTTTAAGGCTTAAAAGGCTCTCGGGATGATTTGGACCAATCCTTACTTTTTATAGATAAGAAAACAGAGTTTTGGAAATGCTACATGAGTTAGATAGTGGGATATTTCTTTGGCTTTAAAATACTAACCAAGTTCTCAAAAATACTTTGAAATACAAATGATTTATTATTTGTACCATGTAAACTTACATTTAGTATACTACCTTACACTGCTTCTGGGGTTAAAAAATGTAAATAATATGCAAGTTGAGTGAATAATAAGAAATTTAACAAACTTCTTTGGGTTTCAGATATGTAAGCCTCAGACATTCTCAAAAGAGAAAAGTAATTTGAAATATTTAGTAATCTGCTGCTATCCTTTGATCTGCCTCAATCTAGAAGCACACCAAGACACTTCTCCAAACCTTTCATTCCTAACTCAACTTTACTATTTCAACTTCCAACTCAACTCCACTATCTTATCATTTGTGTTGTATTTCATTGACTATGAAGGTACAGCATAAATTTGTATCAATGCTGACATACTTCTTTTTGTGTTACTGAGAAATGATTCACATCTTTCTACCAGATCTCATCTGTATTTCTGGACATCTCTGGGAAAAAATAATCAACAATGCTACACTGAAATCTGAAGAGCATGTTAAAGTGTGACAGGGAAAACTTTGTTATACTGGTCATAGGTTTATATGAAGAGAAAGAAGAGCAGAGACCTTCGTTTCCCTTGCGTTATTTGCTATTCCAAGAATGGGGAGATTGCTGTTAACAATACAAATTTCCCTTGCTTTGAAAGGGACTCCCTATGTATAATTGAATAGGATGAAATCATATAGAATGTAATCAAACATTAATAGGAGTGAAAAGCAAGTTTTGAAAATGTTCTTATCTTGCATATGAGGTATACTTTTGAGAAAAACAGAAGTGGTAAAAAGCAGATTAAATGACAGAGAGGAAGGAAATAAAATGAAGAAGTAATTTAGAGAACAATAGGGCAAAAAGTCAGAGAAGATAGAATAGGATATGCTTTAACTCAGAGATTTGTGTTGTAAATTATAAAAGGTACTGCCATTAAGTCAAGTTTTTGTGTGCTATATAAAAAAGCATTGACTATCATAATAATAATGCATGAAGTAGAGTTGCCTTAAACATAAATCACTTATACCAAGGTAAAAAATATATCTTTAATGGAAGATTTTAAAGATATGGTGGATGTAAAATTTTAGAAAGTAGATGTAGAAAAATACAGGTCCTGCAAAAATAAAAACACATTATATGGAAGAGCCAATACAGGTGATAAATGTAAGTATGTAGTTACTCAACAGTTAAAGAAGCACAGAAGATGGAATGCTATAGGCAGTCCAGTGGGGAACATTTTACCCTCCTGCCATACATACTTTCCATTTCTAATTTTCCTGATATGACACATCATATCAAATAAAATGCATTATAGTTGAGTGATTATAAGAGGTGGCATGAGAAGAGAGGGCAGTAGACTTTTTCTGTAAAGAGCAGATGGGGGAAACTGTGGCAGGAGGATCAAGTTTGAGGCCTGCCTCAGAAACTGAAAAAGACCCCGTCAAAATAAACAGTTACAGCCGGGCATGGTGGCGCACACTTGTAATCCCCGCGCTTGGGAGGTGGAGACAGGAGGATCACACAGTTTCAAAGCCAGCTTTGCTGGCTTAAGAGACCCTGTTTCCAAGTAAAAATATAAAAAATAGGTGTCTGGGAGTGTAGCCCGGAGGTAGAAGGGTTTCCAGGAACCCCAGTCCCTCCCCCCCAAATAAAACACAGTTAAAAGGGCTGGGGATGTAGCTCAGTGATAAAGTGTACCTGGGTTCCATCCTCAGTACCAGAAAAAGAAGAAGGAGAAGGAAGGGGAGGAGGAAGAGAGATGTAGGTAGTAAATGAGAAAGGCTAGATGTATAATCAAAAATGAAAAAAGAAAAAATACTAAAATCATTGCTGTATGTTTCTAGAACAATGAACACCAAACGCTGAAGAGTACTGTGGCACACCATGTGGACTTGAATTTGGACAGATCCTAGTCCAGATTCTATCTCCTGTACTACATCCCTGGGGAAAAAACAAAACAAAACAAAACAAAACAAAAACACCTTTCTTACCATCACAGTCCTTATGTCTTAGGGTTGTTGAGAACACTGAGTTAAGACCTGGTTTGGTTTTCTTTTCGGTACTAGGGATGGAACCCAGGGGCATTCTACCTCCACGCTACACCCCCAGCCCTATTTTATTCTTTATTTTGAAACAGGATCTTGCTGAGTTGCAAAGGGCCTCACTAAATAATAGCTGAGGCTGTCTGCGAACCGTGATCATGCTGTCTCAGCCTCCCTCCCTGAATGCTGGGATTACAAGCGTCCACTACCAAGCCTGGCAAGACAGTTAATATAAACATATTTTAAGTAGAGAGAGAAAAACTGTGGGTATTAATTTATTTTACATTACATATAACAGAGCAAAATAAATCATTTTCAGAGTTACACAGTTTTAGACCATCCCATGGATTTCTTTGGCAGTATAACCCAGATTTGTACTTTTAATGGATTTTCAGTATGTTTGTTCAACTATCTATAACTTCATAGGGAAGTGTCCTTGTCTGTTCAAAGTTGTATTCTCAAAGTTTGGTACAATTTATGGCATAGCATGGGTGTTCAACCAACATTTTGAGTGACCGACCGAATGAACTCAGAATGAAAGAACACAGGGTAAAATTAAAATTCTGTCTAAAATTAAAATTAATTAGGTAAAATTAAAATTCTATATTTGTGAAATTGTACAACTGCTTACCAAACTTTTTCAGTATCTCCAAAATAAGGACAATAGTAGAATTAAGTTTCATTGCTTTATGTGATATCAGAGAGGAAGTTATTTCTGGTAAAACAAAAGTATTCAGCACAGTGGGCAACAGTTTCATGTAATAAACATTGCCTGGATCAAAATTGGTTATTTTTGTTTAAACTTAAGTTGACCATAAAATTAATTTAATCAAATATCTATATTCATGAACTTTGGTAATTTGGCTATTATATCTATGTCTGTGATATACTAGAATAAAAATTTTACATAATTAGATTTATGAGATGATTTTACCTTTTAAAAAGAGTAAGACATATTTTTTTAAAACCACATGCTATTGAAAAGAAAGTCACTGATCTTTGTAAAAAGAACCTAATTGATCAGTTCTGCCAAAGCTGCATGTTGCTAACTCTGCACTGTCTGATTTTAAATTAAAAATTAATATGTCTACCTGTGCTCCTTAGTAGATGTAGTAGAAATCATCAATATTTCATATCTGGCATAGGTCAGTCCTAGGTTGTGCATCTAATGCAAGGATGTATGAGGTATTTCCAGTGTCAGGAAAAGCTTTGTCTTCAACAGAAGACAGCATTAGCAGGGGACATGATGAGCCAAGGAGAAGAAATCAATGGCCTTTCTTTATCCTGCTGCTAGATTAATGATGACTCCCTGTGAAACCAAAATATCTCTTATTAAGAAAAAAAAAAAGCAAAGAAAATCCCCAAGACAAAGTAAAAGTCAAGTTTAGCCACTAAAAGTTATATATCTAAATATATTTAAAGATACTAAAATATCAGTGATGAAGTTGAATTTAAAATTAAAATGAAAAATCTATATATATTTAGGCCCATTTTTATGCAATTATATTTTATATATACCCATTATTTTAAAAACTGGAAAGAATGTATGTATATATATACTTGCTGTTGTCTCTTAAGTATTTGGGAATGGATAATTATTTTCATTTTAATACTTGCCTATTTAAGTCAATTAGATGGTAACTTTTTTTTAAAACAAATTTTTTATTGAACATAAATGGTATACATTTAAACTATATTTGGTGCCCTTCCCCTGATAGTAACTCTTAAAATAAAAATGCTTCTGTTTAATTTTTTGTGCCTTTGAGGTATTGCTGATAATTTTATTTATTTTTTTACCCGTGCCTATGTGTTGGACCTATACCCTCTTCAAGGAACTACAAGGTCTCTCATCTGATTTCCAAGTCTTTGATCCATCTTGAATGGACTCTTGTGCAAGGTGAGAAAGTGAGGTTTATTTCCATTTTTTCTGCATATGGTTAACCAGTTTTACCAACATCATTTGTTGAAAAGGGTAACACTGAGAAAGTTTTCTCAGTGTATGTTTTTGGCACCTTTGTAAAAAATATATAAGTGTATATATTTTTTGGCTGTAAGTGTATGGATTTGTTTTTGAGTCTTCTATTTTGCTTCATTGGTCTATGTGTCTACTTTTGCGCCAGTGCCATGCTGTTTTTATTACTATGGCTCTGTAGTATAATTTGAAGTCAGCTATTGTGATGCCTCCTGCATGGTTCTTATTGCTGGAAATTTTTGGTTATTCTGGGGTTTTGTTGTTCCAAATGAATTTAAGGACTGATTTTTCTATGTTTGTGAGGAATGACCTTGGTAATTTAATGGGTATTGCATTGAGTTTGTAGATCACTTTTGGAACAATGGCCATTTTGATGATGTTTATTCCACCTATCCCAGAACATGAACAATCTTTCCATCTACCAAGGTCTTCTTCAGTTTATTTTTCAGTGTTTTATCATTTTATTTATACAGATCTTTTACCTCCTTGGCTAGGTTTATCCCTATGTATTTTAATGTTTTTGAGATATCCTGAATTAAAGTGTTTTCTGGATTTCTTTTTCAGTAGATTTATGGTTGGCATATAGAAGAGCTTCCCATATTTTAAGGTTGCTTTTGTATCCAGAAACTTTGCTGAATTTGTTGATCAGTTATATAAGCTTTTTGGTTGAGTTTGTTGGGTCTTCTAAGTATAGTATTATGTCATCTGCAAATAGGGATAAGTTTTAGTTCTTCTTTTCCTATTTGTAATCCTTTGATTTTCATCTTTTACCTTATTGCTCTGGCTAGAGTTTCAAGTATATTAAAAAGAAGTGGTGATAATATTAAAAAGAAGTGGTGATAATAAACATTTTTATCTTCCTATTTTAGTGGGAATTCTTATAGTTTTTCCCCTTTTAATATGGTGTTGGCTCTGGGCAAAACATGGGATTGCATTAAATGAAAAAGTTTCTATACAGCAAAGGAAACTATCAAGAACCTCAAAGGAAAGCTGAAAGAATGGGAGAACATTTTTGTCAACTACTCATCCAAATAGAGGATTATATATAGAGAATATATATATATATATATATATTTAACATTATATATATATATATATATATATATATATATAGAGAGAGAGAGAGAGAGAGAGAATATATAGAGAACTCAAGAATCTCAGTGCTAAGAAAACAAATAACCCCCCCCCCCCAAAAAAAAAATGGGCAAGCAGGCCAGGCATGGTGGTGCACGCTTGTAATCCCCGCGCTTGGGAGGCGGAGACAGGAGGATCGCGCAGGTTCAAAGCCAGCCATGCTGGCTTAGAAGGCCCAGTTTCCAAATAAAAAAATATAAAAAATTAGGTCTGGGAGTGTAGCTCGGAGGTAGAAGGGCTTCCAGGAACCCCAGTACCAAAAAAAAAAAAAAAAAGAAGGGCAAGCAAACTAAATAGACACTTCACAAAAGAAGAAATTCAAATGGTCAATAAATGTAATAAGTGATGAACATCATCAGCAATCAGAGAAATGCAAATCAAAACTACACTGAGATTTCACCTAATTCCAATTAGAATGGCAATTATTCAAAACACAATCAACAAATGTTTGTTATGATGTGGAGAAATTGGAGAAATTGGAACTCAAATACATTGTTGGTGAGATTGCAAATGAGTGTAACCACTAATCCCCTTTCTGTGGGGGAAAAAATGTATGGAGAATCCTCAGAAAATGGGAACTAACCTATTATATGATATAGCAATACCACTTTTGAGTATCTACCCAAAAGAATGGAAACCAAACTACCAAACTAATGCATGCATATCTATGGTCATAGCTGCATATTTCACAATCATCAAACTATGGAACCAGACAAGATGTCCATAAATAAATGAATGGGTTACAAAACTATGGGATATGTATACTATGGAATTTTAGCCATAAAAATAACAAAATTATGCCATTTGTAGAAAAATGGATGGAACTGAAGAATATTATGCTAAGTGAGATTAGTCAGTCACAAAATGTAAAAAATTGAATGCTCTCCCTCATATGCAGAAGCTAGGGAGGGGAAATGTTGTAAGGGGTACTCTAGATGAAGAAAGAAATAGATGAGCAAACGAGGTGACCTAACTGAGGGTGATGGAAGTGGGGAAGAGGAAAGCTCCCTAATGTACAAGATGTACATTCATTAACATATCAAAGCCAATCATTAAACCAAACATGAGAAGAAGGGAGGAGGAGGGAGTGGGGTAGAAATTCAGGAAGGGGTAAATGAGTGATGTGTGCATGTATGCCTCTACCATATTGTACCCCATTAAGATGTATGAATATGATGCCAAAAAAGTCTAAAAATACTTCAGTTGTTGACAGTAATGAGAGCTGAAATTAATGGAAAAATAAGATAAAGATAAATCTAGAGATTCTGCAATAGCCTACATGTAACCCCAAGTTATAAGAAAGCAGAAATTAAGAAGCAGCAAAAAGCAGAACTAAAAAATGTATGGATTAGAGAGTGATGAAGCTAACCTACATAGAACAAAAAGGTCAACAGAGTTCTGATGAAGCACAAGAATAAATATGCTGTGACCTGACTTAGCCCATGAGTCCTGCATTTCCTTGGGCAGGATGGCTTTTTCCTTTCTCCCACCTGATAGAGAGAGAACAAATCAGCTCTTTAAGCTTTTCATGCAAGCACAATTAATACCATTACCTGAAATGATTTAAAGAAGTAGCTTACTTATAAAGACTGGAACAAAATAATGACTATAATTATTATAGAGTGTAATGACAGTACTGGCTCTAGAATTTTTGAGATGGAGTGAGTGAAGGAAGGGATTATGCAGGAGGCACAGTCCTACAGCAAATACACTGTTTGCTAATTATGTATTTCAGAAGCTTTTAGTTGATATTTGCATAAAAATAATTCTTAGCTTGTATTTCCATTTAGAGTGGATAGAAGATTATATAAATACTAAAGTGCAATTTGCAATTCATGAAATAAGAGGTCTTGTGCCACAATAAATCCTCAGAAAGTAGTTGCTGAATATGGTATAGAACTGATAGCAGAATAAAAATTATATTTACATTGCTGATATTAGCCATAAATTATTATTTGTGTCACTTACAGGGCTGTTAAAAATATGTTTTCCCCCTTTAGGCCTTCCATTGTGTGACAGTCTTGTCTTATGCTCCAGATCAAAAAAGAAAAGCACACTCTATTTGTAAACGTTCTGGTGTTTAGGATAACACAGGCCAATGAGTATCAAAAGTTCATAGAGTTAAATAAAAAATAAACTTCTCAGGCTAGTATTGAAGTTTGTTTGAGATAACATTGATAAAGAAAAGCAAACTAAAGATATGGTAAAGGGACAGAATTATTAAGAAAATGAAATTTATAAACTAGGACTAAAATTATAGAGAGCAAATAGGTTATGCTTCATATGCCAGCCATAGGAGATTGATACTGACTGCTAGAGTGCAGTAAAAAGAATGAAATTGGGGTCAAATATGAAATGAAAAATGTTCTAGGATCATTTAAGGCCTGTCACTGGCCTGGCTTGGGATGTGTCATAGCTGTCAGCTCTGAAAGAAAAAAACAGGTAGAAGGAAAGCAGATATAGAAAAAGCCAACGCTTTGTGAGCATATACCTGGCCCATATCTTGTACCTGGAGATTTGGGAATCATTTATTACTTTGTTTCTCTTAGGTTCCATTTGTTCCTCATAGGAATTATAATACCTACTTCATAATCTTTCTGTGGGGATTACATAAGAGTGAAAGTCTACAGCCTATTTTCAGGCACAAAGCAGGTATCTAATAAGATGTTAGGTCCTTGCTTCCTTGCTTCTTCTTGCACAATCTTTATCATAACAGCCATGCTACTAGGCCAGTTACTTAAAAATGCATATAAGCCATGCTCATGCTGTACCTTAAAAAACTATGGAGTTTATTATTATTGAGTTGAAGTAGTGACAAACCTCCATTTAAAAATGCAAAAGATAAAACTCTTCAAAAATAGTCTATTAAATTAAAAAAATTAAAATATCAGTTATGAGTCTATGATTTAACAAAAAAAAGAAAAGAACAAAAACAACCCATCGACTCTCCTCATTCCTCCTCTTACTCCTGCATTTACTCTCTGACAAAAGGTGGATGAAATTGGATGCAAGTAAAAGACAGCTGCCTTGAATTTGGTGAGGCAAATACCTATCTTAATAAAAAGGAGAATATATATCAATTCAGTTCAGTGACTCCTAAAAACAAGAAAGAGCCCAGTGAAGGTCAATTAGGACTCAGATATTATTTTTTTTGCCTGTTTTAGAAGGCCCAGTGCTTAAGTATGCTTCTCTTATGTTGCTTGAGAAATTCCAAGTGAAAGGTTCAAGATAGATCATTCTACCAATCCTGTATCTATAATTTGGAAGTAATTTGCAAAACAAAAATAGCAGTAGAGTATACTGAGAAAACTCACTTCTTAGTGTTCTAATTTTGCTCATTTTTTTAAATGGAGAATCGGCCTGATTCTGTAGCACTGTTGTCCACCTACTTAGTTATTGCAATGTGCTCTTCCAAACATTGTATTTCTAACAAATATGTAACTGTTTATTATGAGTTTTTTGGATTCCAGTTGCCCCATACTATCACCAAAAAACTTAAAACTATGCTGACACTTGAAAAAATAACCTATTTTTAAATATTTTTAATTTTTAATTTATTAATTTATTAATTAATTTATTTATTTTTGGTGGTGCTGGGGTTCCTGGAAATGCTTCTACCTCCGGGCTATAGTCCTAGACCTATTTTTTTATATTTTTATTTGGAAACAGGGTCTCTTAAGCCAGCGAGGCTGGCTTTGAACCTGAGTGATCCTCCTGTCTCCACCTCCCAAGCACAGGGATTAACAGCATGCACCACCACGCCTGGCTTTTTTTTTTTTCTATTTAAAAAAATATATATTATTGCATCAAACCTTCTTAGTTTTTCCCCATTAAGCAAAGCAATGTATTTTTCACATCATAAGGATTACATTATAAGGAATAAATAACTGGTATTCATCATAAAGCTTCATACAGAATTAAAGGTTTTCTTCCTTTGATCAAAAATCTCCCACCTCTAGTTGCCAGCAAGTTGAGTTTCTTCAGTGGTAGATGGTGGTAGATAGCAGAGTGTGGAGAGGCAATGAGGAAGGAGATAGAGTCATGGTTTATGCATTTACTTATTTTAAGTAGAGTAATGAGTCAATATATTTAAGTCAGTCTGTCATTTTTATGATTTGCCACTGAAATTAAGCAGCTAAAATTCCTTTAGAATTTTCATACCTATTTATCTATGCTAAACCCCTCTCTACACTAATCCATCTAAAAAGTCAACACATACCAAGTCTCTGCCAGTAAGACAAGCACATTTGTAACAAAAAATATATTAAATCTACTTAAGAAACCAAAGTTGAATTGGTAAGTAGTAAGTACTAAAATTCATATAAGCCACTATTTCCTTATCACATAGTTCTTGGTTAAGAGAGGCCTCTCCATTTTAAACCTAGTTTAATTTTTATTGGATATTTGGTCAAAAGATCATATCAAAACCTTCTATATATTCGAGTAGGAGATTGAGAATATCTTATGTATGTAAATTCAACAATTCAAAAGTGTTGACACTTTTGGTGAGAAATTATCTGTTGCTTGAGTCAGCAACAAAATATGAGTATCACAGATGACACAATATCAGAATATATCCACATTGAATATTCTCTTTGTACTGCAAAGAATACATATAGATATTTCAGTCCATTTCAGGGAAAAAGTTCTATTAAAGATCTAGTGTTGCCGGATGTGGTGGCGCACACTTGTAATCCCCGCGCATGGGAGGCAGAGACAGGAGGATCGTGCAGGTTCGAAGCCAGCCGTGTGCGCTGGCTTAGGAGACTCTGTTTCCAAATAAAAATATAAAATAGGTCTGGAAGTGTAGCCCGGAGGTAGAAGGGCTTCCAGGAACCCCAGTACCACCAAAAAAAAAAAAAAAAAAAAAAAGATCTAGTGTTAGAATTCTCTGTTTATGTTTCTCACTTTAATGTAATTAAGCAGAGTGTAGTCCAAAATATTGAGTCATAAGACTTAATACATGAAAAAACAAAACAAGAAGATCATGTGGATAGTCAAACGTCTCAGTCTAAAGAGTAAAAAATCTAAGGCTCAAAATTCAATGACTTGCATGGCTCAGTACTTGAACTAAATCCCAGACTTAAAACTCAAATTATGAAGAATTCAATTAATTATTTTATGTTCAATATTTTTAAAACTTTCGTATACTACACATGTATAATGGCAAGTATATATGCATGGGTATGTATTTATACCTACCAAGACATTTTTTCAAGTTGCATCAGAGACCAAACCCCCACAATTCAATCTTCCCTTCTCTCTATTAATAATAAAACTGCCTCTCTAGCACTTGAATTTCAGCAGGATACATGGTCATCCAGTCAAGGGCTACATTTTTTTACTTTGTGAACAGAAAGACATGAATATTTTACTAATTTCTAGACAACTGGATATGAGAGGTGATGTGTTCAATTTATACATCATATTTTGAAAAGATGTATTTTATGCTTTTTTTGTGTTCATCTTCCATTGCTCATGAATGTGGACCTAAGCCCATGTAATACCATAATTGCTGGTGAAATCACCAAATAGAGGGAATATGTCTCTAAAAGGATTAATCAACAGGGCTGCCTATGTTCATTGAGCTGCCTTCCTATTTCTTTATTTTGTGGAAATAATACCATACACCATGTAGTGGCCTCACTTTTTTCATATGGCTGTTTTCTGATTTACACAGGTTAAATTAGTTATTCCTTTATATACATTAAATATTCTAGTAGAATATGTGTGATGCATATTACAGTACTCATTTGTTTATAAAAAGCAGTTTGGAAGCTGCTAGAGGCCTAGAGAAGTATCCTGCTAAATTTTGTTTCTCTGATGCTTAGCACAGTGTCTAATATATGGAAGATACCTAATGGTGCATATTGAATAAATGAATGAAACTTTTTCTTGCTTGCTTAGCATAAACATCAAGACCTTAAAATGTAATGAGTTTAATATTAATTTTACTAAAATGTGGGTTAGTTGAAAGTTTTTCCATACCAGAAAGGCCACATTTTTCTATGTAAGCCTGGGAAAATAAGATTCTTCTGAAGTAACCAACATACTAAATCATCTGTCATTTGTTTGGAGAATTTTATAGCATATCTCACTTAGCACTTTCCTTAAAGGATTTCTTTTTAAAACATCATTGCCTTTAGCCAGGCATGGTGGCGCACGCTTGTAATCCCAGCACTTGGGAGGCTGAGACAGGAGGATCACACAGGTTGGCGAAGCCAGCCTCAGCTACTTAGTGAGGCTCTCAGCAACTTAGTGAGACCCTGTTTCCAAATAAAGTATAAAATAGGTCTGGGAGTGTAGCCTGGAGGTAAAAACCCTCTGGGTTCCACCCCCAGTAACACACACACACACACACACACACACACACACACACACACATCATTGCCCATAAAATTATTTTCAGGGTTTGTTCCTAATACTCATTTTGTAATACTTTTTCTAAAATGAGTTTTCTAATTTTTGGTAAGAAGACTACTATATGGTTGTTATATATGAAAGGTAAATCATAGAAATAGATGATATCAACTATTAAGAATATTACCAGAAGATGATATTTATTAAAATAATTTAAATACTGCATGATATTAGTTGTCACAAAGATAAATCAATTAGTGGGAAAGAGAAGAGAGAATAAGAGTGAAAGTATTTTTTAGTGCAATTAGGATGTGATTATGTATAGGAAATCAGAAATAAGATAGAAATATTTGGAATAGCAACGAAGTCTGCATGAAGTGGACCACATTTAATCCTTGACAGTACGCAAAGGCAGAAAGCTTTGTAAAACTATGTAATTAAGTGAACCCCTTAGCAGCTGCCCTGTAAGCCTCTAGAGAGGAGTCTGGCTAAAGGCTAGGTTCTGTAGTTGTCACTGTTCTAGTTGGATGCTCTTTAATTTGACCCTTAAGTGACAGTCACACCTAGGAAAAAAATGCATTTGACACAGACTCCCTTTTTGGAGACAAGTAAAAAAGACAAGGGCTAAGAGACATGCTCTATAGAAATGGGGCCTGCTGGTGTCATTTAAAATCTTATAAGCGCTATGCATCTGTCTTGAAGAATTAGACCCTTGGGGCTAAGTCTAAGCAGGAGATGTCAATGAGCCAAGAAAATGAACTATTGGAGCCTATTGTCTTCTATTCCATAAACGAGTAGTCGACATAAGAATTTAAATGACTCTTGTTATTGGCCATAACCAAGAGTAATTGTTAGAAATTTACATGTTAAAATGGGGATTTGGTGCTAACTTTGGTCCTTTATTCTTCTCTACTCTCTTCTCTTATACTCAGAGTGACCATAAGTCCTGTTTTCCTAGACCATTCTGTTTAACTGGGACTTGATTATTAATTTTTATTATCAGTGTTATTTCAGTTTGGATAATGAATTATATGTTCATTTTTTTAAAAACCAAGTCTCTTGTTTTCCCTTCTTAAATTTTTCTTGACCCTCTCCTTTCCCTTGATTTACCATTCTCTTCACAGCCATGCCCTCCAGATCATAAGGATGTACGCCGAGATCACCTATCTTATCTCCTTCTATTCTTACTCCAGTTCATTTTGCACAGTATTGCAGGGTCTTTTCAAAACAAAATTATGACTCTGCTTTCCTTAAGATCCTCTCATTTCCTCCTTTGTGTTTAGGTATATAACAACCTGCACAATCTGGCCCTGCTTGTCCTGTTCCAATCCCACCTGGCACCACTCTCTCCTTTCTTCGCTGCTTCCTTGGTGAAAGTAGATTTCTTCCAGTTCTCTTAGCTAAGAAAGCTAAGTGTTTTTCTGACACAAACTTCTTTCTATTAACTTCCCTATTCTGGTATCATTTCTATTCATCCTTTTGATCTCGATTTAAATGCCAATCTTCAGAGACTTAACACATTTCCACAGAGTAGGTAAGGTCTGCTTCTGCAATGATGATAATAATGTACAATTCTTCAAAAAGCCAAGACAGAGAGCTCCATACATGTGAATGTACATGCCCATTAGGATATAAATTTTCAGAAAAAGAGAACTTATCCTGTTTGTCACTGGATAGCTGCTACTTTAGCATATATTGAATGATCAACAGCTTTCTGTTGAAATTGCAACCAAAAAGGTTTTTATTAATCTTAGGCAGTTAACTGTAAATATAAAGACCTACTTATCTGTTGCCTTTAAGCACCATCTTTAAATACTGCTGCCAATGTTTCATAAAGCATATTATGATCTGTTTAATTCTTATAACTAAACATATAATAAATTAACTTTAGTCAAGTAGGCATCAAGATAAGGTGAAAGGCACGTGTTTCTAGCACATCTAAATTATTATGTATTTATCTCATGATAATCTTATGCAGTCAATATATGTATTTGAAAGTTATTCATAATACTTTCAGATATCTGCTTTTATTCATTTTTATAAAGTAAGAGGAAACATAATACAATTTTCAAGTAATTAAACAAGTATTGATGTGTAAAGATGTGTAATCTACTTGAACTGTTGGCTAAAAAGAAACACCAATATACAATAGGTAGAAATATTTGTCACCCGAGGCATGGCAACCAAATTAAATATGTAAAAATCAATGTCTTTATATTTGCCTTCACACACATGGCATACTTTCAGATAAATTATGTGTTAGTAAAAAGTTAGACAAACATGTTAGCAAAGTCAAACATGAAATCTGAGGATCATTTTCAGGATGATTGAGTTAATATTAGAGATTTGTATCTGTTAGACTGAATTTAGATGCAATGTAGATAAAACTAAATTCTTTGCGACTGAGTCAATTAAAATATGTAATTATCTCGTATAACAAGAACTCCGAAGATTGGGTATGTGGTTCACATATGCCATTAGGAACTTAAGCTTTCATTCTGATTTTTTTGGCTCAACTTTTCTCCTAAAGTTTTTACTTCATGGTACAAAATGCCTGCTTTTGTTCTAAATGTTTACTCCTCCCCAAACTGCAGTCACAGATAGAATGATGAGAAGGGTAAATATGGTCACATACTTCCTACATTCTCTAGCTTTCAATCCAGCAAAAAGTCTCTAGAAACCACTCAGAAGACTTCCTATTTTGTGTCCTTGATCAGAGCTGGATCACATTGGCTCAGGAATCCTTGCTAAGAGAATGGAATTTACCAGGACTGCTTTAAAGCAACCACGATTTTTCTATTGGGATAAGGAATGTCTCAGCTTCTATGAGAACAAAGAACAACTTTGAACTGGAGTCATTTTTTTTCAGTAGGCAACAATATCTGCTATAGAAAGCTGCAGGTCATAATTATTTCAGATTCCTCTGAATTCAAAAAGCAAAATAATAATAATTGTGAGCCTAATTATACCACTAACTTTTGCTTCCATACATTATAACATAAGAGTTTTATAGAAAAACACTACTAGTTCTAAAAGAGGAGGGAATACATTAAAAAGAAAGCAATACAAATTATTAGAAGCTCAGTTCCGGTTTTGAAAATATAAATACCTAGGCTTATTTAGAGATTAAAATAATATGATACTTAAATCTTTCAGAGCTGTTTCCATCAACTCTCACAAAACATACATACTAATTGGCAAAAAAGTTTAACTACACTGTTGTTATAATCATGCTACACTTAAGGCTGGACAAAAGACAGGCAAAAATATTCAGCATCATTTTATGCTCAAATCCTCACTTCTGCTCCACTGTTCTTTATATGTTTAACTTTATGTTGTTTCACCCAGTGATTTTAAAATGCCATCTGAAATCACATCAGCCTTTTGTTTACATCCTAGAGATATACTGGCTCAGTCCCAAGTGCTCAGGTACTAACTAGTTTAGTTTTAATTCAAACCAGATGGACTAGGGTTCTTGATATTGAATTTCAAGGATCTACTTTGAGGATACCTCATGCTTTCTGTAACATAGCAGATGGTGAAAATATTTTAGGGCTATTTTCAAATGATGTTAACAAAGCTACTTTTCTGTCAATTGTCATAGCTTTTATAAACATGATTTTCCTTTCAAACCAAGAGTGACAATGCTGGAGCTGAATAAGACTCTTCTTAGATATCATCATCAACAATGACTCACCAAGATTTTAGATGCAAAGTACAGAGGTGAATTGCTAGAGAAGCAGTAGTATCCTGAAATAACTAGACATATATTGATAAATTATGCTACAGTGCATATCCTGTTTTCTTTTATAAGGAAAAAATAATTTTTTTTGTTTTTTTTTTGTTTTTGTGTGTGTGGTACTGGGGTTCCTGGAAACCCTTCTACCTCCGGGCTACACTCCCAAACCTATTTTTATATTTTTTTATTTGGAAACAGGGTCTCTTAAGCCAGCAAAGCTGGCTTCGAACCAACGTGATCCTCCTGTCTGCCTCCCAAACGTGGGGATTACAAGTGTGCACCACCACACTCGGGCGGAAAAAAGATTTTTTAACTCTTGTTTCAATAAATTTTTAAGTGGGTATTTCTTTTATACTAAGGGGGGTCAGGTTGAGCCCAGGAGCATTATACCTCTGAGCTACAACCCCAGTCCTTTTTTAATTTTTGTTTTGAAACAGAGTCTCACTAAATTACTGAGGCTGACCTTGAACTGTCAATCCTCCTGTCTCAGCCTCTCAAGTACTGAGATTACAGGCCCTCATTACCACACCCAGTTTTATAAATCTTATTTTTTATTCCCCCAAGCAACTAACAGTAATATATATATATATATGTTATATAAGTTATACATTTTTTTCTTTTTTGCACAACTTTTATTTTTTTCCTCTCAAGATAAAATATTGTGGTGGACATTTGCTATATGGCGAATGCAAGCATCTACTTCTCCTCTAATTTTCTCTAGAAAAATTATATTTTCTGATATTTTTGAAGGGTAATTTATGACTACTATAGTCCATTCCCAAAGAGGAAAGTCGAAAATTCTAAGAACCTTTAATTTTCCTAAAATGCCAAGGCCTAAGATACAACAGAAGTTGTCCTTTACCTGGGACACTGAATCTTGAGCTAACATATGGAGTTCATTTGTTACAGCAATAGAGGAAGAGGAGGTGATTCTGTCTTAATGAAGAACATTCTAATTAAGGTAATTTGGCCTAATTCTTATACCATGGCTCCTATTACTCAACTTCCCTCAATTCTTAGTCCTGGACCAATTCTAAGTTTGTTCTCATTATTCTTCTAGTAAATTCCCTTTGTGTAACTAGAATTGGCTTAATTTATTTGTAATAAAAATAAACTATAGAAAAAAATTAGATAATTGAAATATCCTATAAGTATTTTGTAGTATCCTAATACTATTTTGTAAATTTCGTTTTTATCCATACATCTTGAAGATTTTCTGTGATCAATATAACAAATGTCATTGTAAGGTTGTACTACAGTATATATAGTGCTGGGAACTAACATTTTAATTGTTTACTATTGTAAATTATGCTCTGATTAGGATTTTATGTATAAATCATTTTATCTAATTTGGATTTTTCCCTTTTGAATACATTTCTAAAGGTATAATTGTTAGGACAAAAAGCAAAGGCAATTTTGCAGCTCTGAAGCATACAGACATTTGCCCTACAAGGAAAATAATTTAACTTCCTTGGCAAAGGGTTTTGTTAAGGTGATACTTATTCTCTTACCTGAAGGTGTTCATTCTGCTAAGCTCTCATTTGTAAGTTCCATTGTAAGATGGGAGACAGGAAAATCTAAAGCTATTCAACTTCATTTGTCCAAACTCACAATTTAAAATAAAATCAGCCTTTGCTTTGAAGAGTCCCATGGAATAAAGAGGAAGAGTTGCAGTAGAACTCATTGTGCTCCTCGTACTATGTAAGAGTTCTTCACCAAGTTCTTAGTACAAACAAATACAAACCAATTCCATGGGTGTGTTTTTGGAGAATAGATCCTGCCAAGGCTCTCAGAGAGAATTAAGGGGAGAAAAGAGAAAGAATCAAATAAATCCCAGGAGCTTTCATTATAGCTCTCCACACAGATAACTCACCCATTCAGTGAAACAATTTGCACATCTACCAAAAGTCTGTTTCCACAAAAGGTGCTGCTAAGTCTATTGTAAGACTGAGATGCCTGAAAAGAGCCTTAGAATCATAGTCTACTCTTAGATCTCAATGTTTCTTCTGGATCATTGTATAAAAATCGCATATCCTTTTCCTAGGTCAGCTGCCTTTATCCTAATTCACACTGCAGTGTGTGCTGCTAACCCATTAAAAGAGGCCATTTGGCTAGGTGACTGAGAGTTAATGAGAGACAATATTTATAATTTAGCTGTGTCATGCTAAGAAAATATATATATAACCACCAAATTTTTTAACACTTTTGTGTTCATCATGAACTAAATGATCAAATTAGCTCATGTATTTGAGTTATGGGTATATAAATACACGTGTGTGTGTGTGTGTGTGTGTGTGTGTGTGTGCGCGCACGCGCACACAATCTGAATAAACTCAAGGATCCCAAGTGGCCAAAACTCATTGAGGTATTAAATTCAAAGTATCACAGTTCATGCAGAGAAAAAGTAATTAAAATACTCCAGTTCTTTACTCAGTCTCTCATAGATAAATGCATTTTAATGTACAGCAAGTATCTTGAGAATTATTTTTTCTCAAACCCTAATTGTCTTAACATAGCAGCTGTTCCCTGATTCAGTTTTCCCAATCTCAACTCCCTGTTGTCCCAAATTCAGTCAGTGTCTCTCTTGCACCCCTCATCTTTCAGCTCCTTAAAAAAAATCACTTAATAGCTTTAACTTCTTAGCTGTTCCCTCTGCTTAAAATTGTCTGATTACAAATAAGTATGGTGCATCCAAGAACTGATATTGTAAGCACTTAGAAGCTGAAGGAATTAAAAAAGTGACAATTACAATATTAGTGGATTTAGTCCTAGTTATGAATTAATAATATTTCCCTGACATATTCATGTACAATTTATAACAAAAAACATTTCATAAGGCCGGGCGTGGTGGCACACGCTTGTAATCCCAGCATTTGGGAGGCTGAGACCGGAGGATCGCAGTTCATGGACAGCCTCAGCTACTTAGTGAGGCCATCTGCAACTCAGTGAGACCCGGTTTCAAAATAAAGAATAAAAAATAGGACAGGGGGTGTAGCTCGGAGGTCAAATGCCCCTGGGTTCGAGCCCCAGACCTGCAAAAAAAATAAAAAACAAAAAACAAAAACCATTTCATAACAGGTGTAGTGGTATATGCCTGTAATCCCAGTACTTGGGAGGCTGAGACAGGAGGATTACAGGTTTTTCAGCCTCTGCAACATAGTGGGCTGAGGATACAACTGTGAGGTAAAATGGCCATGGTTTCAATCCACATAAAAATAAAACAGGATCAAACAAACAACCAACCAGTTTCACAAGTTATAGTTTTGACATGTGTGTCAATATTAAATGTTCCTGGCATGGTTACTATACCTATAGTCTCCAAGAGAAGAACAAAAATATTGAGGTACTCACATGTCTAGATATGATACTAGAAAATCTGATTATCAACAGAATTGCCCTAGATATAAAAGAACCTAAAGTACTCTAAGAATTCCTCTAGTGACACAGCAACACTATAATACACTGAAGATGTCCTCAATGAAGAATTTGCATTGATTTATTTTTAAGGCAATTACCTTCATAGATTCTAAATGTCTACAATATAGTTCATGGGATGGGGAATGCTGTAAAGATAGGGGGAGTAATAACCTCAGGTTCAATTTGTGTTGAATAAAATTAAGGGGGCTGTGGAAGTGCCCATGGAGGGGCTGAGTAATTTTTTTCTGAAAGGGGATAATAAGCCAATAAGTTTGTGAATGTATGAATTCTATATTATTCTGAATACACAATGTACACTAGGTCAAAAATTAAGAAATGTTATTCTCGAGGTAAAATATTTTCACAATGTATTATTGGTGTATTTCTTAGTACCTAAATATTTAGCCTGATCCTTTGAAAATAATGAGGTTCTTGTATAATTATGTGATGGAAGAGGGTAAGTGATTGGCAGTGCTAATGATTTGTCAACAGGATTCATCTTTTCACAATTTAATGTTAGCTGTAGATTAACATTTCAAACATTCTTTTATTTCTTTCATAATTACTTAACCTATTTGACCACTCAAAATGTGCAGTGACCCTTTCTTAATGTTCTTTTTTATTATGTGAAGCATCCTTTTAGATGCATATGCTAAATTAGTGGCTTTTATAAATTCTAAACTTATACTGATATCATAAAACAGGATAACTACTAATGAAATTCAGTTTTTGATGGTCCAAAATGTATAATCAATGACAAAATGTTTCTTGGGAGAACAATAAAGCTAAACATAGTTAAAGTATGCCAGGCAGCTCACTGTGTCTTTGAACAGTCAATGAATTATATATATTCTGTGCTCCCAATTGCTGGCCTCAGTAGCTGTCTAACAACTAGGTAAAATAAATAATTACTTTGTCTTCCTCAAATCTATAATTGTATCTGCTTGAAGCACCTAAATATTGTGTGGTAGAGAAAAACATATTTAATGGTTTTGTGAAAATTATTTTTCTTTTGATTCAATCTAATACATCATCAAATGCATACAGAGTGTATCTTCTGTGTGCGACACACTCAACATATTAAAAAAAGGCAAGAGTCTACTTGTCCTCAAGCATCTTATGTTATAATGGGAGAGTTGGCAAATATAGTGCAAATATAGTATAATAGCAACACTATTACATCAGACAGGTAGAAAGCACCATGGAACCTTCTCTTACAACTATTTTCTTTCATTCTTAATATCTAACCAATCAAAAGACCTTTGGATTTTCTCCTACATCTAGAATCTGTTGACTTCTCTCCACATCTTAGCACTGAAGTCAAGCTGTCTAATTTCTTATGTGGTCTCTTTGGCCATCTTCTAGGAGGTCTTCCCACTTTCATTCTTACTCTATCAGAATCCACTGTCTATTACAGCCAGAGAATCTTTTCAAAACCACATCTGATCTTGTGTCCAACCACCCTGAGGCTCTTCCTATATAGTTTCCTTTTGTTTTTATGATAGAAGCAAAAGCCCTTTCCCAGCCTGACAGGTGTGGCCACTGTGCACTCCTCAGCTTCCTTCAACATACTCCCCCTTGACCACAGACACACAAGGGCCTCTCCATGTCAACCAGGTGATCTTAGTATGGGGCCACCAGCCTGGGACACTATCACCTCCACTCCACCTCTGCTTTATCTGATGATATTACATTTACTTTGCTAATCTCAGATCAAAGGACATTTCCTGAGAGAAGAATCTATGACATACCAGACTAGATCAGCTTCCCTTGTTACAAACTGTACTAATAGGAATTTCAGTATGCTATTGTTGCTTCTACACAATATATATGTGTGTGTGTGTGTATATATATATATATATGTATATATGTATGTATATATGTGTATATATATCTATTGAAATAGTATAATGTACTTCATAAATAGGTATAATTAATATGTATTTACCAATTAAAATGATAGTTGAAATAAAAATAAAATTTAAAAAGAACTTTATTTTTTTCACTTTGCATTTTGTCTATACCTTTAATTATTTGAATCCTTAACTATGTCTATCTTCTTTACCAAAGTGTATGTTCTATGAAGCAAGAATGATATTTGGTTCTGTCTACCATTACATCATCACTAGCACAGGCATTGTACAGGGTAGTTGCACTGACAATAACTGTTGAAGGAATGAAAAAAAAGCATGGAGAAAGAAATAGTCAAGTTAAGTGCAGTCACTTAAAAAATCAGAATTCTTGATAGTCTATTTTAACTAAAATTATATTTCTTCTTCTTCTTCTTCTTCTCATTATTATTATTATTATTATTATTATTATTATTAATTTTTATTATTTTGGTACTGGCAATGGAACCCAGGGGCATTCTACCTTGAGCTATACTCCCAGCCTGATTTTATTATTTTATTTTGAAATAGGGTCTCCCCAAGTTGCTGAAGCTGGCTGAGAACATGGGACCCTCTTATCTCAGCATCCCAAGTACTGGGGTTACAAGGGTGCACCACCACACCCAGCTTTGCATATGAATTTTAAAAATAGACAAATGAGCAGTGAAACGAGTAAATATGATGATAGCATGGTGTTTTAGGTTGCTGACTCATCTTCTTCCAGTCTTCTCCTGAATGTCAAGAGGAGTAATGATTTCATGTAGCTCATATCGTATCTTTTTCTATAGAATTGGACTAGTTTATGAAGGAAAAAACGAAGCTTTCAGATTAGACACTTCATAAAATCCACTTCAAAACACTGAAACTTGAAGTGAAACAGTGAAATTTTAGGCTACAAATATAACATTTTAGCTGTGGGTTCTAATCCTTTAAGGGTTTCAGATCAATGAATACATGGCATGGAACTGAGATCTGCTGCTTCTCCTGAAACCATCTTGATTTTCTTTCTCTTTATTTTCAGTGCATATATCATTTTTTACTGACAGTATCTGAGACTTTTTGAAAACCAATAATATTATTGGTACCATGCAATGGTAAACTATAAAGTAACTTGTTACAGAGATAATATGATGTTCATTAGGGCTACATCACATCTGTGAAGAGACTTTCTCCAATGTGCTGTATTGACCATAATGGAGAATTGAGGACTCTGCAATTTTATTTTACTTTAATTATTTTACGAGTTTTCCTCTGGCACAATTTATATGCCATGAAATTCACTCTTTTAAAGTATAATATTGGGCCGGGCGTGGTGGCGCACACTTGTAATCCCAGCATTGGGGAAGCTGAGACCTGGAGGATCGCAGTTCACGGACAGCCTCAGCTACTTAGTGAGGCCCTTTGCAACTCAGTGAGACCCGGTTTCAAAACTAAAATAATAAAAAATAGGGCAGGGGGTGTAGCTCGGAGGTCAAATGTCCCTGGGTTCCACCCCCAGACCCGCAAAAAAAAAAAAAAAGTATAATACTGGGCTATTTTTAGGATATTCAAAAATGTGTATGGACATCACTACTATCTCATGTCAGAATGCTTTCATGACCTCAAAATCAATCAATTAAACAAGCAAATAAGCAAACAAACAAACATATCCTTTGACAACTAGCTTTTATTTTTCCTTACTCTTAACTGTTACTGTACTTTTATAGATTTGCCTGTTCTGGGCATTTTATATAAATGGAATCTGTGTGGTTGTGTATGGTTACTAAAGACTCTGATCAATAAGCTAAATGTTCCATTAATGCTTGGATTGAGATTTCCTTATATTCTTTGAACCATTAAGTGTCGCAGCCTTAGGAGAGAAAGTTCCCTGTGCATGGTGGGTCACATGGTAAACGCTCTGTCTTAGCCTTCACTTCCTGTTTATGTAGAGTCTCAGATTTAATCACAGATGGAAAACTAGGGTGTTCCTATATCTTTTCTGGGCATGTGCAAATATTTTATGTCTGTTGCTTCCCTGCTTCCCAGGAATGGATTGAAGCTTTTCAAAGCCTTCTAGGGACATCGCATGCCACAGTTTTTACTTTCAAGTTTATCCTCATTATTTCTACTTGGTAATGCTGCCTCGGCGTAGTTTTAAAAAATTAATACTGATTATTTTATTTTATTTTATTTTAATTATTTTTTTTGTACTGGAGATGAAACCCAGGGGTATTCTACTTCCAAGTAATACCCCCAGACCTATTTTTATTCTTTATTTTGAAACAGGGTCTCACTGAATTACAAAGTGCCTCACTAAGTAGCTGAGGCTCTCCATGAACCATGATGCTCCTGTCTCGGCCTCCCAAATGCTGGGATTACAAGTGCGTGCCACTACTACTGCTAATACTGATTATTTTGAAAGGATACCCTGGGGATGGGACAAAGTGCGCTCTAGTTCAGCTCAAGTATCTATAATCCTTGACCTTCGAGCTTTCCAAGGAGCTTCCAGTTAGTTCAAATAATGATAGTTCTCTGAGGATGAGTCCCTTGAAGTGAGCCAAACAGATTCTATTCCCTCCCATGAATGCTAGTTTTCACAAATACTAGAGTTGAAAAACTGTTGATATTCAAGACTATCATGCAGATCTGGAAAGAGAGAGATGGTAATGATTAGATAATTTTAAAATGCTATAAACAAAGCTTATTGTTCTTTCAGAAATCCAGCCATTTTCATGGATAAATAATCCCCAGATTTCTATAAGCATTTGGTAAATCTCTGGCATTCTAAAATGTTGATTTTGACTTTTTTTTTGCTAATGTCTTGTTGCTTTATAGATAAGTAGATTTTCAGAGGTCCTTACTCTGCCATTGTAAAAATGTGATATTGGTTCCTAATTTTGTCTTCGTTTTGGCAGGCAAAAAGAAAAATCTTTCCAATTTAGAATGGTAAGAATTAAAATCCCCTTGAATTGAAGATATTTTAATAACATTTTATAGCTGGGTATGGTGGCAAACACTTGTAATTCCAGTACTTGGGAGGCAGAGAAAGGAGGATCACAGGTTTGCAGCCAGCTTCAGCAACTTAGTGAGGCCTTCCACAACTTAGTGAGAACCTGTTTCAAAAATAAAAAATATAATAGGCCTAAGGTATATTTTAGAGGTAGAATGCTCCTGAGTGCAATACCAAGGACTACCAAAAAAAAAAAAAAATCAAGAACAGTAAGAGTATGCATTTGGTTTTCTATACAGAAAATTAAATATTCTATTAATAAATCTATTTAGCTTCTGCCAGCTAAGAAAACTGGTCTGGCACTTTCTAAGAGGTGCAAACATATCAGGATACATTGTCTTTTGCTGGACTTCTCAAATATATAAAGTCACAAGTCATTTAACAACAAAGTAGTGTGTTATTAGGTAATTTTGTCATCATGTAATTTTGCCCTGTGAACATCATAGAGTATACTTATAAAAACTTAGATTGTTTAGGTCAAGCAACACAGTGACTATGAAGTGAATAAGGTAGCTGTGGGATTCACACTGCTTATTGTTTTACGGGAAACTTTTTTGGGGGGTATTCTATATCAGAACTACGCCTCAAGTCCTTTTTTATTTTTTGTTTTGCAACAGAGTGTGACTAAATTACTGAGGGTCTTGCTAAGTGGCTAAGGCTGATTTTGAACCTGGGATATTCCTGTCTTGGACTCTCAAGTACTGGAATTACAGGCATGTGTTATCAAGTCTGGCCATAGTAAACTATTTTTTAAATAAGCAGAAGTACTGTTTCACTCAGTATTCTCACCTCTGTGACCCAGTTAACCTGATCACACACCTTAGAGAAAAGAGAATTCATTTTCTTGCAATTCTGGGAATTTCAGGTGTTCAGTTTATGTTAGGAGAGTTCAGGGCATGGTGGTAGGAGGCAGAAAGAGGGAGAGAGCCAGGGCTCTACTCTCACATCACTGAGGCCAAAAGCAAGAGAGTGCCAGAAAGCAAGGGGATCCAAAGAAACTAAGTTCCTAAGGCCACATACCCAGGGATTCACCTCCTCCAGCCACACCCCATCTGCCTAGGTTACCACCCAGTAAAGCCATTACAAAAAGGATCTAGCCACTGATGAGATTACAATCCTTATGACTTAATTACAGAAACTCTGAACATTAATACATGAGATCTTCAGGGGATATTCTATATTCAAACACTGACAAGTATTGTCTAAATTGTGATAAAAGGTGATAGTATAGTAAATACATAACCAGTAACAGTCATAGATTATCAAGTGTTTGGAGTCCCTATAATTGTATATTTTTATTTGAATGCCACTACAGTAGATTTGTTTATACCAGCATTGCCAGAAACATGTAATTAAAGCACTGCCCTATGACATTATGACTTTATTAGGCAATAGAAAATTTTCAACTCCATTAAAATCTTTTGGGATTACTTTTATATATGCAAATAATAACTATAGATATAAATATTTATTAAGGTTTTATGGAGTTAGGATCTAAGTAATGAAAATTGGACAACCCAATTTATTTCTTCATTGTTAAAAATAGAATAAAAAAAAAAAGAAAAGAAATTTGATGGCCAGATTATCATGTTCTTCAGAAAAAAAATAGGTGCAAGTAGGGTTAGACTTCCAAGGGAAAAACACCAAGCAATGTATATAGATAGATAGAGAGACAGACAGATCGAGATAGATATAGACGTCTATACATATATTGAGTCTTACTATTTTGTATAATTACAACACACCAATAAAATAATAAAGGAAATAGAATTAACCAAAGGAATCAGACATACTGTACTTACTCTCTCTATAAAGGAAAAAGTATCACTTGTATCTAAATGATTGTGATTTCAAAACAGTTTACTTAAATAGGCAATGGCACATCAGAAATCTAAGAATTTTAACATAATATTCAGAATTGCATGGTTGTATTCAAATTAAGAGTAGTCATTTTGGAATTTAGTTTTCTGATATCTTTAGTGGTAAAGTGAAAAGAAATTTATCTCTCAGAGGCATAGATGGGTTGATTTGTGCTGGTTCATCCATGAAAGAATAACAGGTTTTTAAGATTTCTTACAGTTGTTCTTATGGTCACCATTCACCATTAAAATAGATTCAATACTATAAAATAAAGGTTATGAATGTTTAAACAAGTATTTTATAATAAATATAAAGTTACAAATTTATAGTTATAAAATGTTTAACAGATTTAATTGAGGCTTTTATAATGAATCAGTATGGAGTTTAATGGATACTCATGTTACTCTAGTGTTAAAAATGAAAGATTACACCTTGAAGAATCAGTTGCATTTTCTTTTTTAAGAAAACATTTATTTAATATTAGTAATAGTCATTTAAATATATACTTGAATTTTTTCTCTTTTACCCTGATTCAGGTTTTTTTTTTTTTTTGCTATGAAAGTACAATAATGAATTGCCTCATTGAATAGGCAAGGCCTATAGCCATAAATCATTTTCTGTCAATAATATATAACTTTATTCTTTCTCACCACATATTGTTTAGCTGAAATCAGCTCCTTTTAGTTTATCTGTATGTTGCTTGATTTTACTAAAGTGCCACATTGTTCTAGAAAAGTGCCACTTCAAAATGCATTTGACCTTGATTTGTACCTGGGAATAATAAGTAGTGGCACTCTACTTAGTCCATTTAGAAATAGACAAATCCTGAAGCCTGTCATGCACTTAGTTTACAATGTAATAATCCCTTGACTGATGATACATTCCATAGGATATTAGCTGAATTGCTTAGGACATTTTTTTCAAAGCTTTCCTAAACACAAGCAAAAGGAAATCTGAATTCATAGCTCATGAAACATGCATACACAAAGGAATGAACTCGATTAACTACATATGCCCTAAATTAAAATCAATTGTAGTTAGGAAATTATAGCTGATAGATAACAACATCATACTCAGGTTTCTAAGCCATCTGTCACAGAGATGCACACTTTCTTCTCTATTTGAAAAAGAATCCAAACATGCACAGGAACTTATATTCATGGTCTCTGCGGACCACAGTGAAATTTTATTGAAGGTGAATTCTTGATACAGTAGTAAATATTGGGTGAATTTCATCCCTCATACCAGCTGTGACCGCCTCCTTGATTTATCACACACTATTCTCACAATAGTGTACAGCTCAGCACTTAGTTTGTCTTTTTCACTGCAGTTCCACTTTGGTATTAAGATTTAAGAGCCTTTTTCCCCCTTTATAAAACTCCTAAATCTTCCGTTTTCATTATATGCTAGACCCTGAAGTTTAACAGATATTACCTCTTATTATCTTCTTGTCTGGACTCTCCTATTCAGCATTTATTCACAGAGGACTACATTTGCTAACTCTTATCCTTGGTTCCCAGAACATTCAAAATCTTTTAATTTTGTTACATTATCTTATGAGCTCTTCATTACCAAAGATAATTCCTCTGAAAGCTGCTGCCTTCCCACCCCACCAATGAAAGCGAGAAAGCAATCTTCACCTAAAAGAAACCTCCCATCTCAATAGTCTATGAAATGTCATGCTCAGTATTATAATTTATTAAGACAAATATTTTTGATGCTACCACAATTCATCTAAAATATTGCTTATCCTGGCAAGATTTTAACCATTGTTGTTTATTATTTTCTGAGGACAAACTGAACAAAAGGAAAGAAGTGTATAGTTAATAGTGCATGATTGAGAATTATTTCATATTATAAACATTTGTAGCAATAAGAATTAGCCCTTGAAAACATTAGATTTAATATATTCTAGATACTAGGATATTAGTTTTTAAGTTTTATATTTATCAGTAAGATAATTTATCTTAATAGATTCTATCTATATACCAGAGTTAGGCAAACATTTTCTGCCATAAAATAAATAGTAAACAAGTATTTTAAGTTTACTAGAATTATAATATCTTGCATCTGAAACCTGCCTTCATACTAGCTATGAACAATAATGCATGGCTATATTCTAATAAAACTTTATTACCACTGAAATTTGAACATAACAGATTTTTCACCTTATAAAATATTCTTTTGAAAATATTCTACCACTTTTAATAAAAAACCACGGCAAGTTTATAGACCATAAAAAAAAGCTTGCAATGGGCCATATTTGACTCATTGGCATAATCTGCTGACTTATATCCATGGTGTCTGAGAACAACATTCATAGATTCTTGTAGTCTATGTAATTGCATTTATGCTTATAATAGCTTCTGATACATACCATACATAATACTAACCAACAGGGTTAGTGTTTACAAATGTGGGGGGGGCACATTCATGATTCAGTATGAGGAGTGGAATTTTACTAAATTTCTTCAAAAGTCCAGAAGTAGAGCCAGACTATACTACCTAGCATTCTTAGGGGCAGCTTCCAGGGAGGACTGCAGATGTACCAGCAGGCAACAGTAATTTAAGAGTATAGATTTAGAATGACCCTCTAACACGCATGGAAAGAAGGTAGCCATGTTGGAAGTGGGCTTGGTTGCTAAGGAGGCTCCCTGGGGGTGTGGCCTTGGAGACTGTAGAATATCCTCTCCTCCCACTGCTGGCTCCTTGCTTCTCAGCTCCAGTGTGAGAGCTCCGCTTTTTTCTACCATGCATCGAGCTCTGCAGTTCCTAGTCTCACGTGGACTAAATCCCCAAATCTACCAAAAGTGTGAGCAAATAAATCTTCCTTCTTTTAAGTTGTGTAGTCAGTTGTTTTGAATTATACCACTGAGAATGTTGAGTGAAACATGCATTTGTTTCTCTCCATAATAAAAAAGAAACAAAAACATTTCAAGTTCTAAACCATTATAAAACTTACTAAGGCACTAAATTTCACAATGTAATATATATATTTAGTGGTACTGGGGTTCCTGGAAGCCCTTCTACCTCCAGGCTACACTCCCAGACCTATTTTAACTTTTTTTATTTTTATTTTTGGAAACAGGGTCTCTTAAGCCAGCGCTGCTGGCTTCTAACCAGCGTGATCCTCCTGTCTCTGCCTTCCAAGTGTGGGGATTACAAGCGTGCACCACCATGCCCGGCTGTAATAAATATTTTTAATTCAGGCAAATAACTATGGTTTGAATACAACTGAGCTCTTTTCAACTGATTTGCTAATTGGTGTGCTCTGTGAAGCTTCTTTTTAGAATGTGTGACATAAATATGCCATATCTGTCATCAGTTTAAAACACAAAGTTCCTAAATACACCTTATTTTGACATTAGAATACTTAAGCTCCTATGGAAAAAATTTAAAAGGTAAAGAAAACCTATGAAAATTATTATTTTTAAACTTCTCCCAAATAAATCAATAACAACAACAACCAATAATAAAAGTAAACAAACAAAAAGGCCAAAGACATACCAAAGCCATTTATGTATCTCCATTAAATATTATGAGTTCAGGGCTATTAACCCCCATTTACATGATCATTTCTGGGAAACTTTTCAGGGTCTCCCTGGTCTTTGTTTTTAACTACAGGTTTACAGATTTTCCATTGCTGCTGATAAGACACAAAGTAGGAATTCTCTCTGATTTTGTGTACAAATGTTCAGTGCATTTATGCTGTACCTGAGAAGTTGATGCATTCTTATTCCTGGGGCTTTTGCTGAACTTATATTGCTCCTCAGGCAGGAGGTCATCAAATCAACCTGTGTTTTCAACCATGCCCCCTTTTCCCCCTTTTTTAACCTTACCATTTTGTTCTCTTTCTTTAGTTTTGTATAAAAATGTGCCTTACCATTTACTTAGATTGAAGCCAAAATGTTTATAGTTGCTTTTAAGCTATTTAGAAATGAAATAATCTATACTCAACTTATGAATACAGACAATTCATGGATGACAAGAGATTTTTATGTTCTTAAATTAAGGGATTATAAATTATTTAGGGGGGAACTGGGCATTGAATCAGAGGCATTCTACCTCTGAGCCATGCCTGCAGATCTATTATTTTTGTTTTTGTTTGTTTGTTTTGAAATAGTGTCTCAGTAGGTTGTTGATCTGATGGTCTAAGTTGCTAAGGCTGGTCTTGAAATTATGATCCTCACGTCTCAGCCTCCCCAGTACTGGTATTACAGTCATGTACCACCATGCCTAGCTACAAGGAATTTTTTTAATTGAATGCTTCAGCCATACCAATCCTAAGATTTCATAAATGAGACAACTAAAAAAGACCTTATTCCCTCAATGGCTTGTCCTGGAACTGGGTAATGACATACATAGAGCTGATAATCAGGGCATCGTGAAAAAGGAGAATGATTCCTGCTTAGAGAAATTCGGGCCTGAGAAACTGAGTCAGACATAGAAGAATATTTGTACCTCAGGGTACAAATACCCTGAGGCACAGTGTTCAGAAGCTCCAGGGGAGGACCATTATGATCCCTGACCCACAACAGAGAACAAAATCATCAGGGTATAAACCTGTTCAGGACACTGCATAAGCCTGGAGCACTGGAATGGGCTGACCCTGTGAATGGAAGAATAAACTATGCCCTCTGCATCCCTCTCTCCTTTCTCATTCCTGAATTGTGCCTTGGCAGGTTGACCTCTATGCACAGACTTGCATGGGATTCCTGCGCCCTGTGGCTTCTTTCAATTAGACCAGTGGGAAAACCAGCAGGTGAGCCTGAGGGAGGAAAGCGGTCAAGGCAGACATTCCCCTGCACCCCAGTCAGGCAGCAGTTTGGCAGTCATCACAAAGCTCATCCCGTGAAGGGGCCGCTCTCCCCTGGCCCTGGTGCTCTGCTCCCTGCCATGGCCTCCACCTCTCTGCGGTAACAGTTTCCTTCCCTGGTCCCCAGGTGCCTCCTCATCCTCCTGTGTCCACTGTCACCCCGGCACCTTGTCCCACACACTGCGGCCCATTCTTCCTTTTAGTCCTGCATAATGTGAAAATGCAAGCAATGTGTAAAGCAGCTGGTTTCTAAATACTCCTGTATACATGTGAATATAACATTGTTAAACTGGAGACTCAGTATTGGGAGGGAGGGAAAAGGAAAAGCAGGGGAGGGGGCACCAAGTACTGTGGGAATTTATGCCATTGTCAACACAATCCACATTATGATGCGAGACTACAGTGCACCATTAAAGTAAAATTGAAGTAAAAAACAAAAATTTTGGAGAAATTAAGTGAAAAAATCAGTAATCCTTTACATTCTCATGTTTTTTAGTAAAGAATTTAAGGGAACATGCCTTTTTAAAAAGCTTTTTCCTCTGAGCCCACAGAGAGTGATGTCAGCATGTACCATGAGCCTGTGAAGGCAGAGTACTTACGCTGACATAATAATTTTAACATTAAATAAGATTAAATGTGAATCGTCCCTTTAGTAATTCTGGTTAGTTAAAAGATAAAGCTAGTACTGTTTTATGGATAATAATTTTAAAAATTCAAGTGTCAAATAGTAAACCGAGTTCAGTTTTAGTATGAGAGCAATATACAATGCCTTATTTCTGATCCAAAAGAAAGAAAGAAAAATAGTGAGCCGGGCGTGGTGGCGCACGCTTGTAATCCCCGCGCTTGGGAGGCAGAGACAGGAGGATCGCGCAGGTTCGAAGCCAGCTGCGCACGCTGGCTTAGGAGACCCTGTTTCCAAATAAAAATGTAAAAATAGGTCTGGGAGTGTAGCCCGGAGGTAGAAGGGCTATTCAGGAACCCCAGTACCACCAAAAAAAGAAAAAAAAAGGAAAAATAGTGAGTATAATAGAAGGTTCTAGGGTAAAACACACAAAGTAAACAAGAAAAGAAAACAAAAGGAATACCTGACAAAGGGCATTCCTGGAGGTCTTAGACTCACCTATATGATTTTTTTTCTTTAGAGACACTAATATTAAATTATAGTGAGTTTTAATATTTTCAGTAATTTTTAAATTTCCTTATCAAAAAGTAATATATATTGATTTTAGAAAATTTATAAAGTATAATTAAAACATCAGAGAAAAATAGGGAATTAACCTCTGTAAATAATTGTGTACATGTCCTTTCAGATTTTTTTCTTTTTACATGTGTGTAATCATTTTTTATAATAATGGTCTATTATGTTTTCTAGTTCATAAACTGTTTCACTTGTGTAATAGATCATTTTCCTGCAACATCATTTTTTTGTAGCATTTACTTTTTTAAATCTTATTTTTTGGTTCACTGTAATCATATATCTTGATGAAATTCAGGGTGGTAGAGTCATACCTGCACACAGCACTCATTTAGCCCTCCCGTAGTTCCCATCCTGATCCTTCCAACCTTCCTCCTTCCCATGCTCAGCATAGTGATTGGCTTTGATAAGTTTTCACTCATCTCAGGTTTTCCCTCCTTTGTTCTGAGTCCCTCCTATCTCTTGTTTTCTCACTAGCTTCTGCATTTTTCATTTTCTCCCTAGCTTCCAACATTTTTTCTGACTAATCTCACTTAGCATAATGTTCTCCAGTTCCATCCATTTCCTTGCAAAAGACATAATGTTGTTCTTCATGGCTGCGTAAAATTCCAATGTATCTTACAGTTTTATAATTCATTCATCTATTGATGGGCATCTCGGCTTATTGCATAGTTTGGCAACTGTAAATTGTGCAGCTATAAACAAAGATATGCATGCATTACTCTGGTTGTTTGGTTTCTATTCTTTTGGTAAGACACCCAGGGGTGGTATTGCTGGTTTATATGGTAGGTTCATTCCTGTTCTTTTGAAGATTCTTAACACTGTTTTCCAGACTGGTTGCACTAGTTTGTAATCCCATTAGCAATGTATTAGAGTTCCTATTTCTTTTATTTTACTTATATCCATCTCCTAGACTTTTAACAGTAAGTATTATGTCCTTTTACAAAAACGATATTAAGTTTTGAAATATATGTAAAATTAGTGAAGATGGTTTTGCATTTCTTTTGTTTGTATTTTTTGATGATTGTCATTCTAATTGAAGTTAGGTGGAATTACCAATACAATTTTTCACAGACAAGCAAAAATCAGTCTTTAAATTTATTTGGAACATCAAAAAAACCCAGAAGAGCCAATGTAGTTCTCAGCAATAAGGACCATGCAGGAGACAACACAATATCTGATTTCAAACTATACTACAGAGACATAGTAATAAAAACTACATTGAATTGGCACAAAAACAAACACATGGACCAGTGGAACAGAATAGAAGACTCAGAAACAGATCTATACACTTATAGCAAATTTATTTTTTACAAAAGGGGCCAAAAACATACACTGGAAAAAGATAGCCTCTTCAACAAATGATACTGGCAAAACTGGCTATCCATAAGCAGAGAAATGGAAATAAACTCTCTTTCTTAACCTATACAAGAGTCAATTCAAGATGGATCAAAGACCTGGAAATTCAAGATGGATCAGAGACCTTGTAGCTACTTGAAGGGGGTATAAGTCTAACGTTCTAACACATAGGCATGGATAAAAACTTAATTAAGACCCCAAAAGCACAGGAAATTAAAATGAGAATCAATATTTGGGATTGCATTAAACTGAAGAGCTTCTATACAGCAAAGGGAACTATCAAGAATGTCAACAGAGAGCTGAAAGAATGAAAGATTTTTGCCAACTACTCCTCTGATAGAGGACTAATATATAAAATATATAGAGAACTCAAGAAACTCACTGCAAGAAAAACCCCAAATAATCCAATAAAAATGGGCCAGTGTAAATAGATAGAGAGATAGATAGATAGATAGATAGATAACTTCAAAAAAGAAGAAATACAAATGGCAAGTAAATGTATGAAAAAATGTTCAACATCATTAGCAGTCAAATGCAAATCAAAACTACCCTGAGATTTCACGTAACCCCAATTAGAATGCAACATCATTTTGAATGGCTACATAATATTAGATAATTATATAGAATAATATTCTATTTTATTCTATTATGTGTTCATACCACAATTTATTTAAATTGTTTATATCAAATCAAGGTTATTACAATTTTTATTCTGCTTTTTAAATTTTATTTGTGATCCTCTTTGGTAATTATTGTAGGATAAATCATAGATGTAGAATAGTGTGACCACAGATGATGCAAAGTCCTAGTCATCTGATGAACATAACCAAACTGCCTAGTGAGACATTGAATACTAATTAACCAACCTCAGGCCAGTTATAAGAGAGTTGCTGTTTTATTTCACTTATTAAATAATGACAGATGTATGATAGACAAACAAATAAAAGGTATGCATCATACATATTTTGGCCAATGTAGGAGGCAAAAGTGCTATATCATTTTAATTAATATATATACATATATATAGTGTGTACTTATATATATGCAAAGAGTTTAATTTTCAGTTTAAGCAAATAAATATATATTTTATTAGTAATTTATCTTTCATTTTCATAATTTATTTATGTCTATCTACATTATACACAAACATTTAACTGATGCATAACAATGCATGATTTATTCATAGCACGTTAAAATTTTTATTCCTGATTATGGTTTGACTTTAAGTTGTCTATCATATTATATGTAAGTTTATTTTTAAAGGTAGTTGAAGTTATAGCTATTTTGAGGGCAGGCTTATAGATATATTTCCACAACATTATTATAGTCATAGGTATTTTTATTTCATTTTACTGGTGCACTAGAATTCTACATCTTGATAAAGTTTAAAGTGATAGGAGCATCCATGCACACAGCACTCCTTGAGCCCTTCCCTGGTTCCCAATCTACTTCCTCATCCTCCCCCACCTTCCTGTGCTAAACACAGGGACTGACATTGATAAGTTTGTGTATGTACATCATGTCCATTGAGTTGTTTTAATCTTCCATTTTCTTTCCCATCCTATCTCCCTCAGTCAGGTCCCCTTCTTCATTCCACTAAGATCTTTCCTCCTTTTTCTGAAGTCTCTCCTGTGTCCCAATTTCTCCCTAGCTTCAACATAAGAGAAAGAATATCCAACTCTTCACTCTCTGTGACTGATTAATCTCACTTAGCCTGATATTCTCCAGTTCCATACATTTCCTCGCAAATGACCTAATTTTGTTTTTTGCTATGAATGAGTAGAATTACTTTTTGTTTTTTGTGTATATATACCATGATTTTTTTTTGTTTGTTTTTTTGGTGGTACTGGAGTTCCTGGAAACCCTTCTACCTCCGGGCTATACTTCCAGACCTATTTTATACATTTTTTTTTTGAAAGAGGGTCTCTTAAGCCAGTGCGTCTGGCTTCGAACCTGTGTGATTCTCCTGTCTCCGTCTCCCAAGCGCGGGGATTGCAAGCATGCACCACCATGCCAGGCTTCTCATGATTTTTAAATTTATTTATTTATTTATTTATTTATTTATTTATTTATTTATTTTGCGGGTCTGGGGATGGAACCCAGGGGCATTCAACCTCCGAGCTACACCTCCTGCCCTATTTCTTTTTTATTCTTTCTTTTGAAACAGGTCTTACTGAGTTGGAAAGAGCTTCACTAAGTAGCTGAGGCTGTCCACGAACCACGAACCACAAACCACGATACTCCGGTCTCAGCCTCCCAAATGCCTGGATTACAAGTGTGTGCCTCCACGTTCGGTTTGAAATCTATTTATTGTTGATGGATACCTCAACTGGTTCCATAGTTTGACAATTATGAATTATGAAGCCATAAACATAGATATGCATGCATTACTATGGTTGAATGGTTTCAGTTGTTTTGAGTAGATACCCAGGAGTGCAATAGCATATGGTAGGTTCATTCCCATTTTTTTGAGAATCCTCTCCACTGACAGGCTTGTACTAATTTGCAGTCCCATCAACAATGTATGAGAGTTCTTACTTCACATCCTCCTCAGAATTTATTGTTTCTTGTTTGTGTTTTTAATGATTGCCATTATAGCTGGGCTTAGGTGAAACCTCAGGGAAGTTTATATTTACATCTCTCAGATTGCTAATGATGTTGACTAATTTTTCATATATTTATTAGACATATTCATATATTTCTTGGCTATTTGTATCTCTTCTTTTACACTCATTTTCTTTCTGACCATATTTGCTGTGAAGATCTGTTTTTACAAAGGTAGTCATATCTGTCTCTAAATTCAGTCAGGTTCTAGTTTTTATTTTTATGGGTTACAAGGAGTAAAACTCATTTTTGTCTGCTTGAGGATATATGATTTTAAATCTCAATTATGATAAAGGGCAAAATTCTAGATTAAAATGAGTTAAAAACAAATACCAATAATTGCTATATTTATTATAAAAATGTTTTGTTTTCATCTAACAAAATGACAAACACAGTGTCTCATCCAATTTTATAAATTTACTTTTCTCTAATTATTAGGCATGAACGATTTAGAATTGGAATGGTCTCCTTTTTGAACCTTTTTATTATTTGTTTATTTAAAATTTTTATTGGTGCACTGCAGTCATGCATCTTAATGGGGTAAAAGATGCTAAGGGCATACATGCACACATGACTCATTTAGCCCTTCCCTAATTCCCACCCATTCCTTCTCCCCTCCCTCTTTCTCCTGTTTGGCTTACTGATTGACATATTTATGAATGTTCATCATGTATGTTAGGGAATTTCCCTCTTTCTTCCCTCCCATCCCCCTCAGTTAGCTATCCGTATTTGCTTATCTATGGTTTCTCCTTCATTGCTTAGAATTTCTCCTATGGCTCTTTTTCTCCCTAGCTTCTACATATTAGGGAGAGCATCTAATTTCTTACTTTTTATGATTGACTAATCTCACTCAGGTATTTTTTAAATAATATGTGGTACTTTAATATTTCCAAGCAAAATCATCTTCACTAATTTTACATATATTTCAAAATTATTATTTTTCTCATAAAAGAACATAATACTTACTGTTCAAAATCTAGGAGATGGCTATAAGTAAAATAAAAAGAAAATCACTATCACACAAGATAAGTATGGTTAAAACCAAGTGTGCCTCACTAGTGACATGTCACTGCATAAAGAGTTAGGATGCATTGTTTGTTCTGAGGCTGATAAACATGGCTGGATGATCTGTGAAGATGTTGCTTTGTTTATCCCAAGTCTGAGACATAATGGTGAGAAAAGGAAGAAGGGCTCTATTAAAGTTAATGCTGGTGGTTTTAGGCAAAGAAAAGCCACTGATATTAAATGAAGGTGGAATCTGCTTAATGCTTATTATTTTCAGCCAAATACTTAATAGCTATCTAAAATTAACTTCTTATCAAAACCATACAGGACATATGGCTTAGTTGCAAATAAGAAAATTTTAAACTTTTTCTACTTTATTTCAGCATTGAAACTTTTTATATAAAATTTTTGATAATGGAGTTTCTTAGTATCACATTTATCCTGTTTTATAATTTATACATTATTTCTTATCCCAGTGGAACGATGGTCTGTTCCCATCATAACCTATCTTCAACACATTTACATGCCCTTATTATCTCAACATGATTTTAATAAGTACATGTTCTATATATGCACAGAAATTATATCAGTTTGATTAATTTTGGTGCTTGAAATGTTGCCAGTTTTTTTGCTCTTACAAGTAAGATTGTTCATCACACACTTAAACTTTTCACATATATTTAATTGCTTCCTTAAAGAAAAAAACAAATCTTTAATTGCTTACTAGATAAAAAGGACAGCAATATTTTTTAGTTTGCTAAGCTTACTTCTATTCTCTTTCTGTCTCTTTATTAAATTCCATAGCACTGTGCATGCATTTATTCCTCCTGTTGAACTTTAGCATCAATCAAATTACCTAATAAATGTGTTATTTATCATTATATTAAGTTCACTAAATAAGACCTTTTCCCCCACTATTATTCTTTTCTCAAGGAAGAAAGCATTTGCCTCATCTCACCCAGAACGCTGTGTGATTTTTGAAGAAATCGAGATTTTTATGTAAGAAAGAACATAAATATTCAGTCACTTGAAAGATGCAGTCATGTCTAATATGTCAGCTTGACTAGGCTACAGTTGTGTTTAGTCAAATACCAATCTAGGTGCTGCTGTGAAAGCACTTTGTAGATGTGATTTAAGTCAGTACTTAGTATTTTAGTAAGAGAGGTAAAGCTAGGTAATCTGGGTATATTAACTCAATCAGATGACAGACCTTCAGAGCAGACTTAAGGCTTTCCTGAGGAGGAAGACTCTTCCTGAAGACAGTAGTTTTAGTCAATATTTGAGAGGCCCGGCTCACCTTTTTGTGGCCTGCCCTGTGGATTTAGGGTTTTCCTGGCCAGCCCCCATAATCACATAAGTCACTTCTTTGCAATCAGTCTCTTAAATTATATATCTTGTACTTGTTCTGTTTCTTGTGTTGAATGTTAATACAGGAAGACAGTAATATTTTACAACTCAGAGAACACTCATCAAACTAGACAATTAAGCTAATTAAAACTATTCGTTAGTTTAGCATTTAAGAGGAACAAGTACTTTTTTGAGACTGGCTCACCTAAGAGTATCTTTTTCACCTGTGTTCCTGTCCCCTTATGCTGCCCAGCTTTGAAAACTGTTCCTTCATCCCTGTAGCCTACCTTGTTCAGGGCTGAATCCACACTTGGCCTTGCACCAGGCCCTAGAGTGTGGAGATGAGTAAAAATCAATGATAAACAAGGAGAGAAGCCAGTAGGTTGGTGAGGAGAGGTGGGAAGGGGGAGAAGGAGGTTCGATGAAGGAAACAGTTCACTAATTCTGTGTTCATCTATGAAAGTACTGCTACTACTAATCTTACTAACATGTACTGGGAAGGTGGGGGAGTGAGCTGGAGAAATCATATCAGGTGATATGTGCATATATGTTTGTATCACATTGAATCTCACTATGAGGTATAATTGCAATTTATCAATAAATGGATATTTAAAAAATACATACAGTGCTGGTTATACTGAAGCCACAATCTAGTGGGGGCAAACAGAAATCAGAACAGCTACATCTTAATTCAGCATAGCACTAGAAATGAAATTATTTATAAGAGGATGTGGAGGGGCAGAGCAGCCACCTGAGGGAGTGAGAAGAGCTTGACGGAGAACCCTCTCCCATCTCCTTGATGTGCTTCATAGAAAACTCAACAAAACAATTCCCTGCTACACCCATCAGCCGCACCACCCGCAGCTGGCCAAAAGCTCACACACCTCTATGAACAGCATAGCTTAACATGCCAAGTTTTATCTTATGCCAGGATATTAGTCCCCATATCCTTTAAATCATTTAAATCATCACAAACTTCTGTATTTAAATATTCCTCTTTGAAACACTCTATTTGTGTTGTTTGGGAAGCCAATAATGTGTTTTGCTCTCCACTGATTCTTGCATGTCAAGCATCAAACTGAGTGACAGATTTCAGATTTCACAAATAGTTCTTAATGCAACAGCTTCTGCTGCAGTTATGTGAGTTTCATATTCATCACACATCTCCAAAATACTTCTCTGCTTAGTAAAACACTCTGAGGTAGAGTACATGAAAAGCACTGTATAATCCCCAGCCCAGTGCAGAGTGAACAATCCCATATTTAAAGATTAATGATTCCTTTAGCTGCACAACTGAATTATGGAACTATTTTTAAGTATGGAGCTATGACTGAGATGCTTACATTAAAGAGACAGAAAAGGTTAAGCTTCCTGCTTCTTGTTCTGTAGCTATTTACTTGCACTGTATATGGCCTGGAACCATGAATTCTAATGAGAACAAATTCACATCTGCTCAAATCTCAATTATCTGAATGTGACTTATCCACTCTGCTGAGTATCTAGAGAGCCATAACATGTAAACTAGTTTTTCTCTGTCACCCAACATGCTTCTCCGTTGCCTCTATCCCAACACCAGCTATTCTACATGTGGAAATTAAAAATAATCTTAATGATAGCACAACTAAAATATTCATTATCACATTAGCAAAATTGATATATAATGCCTCAAACCTGACTAAATTGTTTTGTAGACTACCTGCAATGTTTCCCTTTATTGTAGTATATGGTTGAGATGTAGCCATATATCTGAGTCTGATTTTTATCTTCAAAGTAATACATTATTCACTTATTTTTCAACATTAAAAAGTTGTTAAGCGGGCTTTTAGAAATACAGGTGGCTCAACACATGGACAAATATGTATTTTCCTCAAAATAATTTTATGTCTGACTTGCCCTCAAAATTTACAAGAATAATAAATGACACTCAGAATTTGCAATTATAACAAGAGCCATGTCTGAATGTGTGCAATGAAAAGAAACCATAGTGGGAACCTTATCATGAATAAAATTGAAGTCAAATTCGAAGCAATTTTCAGTCAAACTTTTAGGAGTCATAAACAGAGGCAAGCTACTGATATATTCAGCAATTTGCATAAATTTCATATATGTTATGCTATGAGTAACAGGCTCAAAATACTACATACTACATGATTCTATTTATATGACATTCTAGGAACAGAAGAACTATAGCCATAAAGAACAGGTCAGTGCCTACTAGGGGTTAGGACTGTGGATAAAAGAATCAGTGGCAAAGGGAACACGTGAGATATGTGTGTGTGTGTGTGTGTGTGTGTGTGTGTGTGTGTGTGTGTCTGTGTGCGTGTGTGTATGTCTATGTGTGTGTGTGATGGAATGATTTTGTGTCATGGTTGTAGTTATAATATTTTATGCATTTGTCAAATATATGTAACTGTATCAAAAGGAGATATATATATATATATATATATATATATATATATATATATATATATATATATAATATTTTTTTTTGGGTACTGGGGTTCCTGGAAGCCCTTCTACCTCCGGGCTACACCAAAAGACCTATTTTTACATTTTTATTTGGAAACAGGGTCTCCTAAGCCAGCACACGCGCACCTGGCTTCAAACCTGCGTGATCCTACTGTCTCTGCCTCCCAAGCTGGGGATTACAAGCGTGTGCCACCATGCCCGGCAATTTTATACATATTTAAAAATACATTTTAAAAATTTGATAATCAAACCATGAAGAAAAACCATTATTATCACAAAAAATCACTTACGATCAACTGAACCTAATCATATCATTGAATATCAATAATTTGTATTTAGAGTCTTAAAAACAGTAAAAATCTTAATATTCTCTAAAATAATCCTGAACTGAATAAAAAATAGATGTTAGTACAGTGATATACGTGGAACTATGTAAAGTGCTCTTCTTATGCAGGTGGAAATAAATAGATCCTATATAAACTAAAGTCTTCTCAAAGTGTTTAAGAGAGTAGTATCACAGTGTTTGATGCAATGGGTACTCTTCATTTTCTGGTTCCAGGAAATCTCTGATCTTTTTCTTTCTAATTTGATACTCTTCCAGACTTCCCCTTAAGCGGAGCAAATCAGAGTATCTTCCATCATGTTTGGAAGCTTAACTTCCACATTTGATTCCTCTGTTCCAGTAGAGTGTGGCTCAAAGCACAGAAATGAGCCATTTACTACAGTAGGCTGGATAATGGCTCCCCAGAGGAAACTATGCTCAGATTCCCTGAGACCCACTAATATGCTTTATTATGTGAAAAAAGAGTATTTTTTACATATGATTAAAGATATAGATACCAAAATAGGGAAAACATGACAAATTACCCAGGTGTGCCCCAGGTATTCACAAGAACCTGTTCAAGTAGAGACCTTTCTCTAGGTAATGGCAGGAGAGCAGAAGAGTTGAAGTAAAAGGGGATGTCAAAGAGATAAGATGCACGATAAGGACCCAAATCTCACTGCTGGCTTTGAGGAAGGACTCCATGAAGCCAGCAAGGGAGAGAGGCCCCCAAACCCTGAGAATGACCTCATTTGATAGGGGTGTGCTCCCATAGACATATGGAAATGAATTCTACCAACAACCTAATTGAGCCTGAAAGTGGATTCTTTCCCAGATAAAATTCAGATGGCAGGTACCTTGATTTCTACCTTGTAAGAGCCTATGAAGAGGAAACAATTGAGGAGACAGATCTCTGTTCTATAAAATTATAAGGCAATAAATTTGCATTGTTGTCAATTGCTATATTGGTGGTTATCTTTTGTGGCAGCAATAAAAAGTTAATGTGCTTCCAGCATCCTAATCTGTAAGGGTGATGCCTGAGAATTTGCATGGAAATTCTTATTCAGATTCTAATTGTTAATCCTTTTCCTATACCTTCTTGCTTGTATTTCATATTAATGTCAGGACCAAATCATCTTAGTCTGTATCTAGAAAGTCTTATGTAATTCATCATTTCTCCAACTCTCTTTTAACACCTTCATAATTAAACTATAGTGTATTGATTTGCATTACCTAGAGTATCCTATTAAATAATAGCATGTGATTAGTTATATTTGTAGCTATGTGGCTTAAATCTTAGGTGATAAAATAAAAATATTTTCTATTTCTTCTGAGAACTATTATACTATATTATATTATAGCTTATACTAAAACTATTGAATATAATGGGAAAAATACCTAACATAGGAAGAATATTCAAAGACAATGAGCAAGTCTTAAGGTAGGGATGTGACCAAGGAAAGCCTTGGACAACTCCCAAAACACAGCATGGGTTAAATGTCATCTTGAGGATTTTACCACAGCCCTGGTGCTGGCCCTTATCTTAACAAAGCCAAAATCTGAATATTGCTGCTTCACTGAGTGTTTTATTTCTTAAGTACAGACTTATCCTATCAAGATCACCGATACATTGGTATGAAACCAGAGTTGAAAAGCATAGTGGCTTACATTTGTAATCCCAGTACTTGGGAGGCCAAGACAGGGAGATTGCAGGTTTGCAGTCAGCCTCAGCTACTTAATAAGGCCCTCTACAACTTACTGAGTCCCTTTTTCAAAGCAAAGAATAAAAAAATAGGACTGAGGGTGAAACTTGGAGGTAGAATGCCTCCAGTACCAATAAAAATAAATAAATAAACAAATAAATAAATAAAACTAGATGTCAATGTATTACTTTGAAGTACTATGAATGCCAAGCAGACAATATATTCCCATGATCTTGACTAGTGGAGAAGCTAAATAGAGCAACTATATGCTGAATTCAAAGCCAAAATGAGAGGATTTCAGTATAGCAGTAAAAGGTAAGAGTTTTAGGCTTTAAAAAGCTGATGCATACATCTCTTTCTACATCAGAGATGGTTAGTTACCTCATAGAATGAGTAATTGGGGAGGGAAGAGGTTTGCAACTTTGATTTCCTTTCTCAGTCCCAACTGTGGTGAATACATACTATTAGTAGGTATATTAATACTGCCAGTTCAGTTTTGTCTGAAGGCAAGTTTGTCTCCTGTTTATTTTGTACGTCCCTACTCTCGTTACTTTGCTTATATTTTAACATTTAACTTTTGATGGAGGATTATTATTTATAATTTTGTGGGGAAGATGACATTCGTGTCAATACCATGACATATAAAACAATTATGCAAAGAAATCACAAAAATCTCAAAATAAAAAATAATTTGATCTCTCAGACCACTTTCAGTAGGGTGTCATCATAAACTTTGCACACTTTGCCCTTTGTGCTTGAACTGAGTAATAGTTGCAGAGGGATCAATCACTGGCAGATTTTAAAATAAGTGATATGATTGGTCACTAATCAAGACACACACCCATGATTGATTTTGTGATGTATGAACTGAAGTGCTACCAGTTAAATTTATACTGTAATTAGTCACAATTCCTATATCGTGATTACTGAAATTTGACCTGTATCACTGGTGCTGGGTCAGTTTAACTGGATCATGGTAACTGAGAACCATGCACACTGAAACGGTGCAGAGTGGATGCCTGCATTCTGCTATCTAGGGAAGGGCTATTTCTGTTGGGACACTATGTTTCCCTCTAAATCACAGTTGAAAATGCAGAATGCAGTCCAAATTAAACATGGATCATTTATGTGATAAATCTCCACTCTCCAAAGAAAGATCAGTTCTCATTTTAGTTACAAAGGGAGAATGAGCAAGTGTGTCAATTGCTCAGCTAGATATATTGGACTAATTTAAATCAAGGGAAGGACAATTATTTGGGATACTTAACTCTGAATGAATCTATGCATAGTACAGTACCACTCTCTTGTAAAATGTTACTACACGACACACAGGGCATTTTAAAATTTTTGAAAAATTACTAATATCAAGCTTATTGAAACCATAGCAATAATTTCAAACAGGTGCCTTTTGAAAATTCCAAACCATAAGACCTTTCTAATCTCCATTCTCCCTGCATATGCTGCCTTCCTTGCTAGGACCCTGATTAGCAATGTGACCATAGAATGCCACTCTTTGAGCCTTTATTTGCTTCTCTATCGTGTAACCTAATGTGCGTGTTCACCCACATTAGTTCATCAAAACTATCAAATAAAATTAGAGATATGAACTCATTTCGCAAACTACAAAGTGCTACATCAAGTGAAGGTGCAATTTTCCTAATGTGGAATTTATCTGGGCTTAGAAATTTGATTATATCTATTGTCTAGATACAAACTGACTTATTTCTCAGCTACTAAAAAAGCAGTTTCCTTTTATCCATGTTTGTTCTATGCTTCCCAGCATAAGACCACCCCTTCTCTATTTTTTTCCTTTTGTGTCTATGTGTGTGTACATGTAGGTATGGTACTGGGAATTGAACCCAGGGTCACTCTATCTCTGTGATACTCTCCCATCCCTACTTTCCTTTTTCTTTTTCTTTTTTTTTTTTTTTTGTGGGTCTGGGGATGGAACCCAGAGGCATTTGACCTCCGAGCTGCACCCCCTGCCCAATTTTTTATTCTTTATTTTGAAACCGGGTCTCACTGAGTTGCAGAGGGCCTCACTAAGTAGCTGAGGCTGTCCGCGAACCACGATCCTCCGGTCTCAGCCTCCCAAATGCTGGGATTACAAGCGTGCGCCACCACGCCCAGCACCTACTTTTTTCATTTTGAAACAAGATTTCACTAAGTTTCAGAGGACCTTGCTAAGTTGCGCAGACAAGCAGTGACATAGAATCCCAAGTAGTCCCAAATTTTATTTCTTGTTCTTGGTTTATTTTGAAACGTTTGGCTTTTGCTGCACTGAAATTGTCTCTTTTTTCACATACACACCCTTTTCAATCTTATCAGTGACCCTCTTTACTTCAGCACTGACCATTCCTATCCTGAATTACATTTATTTTAAGAGGACCTGACCCAGGAGTGATCTATTTCTTTTTCTGAATTGTTTTGGAAACTTAATTGTATAATGCCAAAGGTTGATGTATTATGTGTAGTCTTTCCTTTTATATGCTGGGGCAACATGTAGCTATATTTATCAAATTAGAAAGCAAGCTGAAACATCCAACCTAAGGTTACTGTTCTGGACTCTTTGCTTCACCCAAAGGAGTCTGAAATCAAACTGTGGCTCTGGTTTGTCCTGGTTAAATGATGTTAAAGTCTGTAACATCCTGCATTTCACCTCGTGTCCAACACAGCTACCTGGGGATGCCTTGTCCTATGTTCTTCCTTTTTGTCTTAGCTTAGAACACTTTCTTTCTTTTTACCATGTAAAATATGTTCCTTTGAAGCCAGGTGTGGTGGCGCACTCTTGTAATCCCCGTGCTTGGGAGGCTGAGACAGGGGATCACACAGGTTTAAAGCCAGCCTCAGCTACATAGTGAGGCTCTCAGCAACTTAGTAAGACCCTGTTTCCAAATAAAATATAAAATAGGTCTGGGAGTATAGCCCGGAGGTTTACAGAAAGCCTCTGGGTTCCACCCCCAGTATCACTACAAAAAAAAAAAATATTCCTTTGCAAGTTGATCTCTTTAATGAATGTTGAGTCAAACACCAAAATGCCAGCTGACTGTTACAGGCTTTGTGATAAATATGTCTAAATTAAAGGCTCCCCCTCTACCAAGAAGTATCTTGGTACTGATGATACATATGGTTTTCATCTTTATGATTTATTGGAAGGAAACAAAATATGTCACTTCAAAGCTGAGATGAGTAACTTCTTAGTACTATATACCCTGTTAGCAAAATCAAGTCTGGAACCCAGATTCACTAGTGCCATGCCAGTCATTGCTTCTCTCTCTCTCTTTTATACTAGGATTGAACCCAGGGGCATTCATTCTACCTCCTGGCTATACCCCCTGCCTTATTTTCTATTCTTTATTTTCAGATAGGGTCTCACTAAGTTGCAGAGGGCCTTGCTAAGTACCTTAAGCTAATCAAGAACCTGCAATCCTCCTGTTTTAGCCTCCCAAGTACTGGGATTACAAAAATGCATAACCATGCCCAGCTTAATTGCTTCTCTTTACTCTAAATATTTTTTTTCATTTTATTGACAGTAATACTTCATCCAAATTGTTGTTTTATTTATACATGGAACCTTTGTTCCCTGGAGGCAACTAATCACTTCCTGCTTTTATTAACTTGATATAGATAGCCTTTATCAAAGCACTTAAATATGTAAACCATTCTGCCTAAGAAGCCAGGAAAAGGGAAGCTGTGCTCTGAATTTACCTAAGGGATGCTGAACATGCAAGAGGAGAAATGAAAGGTTGGTCTTCATCTTTTCCTAATATATTTACATAATCTGTGATTGAATTCTGAGTCAATGTAGATAGCCATTTGAAGATGAAAGTATAGAAATTTCATTTCATCATTTTATTTCAACACATTTCATCAATAAGTGTTTGTGTTTAAGGATCAGAGAAATGACAAGAAACATTCATAAGTAGAATTCATACTGCTGATATATAAGGTAAAATCTACAGTCATGTTTGTATAACCAAAGGAAAAATTTTAAAATAGAGGCTGAATAGTTAGTATTATTTTATGTTACTGTCCAAAGGTGTTCTGTTCTTTAGACACAATTCTACTAATTTGTCTTAAATAAATTGTGTTAGAAGAAACTAAGATTTTTATTTATAAGAAGATAGTATCTTGTTATTGATTATATAATTTTCAGAAAAATCTGCTCCTACCTGGCAGTAGCAGTTTCTAAGAGTACTGAGCTGGCATGCTTAGCAAGACTTAACAAAACTAGTTGAAGAGCATCAGGTAATTTCCTTAAAATTAACTATGATGAAATAACCACCTCACATATGGTCTGCTCTGAGCATTTTAGCTGGCAATATAAACATGAAGTCCTCATAGTAACTCTGAAAGATCAAAATTTTTCTAAGCTAATTTAGAATAAAATTTTTAATATTGGAAATAAATTTTGTGAGATCATAAACAGTATAGCCACATTGATTTTTAAATTCTACATTGCTGTGAATGCTTTTTTAAAAAGTTTTAAAGCTTCCTCCAGAAACAACATTACTGGAAAATAACATTTACCTGCAGGTTTTAACATAACACATATTTTCAAATTGCCCATTAGGTTCTCCTATCCCATGTGCTTCTACATCCCACCAGCAAGAAACATTTCCTATATTAAACTCAGGAATGAGGCAGAAGAGGGGTTGAAGATTAAAGTGTGCTCAGTGAAACCTTAGCTGCTGCAGATATGGTAAAGAGAAGAAAGCCCAGAGTGGAGGAATTAAAGTTTCAAAAAATTAGTCTTTTCCATCTGAATTTCCAATGTTTAAGTAATAATTTGATCCTCTGCTCCTCACTGGAAGTACATACTTAGTTTCTCTTTTCTCTCTTATGGGATTCCTTTAATTAAAATGGCCAAAGCTCTATGTCACTTATAAGATAACATTTTATTTCCTTAGCAGAATACAATGGATTCATCCATTATCTAACCTTCTGCACGTGTTCATACTTGCCATGGTGAAGTCTGTGTAGCTCATGGAATATACCAGACCTCTCTCCTCTTTGACTGGCTATAACTCACTTCAAGGTCAGCAGCCTTTAGTGAATCTTGAAGGCTTCGCCTCTAGGAAAGCCCACTGCTCCTCTCTCCAGGGGACCATGACACATTGTTCACACAATGCTGCTAGGCTTTAGCATCTTGCTGTAATCACCAGCCATCCAAATGCACCTTGCACACCTCTGCCTCTGAGTCTCACACTAAGAAGCTGACTCAATGTACATTTGCTGAATGAAAGATCAAGTGCACCTGTAATTTTAAAAAAGCTGTTTAATTCAAATAACTTAAATATATAATATCTTAATTGTTTCCATCTTAGAGCATTTAATGGAAATTTAAATTTTCCTTTAAATAATAGATAGTTATTAAATTCTGCAAAATTGAAGACCGTTAAGGAAATCAAGAAACTGAACTATTTTTGCAGCATATTTTAATATGATGTTAAAGTAGATTAGCATTAAACCAAAATCTTTTAATAGAACATTTAATTCTTAGTACCACTTGGATATAATTCACTATTAAATAAGTTACAATATTGTGCTAATTTATTAAAAATTATATTGTTGGCACATGGCCAAAATAATAATGTGATTTTTAATTAGGAGAAATTACAAAGGTAATCCTGAACAGTTTGAAATCTTAAACAGAATTACTTACTTTATTTTTGTTTTATTTTTAACTGATGGCACCAAGTCTCTCAGATGCAGTATGCTTAAAAATGTCATTATAGTGTTATTATTATTCACCATAATTGTTACAAACATCTTTTGCAGAAAATGTTCCAACTTTTACTAGCATAAAAAGTTAACATTACTATAGAATACTTTTTTTTATCTAATATTGTTTTGTTTCTTTCAAATTGCTACTGATAACTGACATGGAAAATTTACCAAGAACCAACAAATGATACAGTTCTAATAAATACAGATGCTTCTCTAACTTCCTTTCTGGTAATATTTCTCACTTATAAATCCTTTGCTTGGCTGCAAAATTTAATAACAATACTACTATACAAGGACTTTGTTAGCAGGGTGTACACATATGGCTGTAAAACACTAAAATATACGTGATAAGTTTCTAAACTTGTGCCATAACTGCTGATTTTAGAGCTGGTAATGGCTCATTGCCATATTCAATTCCGACTGTTTCAAGCAGCTGGTAGGTGTTGGTTAATCATAACCTCACAGAAACCTGTTGTCTCTAAATTTAAAACTAGTGCCAAATTAAGGAGAAGAGGAGTTTGACTTTAATAAATGCAATTCAAATCCATAGCGTGAAATCGAATAGCACACCAACATGACCACCAAACTCAGTTATTTGTGTTGATTTCAACTAAAGTAACTGGTTCCCCTATGTTCTTACCTCTTTTGGCCACCCAGATCTAGACTGTTATGCTGCTTGTACTGATGTAATTATCAACAGACCTCCTTTGAACTCACATGTCACTGTTTGAGTGTGCCCTTAATAGTCATCTAGTCATCCTCTGTGTAAATGGAGTATTCTACTACAGAAACAATGTTGTATATGAGTAACAGAATACCAGCTGAACCATTTCTACCAAGTGTATATATGTCTGTTTAATGTTACAGCTGGATTCCTTCCTACTCAAAGAAAGCTAGTTTGCAATCAGTATATCAGTTGAATGTCTTTGCACCTAGTGGAAATGTGGCCATTATTTGAATGTTAACATTACTAAAATAGCCCTTAATCAGCATATTTCAGGTGAATAAATAAATCCTAGATCTCTGAATTTTACAAAGCAGGAAAATCTGATGATATCTACTGCTTATAAATCTAACATTCTAAATTGTATCTTTAAAATTCTTATTCAGTACTATTTCAGAAATTCAGGGCATATGAAGTTTGTGAATTAGGTAAGAAAAATACTTCATAACTGGTGAATCTCAAAGAAAAAATGAGGCATTCTTCCTCAAAGATTGTTTCACATTTGAATTTTCCCATGAATTAGAACTGGTAGATTCAATTAAGTAGAAGTCTTTATATAAAGGTTGAAATGATATAGTCCCATGACCGTGAGTATACTTTAGAAGTGGTTACAGAGCTTCCATTATAAATGTTTTCACTTGTACTTTTCCTATCAAAACATAAACATAGAGTCACTGTGTATAAACATAACTGCAAGAAACTGACTTAGGGAGAAACTAGCAGAGTTACTTTACCTATGTGCTTCATATAATAATTTGCAGAGTTAAGCAGCACTTAGTGGCCTCTTCCTTTTAATAAACAAGTTGTGATATGCAACCTGAATACATTATTTGCAGTGGATGTGAGCTAATAATTATTCTCCAGGACACGTTTCAAAGCAGCAGCATTTCAAATTAACAGCATGATTCAAGTGTTTTTAAACATTATACATACACTGCAGAAATAATGAATACATGGTTGGTTGCCATCAGCCCTGTTCTTCGGAAGGAGAAGGAAGACTGTTTATTTTAGGATCTATTTGGCTAAGGGTGTAAATTTCCTCAGTTGAATCAAATCAGGCTATGTAACTCAACAGAACCTTTTTTCATCAAGTACATAAAAAGTGAATATTTCAGTCTTGTGTGTGTGTGTGTGTGTGTGTGTGTGTGTGAGAGAGAGAGAGAGAGAGAGAGAGAGAGAGAGAGAGAGAGAGAGAGAGAGAGAGAGAGCTAAAGAGAGAACTAAAGAGAGAACTAGAACTAGAGAAAGAACTAGAGAGAGAGAGAAAGGTTGGCTTGTGTCTTCTAGGCATCAAATTCAGGACAGAACATCTTCATTATCTTCATTAAGTGAAATGTACTTGGAAGCCTACATGATATCTCCTTGTAAATGAGGAGAGATTCTAGAAAGAAATTTCGGTCCTAGCAGGCATCTCTCCCTCTCATTTCAAAATATCATTTCTTCTCAAACAGAACCGAAGTAACATAGAAAGGAGGGCAAGAAAGAAGGGGACTTGGTTCAGCTACCTACAGGAAGTTATTTGTAGTATTTTATGATATAAGGAAACAAAAAATTAAAGACTTTCCTTCCTTTAAAAGTAAGGTTGCAGAATACAAAATATGCAACTACTATAAATAGAATTAAATAAACTCTGATTAAGAGCACTAACGATAAGGAAAGTGCTCTGAGTCATCTTTTCTGATTTATATGTTTAAAGTCAAATGATTTCAAATTAGTCACTAACTGATAGCAAGTTGGTTTGTTGCTAAATATAGTAACTGGAATAATTTTAAGAAGATCTCATAGTAACTGAACTAACAGGTGCACAGAAGAGAAAATGAAACGGATGGAGCAGTATTTTAGCAAAATCTTGAAAGGATTGTATTCCTCACAAAGTGATTTGATTGACTTTTATTTTCAGTTATAATTTTTTTATGTTCTTTTGGTATAAAAGTCACGTGTGCAACACAATTATTTCAAGCTTTGTTACATATGGGTTGCATATGGCGGCCAGCTTCCAGTGATGGTATTCATTGTGTAAATCATACATATTAAAGAGGGTTTACTAGCTATTTCTAAATAACTCTTCAATAGGGATGATTTGCAAGATGGAAATTCTGAGGGTTTTCAAAGAAGAACTTCATGATGCTTTGTCTTTTTTCCTATCAATTCTGATTTATGCACCAGGAACATTTATCAGTCATCTAAACAATACCTCCATATATAGCCAACAATTAGTTTGTATACTACACATATGCAGGTGTAATTGAGAAATATTTTAAATAAGTCAATATAATTTTGAAAATAGGTACTTTTTAAACCAGGTCATAATTATTTGAAGAAATATGATAATATACAGATTTTTGAGCAGTCTAACAGGGAAGGGATGTGGGCACTTAAGTAGACAATGTTTTTGTTACTTTAATGATTCATATGTTGGTTCTTATTAATTTCATTTAAATACTAGGGTTCTGGGGCTGAGGTGAAGCTCAGGGGTAGAGAACTTGCCTATTATGTACATGGCCCTATGTTTGACTTCCAGCACTGCCCAAAACAATAAAGAGACAAACACAAGGTTTCTTTTTATTACCATTTTTTCTTTTATTGGTGCATTATAGTCTCATTATAATGTAAATCATGTTGACAATGACATACATGCACATAACACTGGTGCCTCCCTCCCCATTTCTCTGTCTCCAAATACCAAGTGTCCAGATTGACAGTGGTATATTCACATGTATATACACAATCAGTGGTAGTATTTCCATTAATGAAACTCAGTCTTCCTCCTCCTCTACCCTTCCTCCCTGGCTCCATTGAGGTATGTTAAAGTAGATTAGCATTAAACCAAAATCTTTTAATAGAACATTTAATTCTTAGTACCACTTGGATATAATTCCCACCCTATTTCCTTCCCCTCCATCCTTCTCATGCTTAGTGATTGTCTTTTATATGTTTGTTAAAAACCATCATGTACATTAGAGAATTCCCCTCCTTCCCCCTCCCATCCCCTCGGGTTGCATTATTTGCTCATCTGTATAATCTCTTTCTATTTTCTGCAGTGGCTTTTTTCTTTCTTTCTTTCTTTCTTTTTTTTTTTTTTTTGCGGTATTGGAAATGGGACCAAGGGGCATTCTACCTCTGGGCTACACTCCCAAATATATTTTTTATATTTTATTGGGTAACAGGGTCTCTTAAGCTAGCTGAGGCTGGCTTCGAACCTGCATAATCCTCCTGTCTCAGCCTCCCAAGTGTGGGGATTACAAGTGTGAGCCACCACGCCCAGCTTTCTGCAATGTTTTTAACTGAATAAATGTTGGATTTTGTTAAATGTTTTTTCAGTATCTATCAATATGATCATGTGATAATTGTTCTCAGTTCTATTTATGTGGTGAATAACATGTATTGATATTTGTACATTGAACTAGCCTTGATTTTCTGGGATGAAACCAACTTGATCGTGATGTACAATTTTTTTGATATGGTTTTGAATGTGCATAGTTAGCATTTTGTTTAAAAATGTTGCATTTATGTTCATCAATAATATTGGTCTGTAAATTTCATTGCTTGAGGCATCTTTATTTGGTTTTGTTATTAATGTGATATTGGCCTCATAATAGAAGTTTGGAAGAATTCTGTCTTTATTTATTTATTTATTTATTTATTTATTTATTTATTTATGGTGGAATTGGGGTTCCTGGAAGCCCTTCTACCTCTGGGCTACACTCCCAGACCTATTTTTACATTTTTTTATTTGGAAACAGGGTCTCCTAAGCCAGCGCATGCGGCTGGCTTCGAACCTGCGCGATCCTCCTGCCTTCCAAGCATAGGGATTACAAGTGTGCACCACCATGCCCAGCTGTCTCTATTTTACAGAACAAACTTGTAGAGTATTGGATTTAGTTCTTCTCTATAATTTTTGTAGAATTCATCTAGAAACTTGTATGAACCTGGAATTTTCTTTGATGGAAGAATTTTTATTCTGTTTCTATTTCTTTGTTTGCTTTTGGCCAGTTTATGTTTGCTATATCCTCTTAGTTTAGTTTATAGGTTATATGTGCTTAGAAATCTGTTGATTTTTTTCCATGTTTTTAAGTCTATTGGAGTTTAAAATTTCTAATGGTACTCTAAATTTCCCCACTGTCTGAGATGATGCCTCCTTCTCCATTTCTGATGTTAATAATTTGGGTTGATTCTCTCTTTCTTTTGGTTAGGTGGTTGTGCATCAATCTTGTTAATATATTTAAAGAACCAGTTTTTTGGTTTTTTCTTCTTTTTGTCCTTTGTATTGTTTTTTCTTCTCTATTTTACTCATTTCTGCTATGATTTTAATAATTTCCTGGCTTCTACTGGCTTTGGGATTAGACTGTTCCTATTTTTCTAGGTCGTTGAGATGTGAGCTGTACCTATCCTCTGTATTTCTATCTTTTAAAAAACTTATTTAAATCTTCAAAAAAAATTGTCCCATAAATTTTAATATGTCATGTTTCTATTTTAAATTAATTCCAGAAATTTAAAATTTTCCCCCTTATTTCTGTTCTGATCCATTCATCCTTCAAGAGTGTATCATTTAATCTCCATGTACTTATGTGATTTCTTTTAGTCTTCCTGTTGTTGATTTCTACTTTTATTTTGTTGGGATTTAAAAATATTCAGGGGAGTATATTATATATTTTGAATTTTCTGGTGCTTTCTTTGTGGTCCAGGATATAGTTTATTTTGGAGAAGGTTCTTTGGGCAGCTGAGAAGAATGTGTACTCAGGTATTGCTGGTTAAAATATTCTGTATATGTCTATTAAGTAGTCCATTCGGCTTGAAGTTTTCTTTAGATCTGCAGTGTCTTTACTCATATTTTTGTCTTGAAAATCGATCTAGTGGCATGAGTGGTATGTTGAAGTCTCTAAACATTATTGTACTTGGGTCTATTTGAAACTTGATGTCCCAGAGAGTTTGTTTTACAAATGTGGGTGCCCCACTTTGTTTCTTCTGATGTGTTTTATCTTAAAGTTTGTTTTATTAGATATCATCATTGCTACCCCTACTTGTTTTTGGTCTTCATTTGCATGGTATATCTTTTTCCATCTTTTCACTTTTAACTTATGGATATTTTTGGCTGTAAGATGAGTTTCTTGTAAGCAGCATATAGTTCGATATATTTTTTTTTAAATCCACATTGCCTGTATATTGCATGGTATGAGGAAGTCTTTTTTTTTTTTTTTAATCTTGTCTTAACGGTGTTCTGTATGTATCCTTTAAGTGAATGTCCAAGTCTTTTTTTTCATATTTGAAAAATTATCTGAAATTATTTTTCTGAAGCAATTTTAGACAACTTTGGTCTGTGCCTCTATCTCTTATTAAATGCCTTTTTACCATAAATTAGGATGTTTCATTTTATATTGTCCCATAATTGTCAGATATTTAGGTTCTATTGTTGCAATGTTTTATGTATACTATTGACTGTGTTTTAAGTTTTGAATGAACTGTTTTCTAAGAGTGATATTCTGTTTTCCATTTCATCTAGCTTGCCAGAGTTGTTTTCTATTGCTGTCATTAATTTATTTATTGACTCCTCTTTCTGATTCCTTCTTAATGTCTCAATTTCAATTTTTCGGATCAGAGAATCAGAGGTGTGAACAGAATAGTTTGTGACCTATGCATTTTTAAGCTTCAATGTGCTGGCTATTGGATGTTTTCTTTTATCAGCTCTGGTTAGTTTAACCTTAGTGTCTGGCAGTCCTTTCCTGTGGCTTACCTCTCTGGTCCAATCTTAGCTAAAGGGATTTAGAGATGTCAACAGGTATATAATAGGGGAAGTTGTGTTGTATTCAATGGTGAAGGTTGGGTGAGGGAAGATGAGCTGGAGTGATGAGTGGAAAAATAGAGTAAAGTGTATGGTTGATTTAAAGAGGTTAGTTGTAGTAAAATAATATATGGAAGAGATGGGAGATAATAAGTATATAGGAGTATCCTAGTAGTCAAAACACAGTATTTAAGTATAGTGATATAAAATGAATTAAATGTATGACAAAGAAAAAAATAGTTTAGAGGGAAGAGAGTAGATAGGAAAGAAACTTGTAACCAAAATGAGGAGAACAAATATGCAGAAAATAACAAAACAAACAACCAAACAACAACAAAATTTAAAAAAATTCTGCAAATATACAAGTACAAAGCTAACTTGGCCTCTGTAGTCCTACTGGCTTTGTGTGGATACTTTCAGTCATTTAATATTTACTCTCTATCATAGGTTCTCAAGCATTTCTAAGTACTCTCATTTGCTCAGTAACCTATAGTAGTAATGTCAGTTTGCAGGCTCACTTTTGGGTCTCCCAGAATAATTAGGAACCTGAGCTTGTGCCTCTCTGTCAGAGCCAACACCAAAGTACCCAAGCCCTGCTGGTGCCTCTCACCACTGCATGCTTGGGTATCTGAGCTCTTCATGGAACCATGTCTATACAGGAAACATGTGTTACTGGGAATGAGCCCTGAGTAAGCACAGAACTTTGTGATTTCCACAGGCTCTGGGCCTGTGCCTTTCTACCCACACTTGTGGCAGGTATCTAGTATAATCCCATGGTGATCTCCAGAGACCATATACAGGTACTGTGCTCTGGGCACTGTGGACCTTTCCTGTGCCTCTGCTGTGTTTGGTATCAACTTCTGACCTGACCTTCTCAGGGGTGGACTGCCAAATCTCAGACAGCCGGGGTCCACTGGGTCCACTCTGGCTGTATTCTGCTGAGAAATATAGTTAACTTACTGTTGTGCATAGCTTTTGGTCTCTTAAGGGCAAAGTGTGTTGCTCGTTTCTGGCTGAGCATGCAGACTGAAGTGAGTTGCTGATCACTCAAGGTGCTGAAGATCTGCAGATCCTTACTTTACAATAAGTGGCTTCTTTGCCAGTGATCTGCTGGGGCTCGGTGCTGGCAGACCCTGCTCCAACAGAAGGCCCAAGTGATCTGGCCTTGTGGCAGCAGTTGAATTCACCAATTCTGGTGCATGCCTGGGAACTTTACTATCCCCTGTTTTGTCTACTGGATTTTATCCAACCACCTTTCAATTTTTTTGTTTTTGTTAGTCTCTTTGCTCTCATGTTTTTCTTGTCAAGGAGATGCTTTCATGGTAGCTGAATTTTGTTTGTTACAGTGACAGAGATATGCTGTGTCCTACAGTCAACATCTTGCCCCTCTAAAAGTATATTTAATAAAAAAGAAAAAGAAACTAACTGCCTTCTATAAAACAAAAATTACCTTAATTGTAAAAAAAAAAAAAAAAAAAACAATTAACTTTATGGCCAGGCGTGGTGGCGCACACTTGTAATCCCCGCACTTGGGAGGCAGAGACAGGAGGATCGCGCAGGTTCTAAGAAATCTGCGCGCACTGGCTTAGGAGACCCTGTTTCCAAATTTAAAAAATGTAAAAATAGGTCTGGGAGTGTAGCCCGGAGGTAGAAGGGCTTCCAGAAAACCCAGTACAAAAAAACAAAAACCAAAAAAAAACCCCAACTAACTTTATAAATAGCTTAAGTCATACTGGTAAAAAAACAAATGTGGAAATCACTCCTGGGAGAATGCACCCACTGTGTGAGGGAAGGTGTGTAGGTTTCTGTATATCCCATATATACTATTGTAATGCTCATAATATGTAATTTTGAGGAAGCCCCAGTGATACCCCACTTTTCTCACCAAAATATAAAAATCATAGCATTTCCTTGCCCATTATATACTTTTCTGGGTTTCATACTACAAAGTAAAGAAGGCTACCAGCATTCTCCAAAAGAATTGCTTCTAAATATATGAATTTAGCATTGCCAAAAGAATGCAATGACACTGAAATATGTTATAGTTGACAGTGTTTCTGCCAAGAAAGGCAGAAACACATTAATCAGGATAAACACTAGGACACTTCCCCCACAATCCATCTATAACATTACTTTTTAATGTCAATTTGTAAAGCAAGAAATATATGTTAAAAGGAGAATTAAAAACTGAGGAGTTTATTAAATACTAGTTAATGAATGTAATTCATTTTCAGAGTATGACCTATACAAGTCATCCATGAAATTAGAATGAAATATAGTTTTCTAACATGGAGGATAAATTAATTATGACTTTTAAAGCTACCTACTCAATGAAGTTTTAAGAGCCCATGCTGCTAAGAGACTTCTCTCTAGATTATCCTATGGTTTGACTTGTTTCTGCACAAATTCAGTTCCTCTCTTCTCTTTTCCTCTTTTTTTTCCTGTCCTTCTTCATTCTCTCTTCTCTTTCTCTCCCCTTTTCCAGTCTTTGGATGCACTTCTATGGCCTCCTTTGATCATAAGTAGGACTGCAGAGCCAATAATCTCCATGTTCATTTTCTGCTCTATGGAAAATTCCATTGTGATGACTCCTGATCACTGTGTAGCAAATACATTAACATCCATTTATCTTGCTCTAAAACCCCACCTCTTATCTCCAACATTCTCCTGTTTGATGGTGCTATTTTTAGAATAAAAATATGAGTAGTATTTTACAATCCTCTTTTAATATTCATAAATTTTCTCTTTATAAAAATATTAATGACCATCTTTCCCCTCTCCACTCCAGTCACCACAACCTCTAAGCCTTCATTAGGAATCCTTTGATTCTGGTTTCACTTTATGCTATTTTAATCTCACAGAAAAACCAAAGCCAAGATAACAATCAAAACCATACAACATAGAGACCTTATAACTCACTTTTTTTCTGAAAAAGAATCTTAATTTCTGTCATTGGTTATTTCCAATATTTTTGTCTTGTGAAGTCTTCATTCCAATAAATATAATGGCATTTTATATTTTCTTTCCAATTATAAAGTTGTTACTGTATAGTTATATAACTTTATATTCCCAGGGAAATATAAGAAAGAAAAGTTTGCTGTATATAATTGATTTTTTAATATAACTAGATCTTTTATTTATCTGTACTGGTTTGCATCTTGGAGGAGTGGGACTCTTTGCTCGAGCCTATCAGAGTAACTTTGAATCTATACTAAGCTCTATGGGGCATTATTTATGTTTACAAGACTTATCAACATTATTTTAGATAAATATGCCTGAAATATCTTCATCTAAGCTTACAGTGAAAACACAGAATGACTCAGAGCAAAGGAAAAAATTGTCAGCTACACTTCCTCAGATCTTTTCTCCTACTGTTAGGCATTCATGATCACAATGACCAAGTTTTAAACCAACCAATTATTTTTGCATAATTATGACAGTGTAGGTAAATAAAGGTTTGTTAAAGTAAAGTTATATAGATGTACAGGACTATAATATTCCACATATCCACAAATATTAAAAAAGAAAATTAGTAAATTTCATTGACCCCTTTAAATAGACACATAAAATTCACCACATATTTCTTACATGCACAACCTAATACATTAACTATTTATGTCTGGAGTTGATACAACTTTGTTTCATATTTTCTAGTGGGAAACAAAATTATTAAACATAATCATGTCTTACATTTAAAAAAAATTAATGTTTTGAAAAAAGATATTATAGAGAAGATGAGAAAGCAACATAGATTCTAAATGAATGTTTTAAGCCAATTTTTATCATTTGGCTTTCTTCCTTTTCTGGAATATTCATTAAAAGAAACAAAGAATCCAGGACACTAGCAACACATACAAAAAAAATATCCCTATTTGACCTAAAAAAAAAGAATTTTCAATGGAATAGCACTGCAAAGTATTGCCTTCTGAAATAACATAAAATAGCATCACAAATAATAAATATTTTAAAATCTAAGCCACAGAATTACAAATTTCAGTGTGTGAGTAAAAACATAATTATTTATAGAATCTGACAAATACAAATACGGGATTTGTAACTTTATATTAATAAACAGCTTCACTTTGTATCTTGATGGGAATTAGGGCTCAAGTGAGATAAAAATTAAAGTATGAGTCAGCTCAAAAGGGGTTTAAATATTGACCCTGTCATGTGCCAGTGATGTGAACTTGGCCAAACTGCTTCTCTGTGCCTTAGTTATCTCGTCTGTAAAATGAGGATAGTAATACCTATCCTATTCCCTTGCTCTGAGGACCAAAATAGAAAGCATATATAAAGTGTTCATTTTATTATCTGTAACTTGGCCACAGTTTATTGAGCATTCACTGGGTTTTTTACTGTTTAACCCGTCTTACATGGCGCCCATACACCCAACTCTCTTCATACTCCCTTTTCAACTTTGTTATCCCCCTTCCTTTCCACTTGTTTATTTCACCCTAATTTTTGAAAAGAAAGAAGCAGTTGATGTGCTGTTTAATCTTGTAGATTATTTTGTTGGAATTTTGTGAACAAATATGGTATTTCTTTATAAGATATCTGTACTTTGATACTTTTATTTCTAAACTCATAATAAAAATATTTATTTTTTTAATCAAAGAATTCTAAGTATCACAAAGTCAGTCAGGAAAGATTCTTTGATCCAGAATGTAGAAAAGTCAAGATAACCTTTTGAAGAAAATTGAAGGAGAAAAACAAATGAATACTTTAAATCCTTACCAATTAGTGAAGATATATTATGTGCTTAGAGTATGCTTTATATACATTCTAAAATTCATTTATTATGAACTTAAAGATAAACATTATTCTCATTTTTAAAAGAACACTAAGGACTAGAGTAGTTGACTATTTTTTCCAACGCCATAGAGCTGAACAAAGGGGCAGGCTTTGAATGTAGGTATGTGGTTGCTTGTTAGGTCTTACTAACTCCCAGGCGTACACTGTTAATCATGATAGTACATAGAGTTTTTATTTATATTACCCACAGAAATTTATTTTCTCTGGGAAAAACAAAGTGTAAACAGCTGGGCATGGTGGTGCCTGCTTGTAATCCTAGCATTTGGGAGGCTAAGACTGGAGGATTGTGGTTCGAGGACAGCCTCAGCTACTTAGCAAGGCCCTTTGCAACTCAGTGAGTCCCTGTTTCAAAAATATAAAGAGATTAAAAAATAGGGCTGAGGGTGTAGCTCGGAGGAGCAATGTTCCTGGGTTCCATCCCCAGTACTACAAAAAATTAAAGAAAGAAATAAAAGAAAGAGTAAATAAACTAACATCAAGTGACCACTGTCTCAGACATTTTACATACAAAAATTGTGACTAATGTACATTGACAGAAGTCATAGGAAATAAGAATCTACTATATACATATATATGTATATGTATATATTTGATGTGTGTGAGGGGGTACTAGGGATGGAACCTAGGGGCCCTCTACCTCCAGGCTATACCCCCAGTCCTATTAAATATTTTATTTGGAAACAGGGTTTCACTAAGTTGCTGTGTGAGAACCTCACTAAAATGCTAAGGCTGACTTCAAACCTGTGATCCTTCTGTTTCAGCCTTGAGGCTCCACTTATGACAGAACTCTCTGCCCTGACAAGCAGACGCCATCCTGTTTCCCTCTAGAATGATCCTTAGCCACTGTATTCCTTTGGATAGGGAGAAAGCTCCACTTTGAATGGTCTTGGTGGGACTGTGAGTCAAAGCGTGTGCCCCTAAACCTAACCCAAGCCTCAAATGCATGTGCAGATAACATCATTGGGGTAATCAAAATCTTTCTTGACTCTTCCATGTAGAAATTCAGGTAAAGCAATTCTTACACATTTTTTATAATAGAGTCTGTGATTCTCAATGGCTAGGCTCTCTGGTACAGCATGGGAGAACAGACCAACAAAATGGAGGACAGAGATGAGGAAAGATAAGAGAAAAAAAGAGTAAGAATGACAGGCCTTATGACACAGTACTAGTCCTGCATCTAGGCATGCCTGAAGCCAGAGGCTTACAAATTTCTTTTTAAATATTTAATAGTGTAGCTGGAGATGGGTTTTACTCACAAGTGCCTGAGGTTGTTCTAACGGAATCATCTCCCTTTCTTTTATTTTTCTCCTCTCTCTTTTCTCACTGTACCTATATATTAATATCTCTAAACATAATCAACTTTTTTCCTTTCTTCACTCCAAAATTCTAGTATGCACATATAATATGGCTATCTACACCCTCAGTATTATTTTAGTTTCTAGTAATAATTCTCTTATGCTGTAACCTTCCTTATTTGACATCTTAAAACATGCCTTTAAGTACCCTGTATTATTTGCATTTCAGATAATGACATTATAGATTAAATATATTTGGGCACACGTAATATTCCTCCCTAAACTTATCTGAATGTTAAAGTTTAAAAATGTTCATTTTAGTTTGAGAAAATACTAAAGTTTAAAATGTACTGTCACCATAGTCCTGATATTTACTTCTCTCAACTAATTTTTGCCTTCATACTTATTTGACATAAGCGAAAACACAAATATGCTTTCGTGAAATTTCTTGATCAAAAACAAACTGAAATAGTACTTTATTTTCAAACTTACACCATTCTTCCCTGTCTTCATAAATATAAGAACATATTCACTGAATTTTGGCTCTTATAAAAAATGTCATACACAATAAAGGTGAATTTTTTCAATTGTCTTTGTAATTATATTTAAAATCAACACTTTCGTGTCAGTACGTTCATCCATGATGTCAAATGTAGCAGTCCAAATCTCATCACCAAATTATGGTTGTAGTACTATGGAAATTTAATACATCTTTCAGAACTCTGAAATATTTCAACATTTATTTTTAATCTCGATTTACATAGCATAGTGGATTAGCATGAACTGAAATAATATTTGTTACAACTGAGCCCAAGAGTGAGCTAGGTTAAGATTTCTTAGTGGTGACAGAAGGCAATGAAAACCTCTTATAACGACAACCATTTTATTATTTTTATTTTATGACAACCATTTTAACAAGGTGCTTTACCTATAATGCTCACAAGAAATATGCCCAGCTACTTTAGCAGAGTAGGTCACAGAACTTTAAAGAAGCAAAATGACAGAATAGTAAAAGATAAATAAAAAATTCAGAAAGGACTAGTGATGAGGACTTAGTCATCATAATCAGGGAGGGTTCAGAGCAAAGATATGAAGGTGTGAAATGAAAGCCTTCCTGAGTGTCAGCAAAGAAGTGCTGCTCATTTCTCATGAAGCTACCCTGGGCTGGTTTCATTACCAAATTAGCTGACAAATGTCTACCATCATCACACAATTTGCACATTTCCACTCATTTTAGAATTAGTCTCACATTTATATATATTTTTGGATTTCTTTTAAGTTAAGAAAATATTTGAAATTTTTTATGATTATTTTATTTTGGTTTTTCTTGAAGTTATCCATGAGAATATTTACCAAGAATCATGAAGAATGAGGATTATACAGTCCTTTCTCCTTTTTTTTTTTTTTTTTTTTGTAGTAATGGGTATGATTGAGCTAAGGGTAATTCTACCTCCAAGCTACACCCCCAGCTTTACTTTATTTATTTATTTATTTATTTATTTATTTATTTAATAGAAACAAGGTCTCACTAGGTTGATGAAAGTCTCACCATTTGCTGAGGCTATCCTTGAACCTGCAATCCTCTTGTCTCAGCTTCCCATGTACTGGGATGATAGCATGCACCACCATGCCCAGCTCAGTCATACTTTTTGCAGCTGCAAAAGGTTGTGTCATTTTTGCAACACAGAAATATCACAGTTAAGGGGATCACATTCACTTCTCAGACATCATGATAAACTTCCTACATTAATAGTTTAGTGCCTTAACAAAGGAAATCTTAAAATTTTCACATTCTAGGGGTTAGTGATGGCCCAGTGTGGATGGACTTGTAGTAATGACATGAAGGGTAACTAAAGGACAATTCAATGAACTATAGACTTTGGATTCAGACCTCCTGGTCTCGTTGCTAATTTGCTATGTCATCCTCATGGAGCCAAATGATCCCTCTGCACATCAGTTCTTTCACTTATAAAATTAATGCAATAATGTCACTCTATGCTATTGAGTTATTGCTAGGATTAAGTGAGTTAATGATGTAAAGACTTCAAAAGCTGTTAGGTACTATTATTTTTGACTGATTTTTATCCACCACCTTTATTCACAGGATGCCAGGAACTGTGCTAAGTGCTTTCCATTATATTCAAAAATAATAAAAAGTAAAGAAAACATTTTTACAGAAGCTAATGAACCAAGTTAAAAGGAGACTTGGGAACCTGCTAGATTCCAGAGTGGTGGTCCTGAAATAACTCATTCATTCATTCATTCATTCATTCATTCATTCATTCATTACAGATGTATTCATAGACAACAGGGATGAGGAACCTGAGGCCAGTACTCAGTGAGTTACAAGGCAAGAAGGTAAAGGATTAGTTCGCTCACTAGGAAAGGTACTATGAGAGGAAGAACTCAGCTAAAAGGCTCAAAAAGAAAATAATTTGGTAAGAATTCAGAATGGAGGGTCTCCACAAAGCATGGAATACAACATTTTGGGTTTCCCTGATTACTGTTGTGCATATTTTTCCTCCTTTCACCTCTGTTGTGGACTGAGTGGCCCAGCTGGCTTGTAGGTATTAAGAGAATGGAGTATAATCTCAAGGGTCAATTAACACATATTCATCTGTGGTATATATACTCAACATTGCCCCAAGGAAGATGAGGAAGAGATGTGAAGAAATCCATTGAAACCTTTTCCACATTTTTTTAATTCTTTTTATTTTTGAAATGGGGTTTCACTGAGTTGTGAAGGGCCTCACTAAGTAACTGAGGCTGTCCTCGAACCACCATTCTCCGGTCTCAGCCTCCCAAATGTGGGATTACAAGCATGTGCCACCACGCTCAGCTCTTTTACACATTTAACAGAGAAATTCAGAGGACTTTATAAATGCTAAACGTGCTTGGACAGTGCTTAATTCTTTATTAAGTATTTGGACATTCATTATTTTGTGTGATCTTTCTGCTACTCATTTCCCATATGAAAGTTAAATGTTATTATTTGCATTTTACAGATGAGGAAATTGAGGGTAGGTTAGTTGATAAATGTCAGAGCCTGGATTTGAACTCGAATTTTCTGACTCTGAATTTTGGCCCGACTTCACAACATCTTAATGCTTTTCATTCATGAAATTCATGAAACTTGGATTAATGAGAAAGCTATCTCTGTGAAAATATAGTATAACATGTTTTTCATTTTAGAATTATTAATTTCTAAACTTTTTAAAATTTTGAAATGACATGAAATGCTCTGTGTACACTTTGAACCTCACTCTGATGTATAACTGCAATGTACCCATATAAGCATATTTTAAAAATTAGGTATTTAGCCTTGATAAAAATCTAGTAAAATTCTATTTATTTCTTTTTTTATTCTTTTTTTATTGGTGCACTGTAGTCATGTACCTTAGTGGAGTACAAGATGGTAGAGGCATACATGCACACATTTATTTCTAGTAAAAAATCTATTCCAGTATTTTTTAAACTTTAATAGTGAACACTTTCATATATAAAAATGTTTGAAGGTCTCTCATGCTCACTTAAATTATATTTAGTATAATGTTACTTAAATATGTATAAATATAAAACTGGTCATTAATTCTTTTTCCTTCTACATTTTCTAAAACATTTTATGACTATAAACTACAACAAAGATACAAATTAAATAAATTATATAAATTGTATTTATATATTAAAATATATATATATTTGATATCAATATGTTCTATAAATTATGGTCACGATCAATATCATTTTTGTTTACCTTTTGGTTCATCTTAACCAGTGTCCCACCAAAATTTTTCATAGTCCCTAATATCATAGTAAAAATATAGAGAACATGTAATAAAATTTTTTCAATCATGAAATTATTACTATAATTAGTGCTAAAAGTCATGACAGTGTATTCTCAGATGAAATTTAAGCAAGATACCAACTCAAAGTGAGCCCCAAATTAACTGCTACAGACAGTTACTTTGGGTATTCCATGAAGTGCCTGTCATTTTTTTTTTTTTTTTAGTAATTTGGGAACCTCTGTCCTTTTAAAGCCTCGAAACATCAGTAGCTCTCTGTTTTCATTAACTATCTAATACAAATATATGACTTAATTGCTTTCATTTTTAGCTAAAACAAAGCAGTACAGGGTCTTCTGTAATACAGAATATCGTAATTTAAACCAACATCTGAAATGAGTAAATAAAATTTTAAAGCAGTCTATCATGATATCTTTGAATAGCAAATTCTTATTGCAAAAATGTTTCCATGAATATAAAATATGAAAAACAAATGACTATTTCTGCTATATTTACACCGGGGAATCCCAACCTAACTGGCATCCCTATTAAAAGTGAAATACTGAACTTTTAGGAATCTTCTTCGTAATCACTCTACCAAAAACCTAAATAGAAAGGTTAAATGGAAATACATTGTAATACTCAGTTATTAGTTGACATAATAATCAAAATAAAAAGAAAGACATTTATAAAACTTCTCACAAGCCTCTATTTCCTCTACAAATTTCGCATCAAAACACTTTAAGTACTAATGAATTGATTTTTTGTTAAACGGAACACTACATTCAAATCTGTTTTTCTCTTTAACTCCATCTAGGAACATACATTGAGATAGTAAGTCTTTGTTTGCCAGTTCTTCCCATTTTAACTGAGCTGTATTTTAGGAACTTGAAAACAAAATTTTCTCAGAGAAAAACCACACTGCCCACCATCTCATTTGACAATAGTATATGAAACTCTCATTCTCATTCAACTTCTCTCTATGGCAGAACTTAAGTAGGAAAAAATAAACTTTCGTTACCTTCCAATTATTGTGAATCCAATTATGGCAAGAAAATAGAAAATAACCAATGAGTTCTATGCTCTAATGTTTTCAAAGTGCTTTGCAATCATCAATATCAAGATTAAAGTCAAGCAAACAAGTAGAAAGTATTAGGCTATGTGAAGCTGAGTATAATTAGATGCCAAGTATGAAGAAATGTTTGTAAACAAAATATTGCTAACAGTGTAAAATAATATGCATTTTCAATAGAATAATTTGATATTGGCTGGCTCTTAAAGAAAAGATATGCTCTCCTGTTTGTAAACTAGACACAGGGTTAGATTAGCTAGGACTTTCTAATGAAAAAATTAAAACATACAAGATAAAGGGGGTGGAGCAATATTTTGAGGTAAGCAATATTAGGGAGTAGAGAGGGTAAGAATGAATGGATGGTGGTAAGTGGGACAACTTTATTAAAATATAATTTTGAGAAGCCTTATATCTGAGAATCTGTGTCATTATGGATATGATTTATGTGTAAAGCAGCTAAAGGAAATAGAATTAAGATGGGTGGTTAGCAGCAAGCTAGGTAGAGTTGAGTAAGACATGAAAAATTGTTCTAAGGAATAATATCAGAAAATGAGCCAAGAACCTTCTTCTGCTTCTAGTGTTTGTTGCTGACATCCTGCTTTTTTTTCCTTCATCAACCTGAAAAACATGGGTTGTGTGTGGTCTTATTCTTAATATAAAATTTATCAAAAGAATATGAAGAAAGCAACATATTTGGAAATATTTTATACTTTGCCTTCTTATTTCCTTTCAAACCTATGTAAAGTTTTGAAAGAAAATTTTTTTACAAGGTAAAAAAAAATAATTCATATATCTACTTACCTAGAGTGAAGAAACCTGCATTTTAATCTAGATTCTTCCCCTGATAAAACAGGAGCTTTTTTCCATGTGCCATAATTTTGCTGTGGTTATGAAGAGGAGATAAGTCTTTAAGCAGGGCATGTAAATCTGCCATGAATGCCCAAGGACTGGCACTTTGTCTCCCATATGTTCAGCCTAATGGTGCCTCTCATCATTCACTGAAATAACCCATGTTTGCCTCTATTTAGACTCCAGTCAATGTGTTCTTTTAGCCCAGGGAGGAATCTCTTCTAAATAAATTCTGCCACCTGTTCAAAGCCACTGATGGCAAATATCCCCTCTTCTAGGATACCATCAATTTATGAGCTCTTAAACTTTGGCTTCTTGAAAGTTGTTTAAGTAATTCTGAGAATGCTGATCACGTTTTAAATAGGATGCTACTCATTTCACTTCTTTTACACTTAGGTTTATGATGGGAGTAGTTGAGGGTTTTAATTTTGATTTTTAAGTTCCGTCTTACTCCCATTTAGCCATAACTTAGTACCTAGTACCTACTGATAAACCTTTTCTCATCCCTCTCTTCCCTCTCATTGCCACCATTCTACTCTCCAACTTCTATGATATTAGGCTTTTTTTTATTCCACATATGAGTGAGATCATGAGATACTTAATTTTCTGTATATACTTTATTTCATTTAATATAATGATCTCCAGTTATATCCACATTGATATAAATGACAGTATTCCACTCTTTTCTCAATGGCTGAATAGGATTAAGAAGCTTTGGTATGGTAGTGCACAGCAGGGTTCTGATGGATAACACGTATATACTGTGTTTTTCAAAGAGCTAAAAAAATGAGGTTGAATGTTTTAACTATGAAGAAATAATAGCAGATTGAGAAGATAGATAAGTTTAACCCAATTTAAATATTACATGGTACTGCATTATTATGTACTTTTTTTCTTTTTTTTTTTGTGGTTCTGGGGATGGAACCCTCCTACCTCCGGGCTACACTCCCAAACCTATTTTATATTTTATTTGGAAACAGGGTCTCTTAAGCCAGCGAGGTTGGCTTCAAACCTGCGCAATCCTCCTGTCTCCACCTCCCAAGCATGGGGATTACAAGCGTGTGCCACCCTGCCTGGCTTATTATGTACTTTTTATGTTTTTATGCATCATTTAAAAGAAAAGAAAATCATTTAAAAAAATTTACTCACAAAGCATGATATATTCCCTACATAAAACTGCACAGGACAGGAGTAATAAACAGAATAGGCAAGAGGAGAAGAATGAAGAGGGTGACAATGAAACACTTGTCCTACCTCAGCTCACCCATCTCCTCAGTAGACCTGATTTCTCTCATGCCTTTTTCCTGTCAACTGGGAGCAAAATCCATCAATGTTCTTGTATAAAATACAGATGTTTAGATTCTGTAGTAGACAGAGTAATTGTCCCCCAAATATGCCCGTGTACTAATTCCAGGTCCTGTGAACATGCTACCATATATGCCAAAAGGGCACTATATTTATGAATAAGTTGGAGCACCTGAGTTGGAAAGATGATCACTAATTATCTGGGCAGCCCAGTGCTGTCACTTAGGTCTTTACAAGAGACAGACAAGAGATGTGAAAATGAGAGCAGTGGTTGGAGAGATGTGCTTTGGAGATGGAGGAAGGGACTACAAGCCAAGGAATGTAGGTGGCCTCTAGAAGCTGAAAAAGGCAAAGAAGTAGATCTGGGGTCTCCAAATGGAATGACACTCTGCTGATACCTTAATTTCAACCCATATGACACATTTCAAACTTCTGCCTTCCACAGCTGTGACATCAGAAATTTATTTTATTTTAAGCCACTAAGTTTGTGGTAGTTTTTATAGTAACAGAAAAAAAAAAACTAATAAAAGCCAATCTAACTAGTATTAAGTTTCTGGTAAGAACCTAAGACTGCCTTGTAAGTAAGCTACTCAATTGACTATTATATTTAACATTTGAAAACATTTTCTTTAGACTTGTATATATTTATGTCTAGTGGAAATTTACTATCCAATGTTCTAGTCCCTAAGGCCCTTTTAGCTAAAATTGAGATTGCTTCATAAAATTACTTAGGCATGAACATCATTCATCAGGAAAATGCAAATCAAAACTACACAGAGATTCCATCTAACTCCACTTATAATGGCAGTAATCAGGAATACAAATGAAGCTGGGAGTGGTGGCTCACACTTGTAATCCTAGTTTTTGGGAGGCTGAGACAGGAGGATCACAGGTTCATGGCCAGTCTCAGCAACTTAGTGAGGCCCTCCATAACTTAGTGAGACCCTATTTTAAAGTGAGAAGTAAAATAAGGATGAGGGTGTAGCTCAGAGGTAGAATGCCCCTGGGTTCAACACCACGGCAACAACAACAACAAAAGAATGTAAACAATAAGAATTGTTGCAAAGAATGTGGGAAATAGAAATTCGTATACAACTATTACTAGATCTGTAAATAGTACAACAATTATAGACATCAGTATGGATAGTCTTCAAAAGACTAGATATGAACCATCATATGATCCATGCATAATACTCTTCAGTATCTTTCCAAAAGAATTAAAGTCAATACTGGTGATACATGCATAACCATATTTATAGCGTCACAATAACTAAATTATGGTGTACGCTGGCAGTTAAATACATAATGAAAATGTGGTATATACACACAATAAAATCTTACTCATACAATAAAAAGGAATAAAATTATGTCATTTGCAAAAAAATGGACGGAACTGGAGAATATTATGCTAAGTGATATTAGCCAGCCTCAGAAAGCCAAGGGTCATATGTTTTCTCTTATGCGTGGAAACTAGAGAGAACATAGAAAATAAAGAAGGACTTCCTATACATAAGATGAGAAATCAGTAGAATAGTATAAGGGGTTTGGGAGAGGGAGGTGGAAAGGAGGGAAAAAAGGATTGATTAAGGAAACAGTTAAAAAAATGCTATATCTGTATCTGAAGGTGTCACTACCAATCTCACTAATATGTATGGGGAGTGGGTAGGATATGGGTGCATATATGTTTGTATCACTTTGAACCTCACAATGATGTTTAATTGCAATATACCAAAAAAAGTATAAAAAGTTCCCTATGTATGAACATAAGAGTGCTTTAGGAGAGCACTGTATACTTATCTCAAGGACTTCCACTCTACTTTCAAACCACAAAAATATATTTGAACACTAACTTTCTTTTATGGATTCAGTGGGGTACCATTATAATTCATATGTTAAAGCTCTGTCTCAGTATGATTACATTTGGAGGTAGAGCCTTTAAAGAGGCAATTAATGTTAAATTAGATCAAAAGGGTGAGCCTATTCCAAGATAACTAGTGTCCTTATGAAGAAGGAAAGACACCGCAATGTGCAATAGTAAAGACCATGAGAGGACAAAACAAAAAGATGGCCGAATGAAGCTAATGCGAGAGGCCTCAGAGAAACCAAATCTCCGACAGCTTGGTCTTAAACCCCAGTCTCCACAACATCAGGAAATAGAATTTACTTGTTTAAGTAACCTAGTCTGTGGTAGTATATTAGCGCAACCCTAGAAAATTAATATTTTTAACCTAATTTCATAGTGTTTCTACTTTTCTAAAGTACAGTTTTACTAGTCGGGATTTAGGTATTTCTATTTATTTTCTACTTGTTAATTACTGTGTGCTATGCTAACATCTTTGTGTACATTTTTCTAGAATCTTCTCAACATCTCCACAAAGACTACCTTATTTTCTCTGCTTATAGAAGAGAAAACAGAAACTTAGGTTAATCTTGGGTACAGAATGTGAGGACATACAAGGAAGCCAGGACTCAAAGTGAAATCTAATAATCCTACTCAGATACATGACTTCCCTAATAACTGTCGCTTACTGAATGCTACTATGTGCCAGGTACTGTGACCTGATGGGGAGGATCATGTTTGGTCTCAGGAGCATGGCCCATAGCTAAGGGAGGCTGCCAGGAAGCAAGGTGGAAATGTGATGAGTAACCGGGACTTCTATACACGAACTGAATAGATGAAACTTTATGTTCAGTGTTTTATTATAATTCTAGATCAATAAGCAACAGTCACATTACCTGCCTGTAACGGCTATTTCTACTGTAATAATGATTTAAACAAATGAACCCCATATACCTAATGTGTAACCTAATGTTTAATCTCAGTTATTACATGGAGCCTGCAAGTCACAGCAAGCATAGCTCTTATTTGCAATCCTTTCAGAAAGTAAATGGAAATGAGGTGAAGAGGAGAGTGCACCTAGAATCTTAGTAATGCACGTGAACCTGTAGCAGGGCACGGCTCACTTAAATGCTTCTGTTGTCCTGATGTTCGGAAGCAAGGCAGGTTTCTAATGGCCAACACAACTGATTAACTTTAACTCTCCTGCCATACATCTGGCAATACCTGTAGCCCTAGAGGCCATTAAGATTTTGGCCAAGTCTTAGATAGATAATTTGATTTGTTCCAGGTTTTGACTTCTGACAATGAAAGCCGAGCATATTTGCTGGCTCAAGGAAATGTTTATTTGTCATTGTGTGGAAATAGTTGGTCTAGACTTCATGTTAAATGTTATGATTTCAAAAACCGAGGGAGGGGTTCTTATTCTGTTCTCAGTTCATTAGATATTTGCAAGTCATTTAAAATCTCAGCATATCTATTTCTCAGTTGCCTAGAAATAGAAAAATAAATTATAAAGTCTATAAGCTCATCAAAAGAATATTAATTTCCTTCTGCTTTATTGGTAAGATTCAGAAATGTTGATTTCCCCCCCTCTGAGATCATATTAAGTATTATTGTGCTAAGTTTATGTACATATGGCTATATGTAGTAATTTGAAGAAATAAGAACTAGAATATAAAAAATCACTTGAGGAGGTAAAATGTGAAGAGGGCATTGAAAACAGAAAAATTCTGACCTTATTATTAATAATTTGAGCATTAAAAAGTTGAAACAGCACAACTGTTAAAGGTTTCTCTCAGAAACTTTGTTAGGGACCACAGAAAATATTGATGATTGTTATTTCAAAATTCTATAGAATATTTTTCAACTTTTCCTTATACAACTGTGTGTGTGTGTGTGTGTGTGTGTGTGTGTGTGTGTGTGTGTGTGTTTATCTGTGTGTTTTACTAGTGATTGAATTTTTTGGTGTTCTAATTTTCTAATTCTGAGATATACTCTGAGCCTTATTTTTTATTTTGAACAGGTTTCACTAGGTTGCCAAGGCTATCTTTAAACTTACTATCCTCCTGTCTCAACCTCCCAAATATTAGGATTTCAGGCATGCACCACCATGTCTGGCACCAATAATTATTAATGTACCAAATCTTGATTCAATAATCAAGACAGATGTCCAAATAAAGTTGTTTTTACTAATACTCAGAATGAAACTTCAACTCAAGACCTGCCAGCTTGCTGTTCATGATTTGCAACCCCCAATGGCTTCTTCATGTTTTTGCTCCTGTTTTTATGTCTCAGATCTGAAAAGGCTGCCAGGATCAGCTGCAGTTGCATAAATTCTTGAGTTTTCTATGTTGAGACTCAAGCTCCAGTATCTAATAAATTCGGCCTCTTAGGCCCCCAAGTCTCAAATATCTACATAGTTTCTGTTTTTGAAAGCATGATAGAATACTATTATTCAGCCTGATACTAGCCTTTCTTCTTTCACCTACATTATCTTGATAACAGGATCCAGTGCTCTGTCTTTTCTTGTTATTTCCAATATACATATGTTGGCTGCACATAATAGAAACAAAAGAATCACTTTTATACCATTATAACTCATTGTGTGAGAGTATAACTTCCTAGATCTTATCCATCCATTCTGGCTTTAGTTATAAGCAAAGAAGATTATTGAAGTTTAACTAGAACTGAACATTCATGGGATAAAATTTCATAACATATTATTTTATTCTCAATTAGTTTGTTCTATTATGAATTGCTTGATTAGCTCATGTTTAGATGCTAGTGTTTGTTGCAGTTTCCCATTTAATTAAAGTATGCATTTTATCAAAAGCTTTCTTTTTGTAACTAACATGTGGGTTTGGCTAAGAATTAAACATAAATTTGTGATGTTAAAAATGCTTGAGTCTTTTAATAGGAAGAATACCTTTTAACTGAATCTATATCCAAGACTGTTTTCGTGGTCTGGGGATGGGACTAGGAAAAGAACCTAACAGGAAAAAAAAAAAAACAAAAAAACAAAAAAAACTAAAGGATGGGTTTGTTGAAAACCTAGAACATGGAAAATGTTTAGTTCTAACTGTGCATATGCATAGGTGAGCATGTGTATATGTCTGAATAATAACATTAACATATCACAAAAATGATTTCAGCAGATGAGTTCAGTCTTAAAAGACATATAGGTACTCTCCAGGACATAAAGTGAGAACAAGTCAAAATATCTAGAGAATCTATTATTTTCCTTGCCCTAGGCATGCCAGTTCTAGCTCATTAGCTTTACTACCCATGCAGCTTCATTTCAATGGTTTCTATTTTTCTACTATTTTAATTATCCCAAGTCATGGTACCTGGTCCACCAGCAGAGAGGCTGGAAAGCTTTCAGGCAATAAACAGGCAGCATCTCAGGCAGGGTACCCGCCCTTCTTGCACTTTGACAAGTGACACATGTCATCTCTCTGACACTACTATCAGCTGCATTTTCATATGCCATGCTCCACATGACATCTTAGGCAAGCCCATGGTTCTCCTTTTCTAAAAGCTTTTGGCACTTTTGTTCTAATCCCTGAGCAAGAACTGAAAATAAAAGGTCACTAAGACAAATAGTTTTCAAATTTCCTTCATTTGTTGTAATCCAGAAAACTGTTCATTGTAAATTGAGTATAATCTAAATAGAAATATTCAACAAAACTTTGTATAATGCCACAAGTAATTTTGGTTTTGACTCATGCACAGTAGTAAAAGTTATGTGCAAAAGCAGGCAGATGATATCATACCCCCTGAAGCGACTGCTTGTGCAAACTTCAAATCAGACTCTAAAAAGATAGCAAGGGATAACTTGAACCTCCCCTTCAATATTAAGCAATGTAAACACTTCAACCACACACACACACACACACACACACACACACACACGTGTGATGGCACATCTGCTGAGCACAAAGCACAACACGAAGAATAAAACTGATTAAATCACTCACATTTCTACAGTTCTGAATATGTACCTGTTGTGTCCATCTTTAAATGACGTGTGCAATTTTATTTGGTAATATTATCCAAATCACAGTAAATAAAAGGTAAGAATTTTGACCCCAATATCACAGTGTTATTTCAGGTGACTAATATTAATTGTAAAATCCTAGAACACCTTAGGACGAGTAGCTCAAAACAGAAACCAGTAAATTATCATTATTTGGAATGTTATTATATATCAGACACACATGGGATTCTACTTTCAGCATAAATTATAATTAATTCTAGCAGTTTTAAGAGCTTTTCAACAACAGTTGTAACATAATTATATAATCCTTATCTGATACTTAAATGTTTCCTAAATTTTCAATATCATGAACAATATATAACATCAAAAAACAAAGTATGTCTTTTATAAAAAATTCTTATTATGAAATTTTTGTCATTTTAGTTAAGATCTACATTTCAAGTTGGAATATCAAGAAAGAAATAATATAATTATACATAAAAATGTAGCTAACTAATCTTTGGAGATAAAATACCTGCATGAACTACTTTGCAGTTAGGCATTATGCCATTGGCTTTTTCTTCTGTTTTCTAATCTTTAAAGCAGGACAATTATTGTTACCTACCTTGTGGGTTTTGGGAGGAAAATGTCTTCAAATGTATGCAAAATACATACAGCAGTGCTAGACATGTACAAACACCATGTAATTTTTACTACTGAGCAGTATAACAAGGGGAACTGAGTAAGTTCATATAAGCATCTTTGGCCTCTCACATAATTACATGAGCATTATTTACCTTAGAATCAGGTAGGGAGTATTATTGCTCTCATTTTATAGATTAAAAAATTATTCTGATTAGACATTCAAGAATAGTTCATAAAGCCCAAACAGTCAGTATTAAACAAGAAAGTCAACACAGTCACATTTTGTCTTTGAGAATTTTAGTAGAATCACTTTGGGCATGCCTGCCCCACCCCCTCCATTCATTCCTCTGATTTGTTGCTGAGAACACTGGGTGTAATGACTGATCCCAGTCAGGGAAAAAGTGCTGCTGTTCCAACTACAGCTCAGCACTCACATTAGTGTGATTGCTTCATTTTCAGTTTCTATGGAAATGAAATTTATGACTTTACTTCTAGGCTTAGAAATACAGTTCTCAGGGTTGTCAAAGTTCTTCACAGAAATGGAGGCACTGGCATGGCTTTAGGAATGGGAAGTGGTTATTTAGCATAGTTTGGGTAGAAGACAAAATTTACTTCTTCCTAGAAAATAAATATGTTGCTTCTGAACATTACTTGGTCCAAGAAACATGTTTCCTTTATACTTCATTTTTTGGTTGGAAATACACATTACAAAATACTCTTATGACTTGTATTTCACTTTTATTCCCAAAAGAATTGAAACAAATACTTCTATATTTTCCATGGACCATTCCTCTGGATTCCCAGGAAATACTAGAAGATATCTGATGCTCTATGGAGCACAGAAATCTCTAAAATGAGAGTCTGTTGATTTGGTCTCAGTGAGAGAATACTATAATATCATTCTTGAGCTGGGGAAGAAGAAACCATTTACAACTAAACAAAATGCATTTTAGGTGAGCCACTGCAAAAAGAGCAGATGGACTGTTCCATTTGGGTAGCCAGGCCACTACTGGGACCTTCAAGAGTGGGATCGGTATTTGCAATGCAGCATGCACAGAGAAATATCGCAGAAAATAAAAATCAGATGCTTCTCCTAATCAGCAAAAACTAGGAGGAAAGGGGCAACAGGAAGAGGTCAAGCTATAGAAAGGGCCCTATAGTGAAGCAACTAAGGTGACCAATCAGAGGGTATGGAATAGGGAAGGACGGAGCCTCTTTAAAATGCAGGAGGTACATAAACAAATGTATCAAAGTTAATCACCAAAGAAGCGTGGGAGGGAGGGGGAGGGAATGGGAGGGGGGCTGGATGAGGGCTAATTGGATGACGTGTGTTTGTATATCCTCTCAAGTCTTGTATTCCAATGTGATGTATGATTACAATGCACCAATAAAAATAAATTAAAAAAAAAGAGCAGATGAACTAGGGAGAGCACACAGGAAGACCTAATCTATTCCTGCCATCAAAATCCAGGTTAAAGGGAAGAGAAACCCACTGCAATGTGTGCTGGTTGCACTGCCAGTCCTCTGTCGCTTTGTCTATTTCAAGGAACCCACAGAGCATCTGGCTTCTGAATCTCTGCCACTCCAGAGCTGAAATCACTAGGGATTTTAATTTCTGAATTTATTTTTAGGAAATCAGAAGTACATTATGTCTGACACGTTCCTCTTCTCAAGGCATGGTTGATGCTAGTGAAGTAGGAAAATTCATGATTAAGGCATTTGGTCACAGGGCACTGATGGAATGTCATGGGCTCTCACTTGTTCCAAATAGTGCTTACACAGAAAATGCTTATGCATTTGTTTGAGACTCAGAAAGTTGACTTTGAGGTATGGGAGAAGAATGGACTTTTAAGTACCAATATGCTCGGTGAGTATCCCCTCATTTCTGACATCTCTAATGGTGTTAGTATTTGCCAAAGAGAGTAATAGGAGCTATTTTCTTTGAAGACAACAAAAGATTCTTTGGAACTATTTACTACATGAGGAAAAATCTTGGTGTGTGAGCCAACCTATGTACAACTGGACTGGCTTATGATCTAGAAGAATAAAAGCAGAATGGGCTTTTGGAAAGCTTGCAAGAAGACACAGTTTGAATTCTTTGGGCACCTGACAGCTTCGTGCGCTCCCTGCCACTCATGCCCTGGCTAGCCTCTTGCTCTTCCCAGGGCTCATGTGTTGAATTGTGACTGTCTTAGTTTGGGAGCCACATGCAGGATCTAGATCCCTGCCATCTTTTCTGTGTCCCTTGTTTTTTTATGATCTGATTCTCATCTGATATGACTTAGTGGGAACTGCCTTCTTCCTTCTAACAAGACATATTTATAATTCCAGGGTAACTTTTTGGCCTGATGGAGTAGGGTATTTTTTGCTTTTGTCCTAATAGACTCTGCTTCATTTTAGTGGATTCAAATTCATTTGTGCAGGAGCCTCCTTGAGACCTACTGTGTGTGTCAGTGTGCCAGGAATGTGCCATCTACAATTAGAACACTTGAATCCAATCTCAGGGTTATCACAGCCTGTACAGGTTACTGTGTCTCAATTTCCTCATCTGTAAAGTTGGAATAAGAGTGTTCCCTCCATTAGATACTGATAAGAATTCAGTAAGGTAACACTTGTTAAGAGTCATCTCAACAGTATGTATATGTGCAGAACATATATATATATATATATATATATATATATATATATACACATATATATATAATCTATATATATATATGATCTATCTATTTATATATAATCCCTATATGTGATCTATCTATCTATCTATCTATCTATATGGTCTATAGAAAAATTTAGTAGATATTACCTTTTTAGAAGGCAGAATTATTTTAATATTTAGTAGTACAGAAAAGTAAAAAATAAAGAAAAATAATCTATAAAATAATCCCCATGGAGTAAGTGGTATTTATTTCTACATATTTAGTTCAAGCTTGCCTTACTAATTATCTTCCTTCCCCCTTGGACATTAGTTAATAAGTTAGTTCTGCTCCAATAGAGGTGAGGCCTTGGGACTGTGGAGCTTGGGAATCAATGTTACTTTTGTTCAACCTTAGTGTTCACATGCATGTCGGCAAAGGGTGATGAGTGTGGAAAGCCTCTTGGGTTTCCAACCTGAAGCATGCAGCTCACACACAACGCCTCTGAAATTTGAGTGGCTTCATGCATCATGTCCACCAACATAAGTAGTGAAGCACTGGCTTCCTCTCTTTTGCCCATGAGTGAAGGGTTCTGGGCCCATAAACTTTGTAGACAAGATTAGTTGGCAAAGAAACTTTCCAGAGCAGAAGATTGGGGGAAAGTAGCTCTTCTTATGAAGAAGACAACCTGCCAATGGCCTTTCAAAGTCCAATTCCCACACATTTTGATCAGAAAGAAATAATTTGGGGGCAGCCTCCAGGAACTACTTATTATTGCTGAGCTAGGTTGGAATGAGGGGCAGGGGTGTTTAAAGTCCCCACCCTTAGGAAGGTCTTCACTTCCCTGCCATGGGGGAGCCTAGTTAGGTTAAAGATATCCGGTTTAAGACATCCCCTGGATTGTCCATCCTTATGGTTAAGTCTGTGTTTAGAGTAATATTGGCTTAAAACTCTACCCCCTTTTCCTACACACACACACACACACACACACACACACCAAGGCCCACTTGGCCGTCAGTCACTGGCCTCTGTCTGTCTGGTCTACATATGTGTCCCTGGAGTTTACATGATGTGGTGATCTCTCCGTCAGTATTTAGCCATTCCGAATGCCTCTGTGGCTTTTCTTTTATGAGGTTCTTTACTGCAAACTTCATCTATCTTCTGTTTGGTGTTATTCCAAGCTTGCTAGACTTGAAAGCTTCTAAGTGCTTCTTTATTGCTCTGTGAACTGTCTTGTTTTTCATCTTCATTTGGAGGTAACTCATGTCAACCAGTGGAGGGTTCCTACCTAAGGACTCTTTCAGGCTCACCATCCTAGAAAAGGAGATGTGCAGTGAAGAGTGCCCGGCAGCAAAGGGAGACCAGGAGCTTCCTGAATTGAGTACAAAGTCCTGACTCCCTCTGGTCCTATCCTGGCACATCATTCAGAGGTTCCCTTGTATGCATAAAATAATTTGCTTACCTCTGTGTTTTATAGAAGGTGGGAAGAAAGAAATATTTTGTTGGTATTCCTCACACTCAACTCTTTTCTGTGAGCATTAGGTCTTTGTGTTTTTAAATAGATCTAGGTTTTAAAAGACTTTATCTATCTTAAACAAATATGTCTCCAAGCACCATCCCCAAATGATGTTAGCCCTGGTTCCTATTACCAATCAAATGAACCCTCCTTATGAGTTTATGAGACAGGTTTTCAAACACAGTAATATTTTTACCACATATTACAGTGAAGTCTTTTTTGCCAGGCTAAATGGCTTTTCTAATAATATGATTCAGGATGAGTAAACATTGCCGTCATATTCTTTGGTACAGCTCAAGTCATTAATGTGCTGTCAACTTTAAAAGGGGGTGCCAGGGACTTAACCCAGACCTAATAAGCCACATTTCTTGAGTGGCTTCCTATCATGCGTCCTTGTAGATATCCTCGAGCCTTTGGGAAGTGCTGACCTAAACACTGCAGAACAAAGCCATACATTTTAGGTGTTACTTTAGAGGCTCCTCGCTGAAGGATATTGAATCATAAAAATAAGTTTGTCTTCACATGTTATTGTACAGGCAAAATAAATATTATAAAAATGGTTAGTCTAATAAAAGTAATCTACAGATTTAATGCAAACCCTATTAAAATACCAATGTCATTCCTCACGAGAGCTAAAACCATCAGTTGTAAACAAAAGATCTAGAATGGCCAAAGCATTCTAAGCAATAAAGACCATGCAGGAGTCATCACAATACCTAACTTCAAATTTTGCTACAAAGCTACAGTAATAAAAGCAGCATGGTACTGAAATAAAAACAGACACATAGATCAATAAAACAGAATAGAAGATACTGAAACAAATCAACACACTTATAGCCAATTGATTTTTGACAGAAGTTCCAAAAGCATACACTGGAGAAAAGACAGTTTTTTCAATAAATAGTATTTGGAAAACTGGTTATCCATTTGTATAAAAATGGAATTAAATCTCAACCTTTCTGAACAAAAGTCAGCTCAAGAGAGATCAAAAACCTAAAATTAGACCAAAAAATTTAGAATGACTAGAGGAGAACATAGAAGCAACGCACTAAAATATAAGAACTCAGCCAGGCATGTTGGCGCATGCTTGTAATCCCTGCACTTGGGAGGCAGAGATAGGATCCTGCAGGTTCAAAGCCAGCCTCGCTGGCTTAAGAAACCCTGTTTCCAAATAAAAACAAATAAAATATAAAATAGGTCTGAGAGTGTAGCCCGGAGGTAGAAGGGTACCATCCCCAGCACCACCAATATATACATATATATATATATATATATATATATATATATATATATATATATATATATATATGCTGTATATACTGGCAGAAGCAGAAACTACTTCAGTAAAACCCTCATAGATCATGAAATTTAAAAAAATTAACAAATGGATGGCATTGAAATAAAAAGTTTCTGTGCAGCAAAGAAAACCATCAAGAGTCTAAAAAGAGAGCTTATAGAGTGGAATATCTTTGCCACTACACTCCGATAAAGGGCTATTGTCTAGAATATACAAATAACTTAAAAAACTTAAAACTAAAAATACAAATAATCCAATAAAAATGGACAATTGAGCTAAATATACACTTCACAATAGAAGAAATATAAATGGCCAGTAAATATATGAAAATATGTTCAAAATTATTAGTAGTCAGAGAGATGCAAATCAAAACTATACTGAAATTCTAACACCAACTGAAATGGCAAACATCAAGAATACAAACTACAATAAATGCTAGTGAGGATGTGGGGAAATAGAAACTCTTCTCCACTATTGGTGGGATTGCAAGTTAGTACAGCTGCTATGGAAATCAGTGAGGACATTCCTCAGAAAACTGGGAATGGATATGATCCAACTATATCACTCCTATGTATCTTTCCAAAGGGACTAAAATCAGAATATTATAGTGGCACATGCATGCTCATGTTCATAGAAGCACAATTTACAATAGCCAAATTATGGAACCAACCTAAGTGTACATCGATAGGTGGATGGACTGCAAAATTATGGGATATACACACAATACAATGCAATCTTACTCAGCAATAAAGAAGAAAAAAATTATGTCACTTGCAAGAAAACAGATGGACCTGGAGAATAGTATGTTAAGGGAGTTTAATCAGTCACAGAACATGAAGAGTCATGTTTTCTTTCATATATGGAAGCTAGGGAGTAAAAAGGATGTAAGAGGGACCTTAGATAAAGGAGGAGAAGTCCCAGTAGAGCAATGGAGGGGATCTAGGGGAGGATACTGAAGAGAGGAAAGGGAAAATTAATAAGGGAGACATTGTCACTGACATGTACGTATGTGAGATTATGAAGGCCAATCTCACTATTATATATGAGGGAGGGGAGGGAGTAGGAAGGGAGCTGGTGGGATGGTCACCAAGACCAAGTGCTATGTGCACATATGTCTCTATCCTCTAAACTACATTATGACGTGAGACTATATTACATCCATAAAAGTATATATGTATGTTTAAAATTGTCCTTTTCAATTTTTTTCTATTATTCTGATTACATCAATGAGAACATTTTAGTTTAGTGATACTTCTCTATTATTGACAAACATCTCTTTGGCAAAGAGTCAGTGGGCCTTAGGCTCAGAGCCTTGGACAGGAATACTTGGCAGAAATTTAAGATTGCTGCTTTGTTTCAATTATGTTTATTTTCATTTACAGAGGATACAATATTTTAAATAAATATTTAAGATATTTGAAAACTCTGTTACTTAAATAAAAATAATATTTAGAAAAACCTAAAATGCAAATAGTTAAGAATGCCTCCATAGAAAACACTTTAATAGAAAATTGCAGAATGTTCTTATTTTATTATCTTTATTAAGGAAAAGGAGAGATATTATTGCTCAGATTACAAGGAAGGATTAGTTAACTTATCTGAGAAGGTGAGGTGAGGCTTAAGTGACATGGTGAAGGATGAGCTGGAGTTAGCCAGTCAGATTGTTGCACAAGAGAAAAATTATATAAAGGCCAATTTGGGGAAGGAGAAAAATACAGGAAGGTGAGTAATACCATGACCACGTGGGGGATAGGTAGGAGGACAGATGCAAAGATTATCTTTAGATCCAACAAATTCTTCTTTTTATTGTAGTATCAGTATGTATGTATACTCATCAGTTAATACATTCATATCATATCCATCTTTAATTATATTCATGTATGTATGTATATATATATATATATAGTATGTTACTATATATATCGATCTACATATTATTTTCCCAATTAAAATGATGATAGTATGGTTAACTTTTTTCTGTACTGGGGGTGGAAGTTGGGATGCTCTACCACCTATCTATATCACTAGCCCATTTTATTTTTTATTTTGAGACAATGTCTCAAAATAAGTTGCCCAGGATGGTCTATAAATTGCAATACTTCTGCTTCAACTTCCTGAGTACCGAAGTGGTTGTTTTTAATAAAAATACTAAACATAAGATCACTTTCATAACTCCAACATCTCACAATAGCCAATGTTAACATTTTTTCTATATTTATTTTATAGTTGTTAATGAAGACAGTGATAACCTCAATAAATATTTTTCTTCCATAAATGTAATGAAGGTTTTATTCTGGTAATAAACTTAATTTTTTTCTAGATATTTCCCCTAAGGTAAACCTAAAATTAAGAGATTTTTGGCAGAAACTTATATCGGTTGAATGACTCATATGTCTCTGTATAAGAAAAACTATTTTTAATGTCATCACATAAATAATATGTTCTAAAAGTACTTTTTTTCTTCATTTTGATTTTCTTACAGAATGTTGATTGTGAAATAAATGTTTAGTAATATTACTTCTGTGGAGTTTTACATGATACTTCATATTAGAAATCCATAATTCAAGTTTTCATTCTTTTTCGTAAATCCAAGTATTTCAGGATGACAAACATAAAGTAAATTTGTGGAGCTATACAGCTTTCTGAATGATAAGACTAGAGAATCAATAGCAACTATACTAGAAAGTTGTATGGAAAAAGATTTAAGTTAAATTTTAAAAGTTGATTAGAAAGCATTTTAAAATAAATGCCCTCAGTTAAGGGATTTAAAAATTCTCCAATTAAATAGTCTTACAACCTTTCCCTCCCTTCTGAAAATAATCAGATTAATAACATGTTAGCTTCCTTAGTGGTGCTTTGTGGTATTTCCATTTATTATCATTTTGCTACAAAGATGGCTATCTACTTCTTTACAAATTTTCAGAAATTAATAATTCAAGAAACACTGCTTTTTTTGATTATATGAATGGGGAGTTCCATGTAACTTTTTTTGTTTCCTTGAAGCTTATTGATATCTCATTTTTGTGGGATCCAAAATATACCTTCAAAAATTTAACACCTAATTTTATCAAAAGAACAATCTAACATTTGTCAAGTCTAATGATGGTGCTCTATCCAGCTAAATTAGGCACTTGAAATATAAGAATGTTAGTGATTTATGTTCCACTGAATTTGCTATACAAGTTGTTTATTCTTTATTTTATCTGATTCACATTGCGTATTCTCAGCTACCCTCATACCACAGAGGGGGAACTGAATGCCTGAATTTCCATCACTAAAATTAAATCCATGATAACAAATCTAGTATGACTGTGGTGTACACAGAAATTCCCCCTGGGCAACAAACCATTTATTTGTAACCACTAATTTTTATTTTATTTTATTTTAATTTTTTATTGGTGCACTGTATTCATAGATCATAGTGGGATACAAAAAACCTTTTGTAGACATACATGCACACATCGCCAGTCAGCCCCCACCCGATCCCCACCCCATTCCCTCCCCATCCCTCCTTCCCATGCTTGGCTTAGTGGTTGACATCTAGTATTATAGCAATTTATCCAAAATTAAAAATGATAATCTCACATAATAGTTTCATTTGTCTGATACCAAGCTTTTGATAACTTAAAGATAACATTTCAATATTTCTTTTTGTTTTCTTTCTTACCTGATTTTTAAATAAAGTTATTTTCTGAGATTATTCTAAAGAGAAGCCTAAACTAAACTCTAGATCTCAGGAAAATGTCATAAAGGTCAGGTAAATTTGATAGAAGTACGAGATCCAGGTACTTGTGAAGAGACCCATCTGGGTGTGTCTGTGCAGAGATAAAGAAGGAACAACATGCTTACATGCTTTACCAAAATTTCAGGTACTTGAAGTCGATCAAATTTAAAGTATTGGAGTAGATTGTGACAAAAAAAATGGATTAAATTTTAAGTTCAAGGAAGTCAAAATCAAGATGATTAGAAACAGTCAAAACGGGATAAATTATGATCCCTTTGGGATGGAGGAAGGTGGGTGTTGGACACCTTTTAGTCACCAGCTTTGAGGTCACCTCATTCGAGCTTGGGAGGGGCACAGACTGCCTATCCAAGTGGAAATTTCTTCATGCAGACAAATCTCCAAGGACCAAATGCTACCAATAAGCAAAGACCCTGACAACTTCCCTATTTTCTAGAATTTTACCCTTTAATTATTTGATCCATCCGTGACTACCTTGATGGTTTTTCCTGACCTCACTCCATGACTTGCTGCTGTCTATGATTACAATGTTTTCATTAAAACTCTCAATAAAAGCAAGACATTGGTGGAAGGTCAGTAGGGGAGTTATCTGTTACCTTTCCAGCCCCCTCTGTGCTCTTGTTTCTCTAATAATTTCCTATAAAATTATTATGACTCCTTTGTTGTTCATATGAGAGACTTTGAATCAGTCAACAGCAACCTCACCTGCTACTGGTGGGGAGATGACAAAGTAGCATTTCAATTCTCTTTGGCTACTTAAGTAATGGAAATAATGTGAATAATGTGTGGTCTCGTACCTAAAGGTACAGAAAAGGGTGGTAAGGAAAGAGATAGTTTTCTTGCAGGTGTGTCTAAAATTGTCTATGTACAAGTGAAACAATCATCCCTAGAACAGCTATAGCAAATTCACTCAACACTAGAGCAAAAAATCACATTTGAAATTCAATCTGAAAGGCAGAATTATATTTTTTCATTTACTGAAAACATTTTATCTAGTTGACAGTGTTTTTGTCAAAATTCATGTTTTTTTGTGGTTAATGCTTGTAAAGCACCTTGTGCTTTTGGGTAGGAAGGATTTATAAATGAAAACTAAATCAATGTCTGAATAAATGATTTCCAAAAGTATAAACTTCAATTTTTAGTTTGATTTTTAAAAAGAACTCTCAACTTTGAGATGCAAGTTATGCAAATATGCAAATGTGTGCTATTTGTCTAAGATTCCTTGCCAAAACTAAACAGATTTTTTTTTCCCCCCCTGAGCCAGGCAGCATCCTTTAGTTGTTCCCAAACATGGATGGGTATCAGAAGCCCCAGGTGCGGAGAGGTCCGTTTAGGAATACACTAACCGGGTGAAGTGTGCATGTATGTCTACACAAGTTCATGACCCCATTAAGATGTATGAATTCAAGGCATCAATAAAAAATTTAAAGAAAGGATACACAGATTTCCAGGCCCTATCTTGGACATGAAGATGTAATTTCTGGGAGATTATATAACCTGCTTGGTTCACAATGCTCTCTAGGAGTTTATGTATAGAAGACAAATTTGAGACACTTAGGAAGTCAGTACCTAGTTTTGACCACCCAAATCATCCATGTTCTAAATGAGTGAAGAAACATTAAAACTTACTGAGGAAAAATTCTCTTTTAAGGCACCGATTTAAAGCACCAAATTATCTTCTGAGACAAAACAGGTGCTTGTGATCTTTTGAAATTTCCAATTATTATGTTATTAGCTTTTTATGTTAAAATTTCTATTTTATTCATCTCTGCATCCTTAGCATTTAGCAAAAGCTTTGGAGAAATCCAGAAAAATCTAGTACCATTCAGTCATTTATAAAACAAACATATAATATTAAATTAAAAAAATAAGGGTGCTTCTCAGGTATAGCTTATATTCTATGGAGGAAGACAAACAATGAATTCAGAAACAAGCAAATATCTTGGATAATGTGATAAAAATGATAAGTGCTGTCTAGAAAACCACAGGGTCATGTGATAAATGATGATAAAAACAGGGATGGAGTGGGTGTGTTGGCGCGCTTATAATCCCTGCTCTTGGGAGGCTGAGACAGGAGGATCCTGCAGGTTCAAAGCCAGTCTCGCTGGCTTAAGAGACCCTGTTTCCAAATAGAACTATAAAAATAGGTCTGGGAGTGTAGCCCGGAGGTAGAAGGGTTTCCAGGAACCCCAGTACCACAAAAAAAAAAAAAAAAAAAAAAAAAAAGAGCAGGGATGGGCAAGAATTTACTTAAATTGGCAGTCAGTGGGGCCTGTCTTGAGGAGGTGTACTTTGAGAAGTGAATATTAGAAAATGTGATGCCCTGGGAAGGGGCATAGTAAATGCAAAGGCATGGTAAGAAACTGGTTCCATGTGTTTGATGAATAGAAAGGGAAGTACTTGAGTAAGAATTGGGAGGGAGTAGACATGACTTCTAGAGGTAGAACCTGGTAGTTCAGGTGGGTCAGGAATTAAGATGACTTATGAAGCTGCCCTGTGGCTGAGGCTTCTCTCTCACTGTTGAAGAGCAGCACTGAATTTTGTTTCAGGAAGTCTCAAGTTCCAGTGTTGGCCTCATCAGTTACCAGGGAGTGGCTTTGGATATGTAATTTAACCTGGCTCACTCTTATGGGCTTCTGGTAAAATGGGAATAATAATAGTATGATGATGTTATGGCCAATAATGCTTCATAGCATTGTTAAGCTATAAGAATTAATGAGGAAAAGGGCTACAACTTTATATTTTATCATTAATTCTCATAACATAACAAAGCACTTTGTAAATATTAGGTGTTTGATGGGAAAGTTTCATTCTGTATAAAAGACAATACTATATGATAAATACAAGCATGATCTCACATTTTATACACACATATACCCATACACTCATATACCCATACACTCATAAAAATTCATATTCAGTAATCTAAAATAGTATTAACAAAAATGATTATATTTGAAAAATGTGGATGAAATGATAAATGAGAGATCAATAATTTGTACTATTAAACTCTGGGCTGGTGACTCCTGATCTTGTAGTTGTATCCATAGTTACTGCTCGTGTAGTCTCTTGCAAAACACAGAAAATCAGAAGTAGATACCTCTACCCTAGTGTACTGTCTGATGCATATCTATTCTTCTATTTTAGCCGGGAAGCTGGTTTAGTCTGTCACACTGAGAAGCCTCTGTAACATCAAGCCTTTGGCATTTTTGTAGCTTAGCATCTTTCTGCTCTGGTTTTAGAACATCCCTGCCTTTCCCAAACAAAACATGTCTGGCTTTGTCCTAATTCACAAAGAACAAACCTACATGAATTCAAATCATTTTTATTTCAGTCTTATATAAGGAAGAATAACAAGAATCAAGAATAAATAAACTACTGGATTAAATATGTACTACATAGGCTATGAATAAAAACCACAAACAGCTTTCTTGGTAAAGTTTCTCATAGGCTGGTCAAAGATAAAGATATTCCCTTTTTTGGCTGTATTCCCTGCTAGGATTAATAATTTAATATATATGAAATGCATTGTACAGTGCTTGGTACATAGTAACCATTAAATAAATTGTTGCTATTATTAGTATAATAATGTCAGTACCAAATGCTTTTGCAAATTACAGTAATTCTTGAATTTACAGACTTACAGGTAGGACCCAAGCCTCCTTAATTGGAATCCTCAGGAGATTGCACAATACATTTTTTCCCCCAAAAGCTCCTCAGTTATTTTGAAGTGCTCTAGTAAGCATAGACTTTTGCCTTGTGCCTTTGCTGTATGTATAGGAAAGAAACACATTTTATTGTAGTCTTTGGCTTTTTTGATATGCATGTGAAATACTAATAAACATCTTATTTCTAAGAATTCCCCCTTGCATCTTATTTGTATGTCTATAGATATATTTTCGATTACATTAGAGGGACTGTATTTCTTTTCTAAGAGGTATATTATTTCTCTGAAAACTTAGTGATGTTTTGCTTTTGGAAGAATATTTGTCTCCAAAGATTATTTTAAGAAAATTTATTTACCTATTTATTTATTTGTTTATTTATTTACTTTGTAGTTCTGGAGATTGAACCCAGGGACATCAACCTCCAAGCTATACCCAGAGCCCTATTTTATTTTATTTATTTATTTTTTATTTTGAGACAGGGTCTTGCTAGATGGATGAGAGTCTCACTCCTTGCTGAGGCTGTCCTTGAACCCTCATTCCTCTTCTCTCAGTCTCCCAAGTACTGAGATTACAGGTCTGTGCCACCATGTCCAGCTAAGAAAATTTAAATGTTGCTTTATATGTGCTAGTTCATGTCACCACCAGTCGCAATCACCCTTATTCTTTTGGTTGAAAATACTTTGAACAATCTTGATGTGATTAAAGATCTTGGTCTCCTAAGTGCTGTCATGTCTACCAGCCATTTATTGTCTCGGGCCTTCTAAGAACTTCCTTAAGCCACACACTCAGCACATGCTCATACCTGCCCCCGACCCCCAGCTCCAAGGAAGACTGGTCAGTTGCATGGTAGAGCCACCCTCCTGGAGCTCACCATGGATCTAGAGGGGTATGAGCAATAATAAAATTGTTTTAAGCTGCAAATTATGTGAAGTGCTTTGAAAATAAATCAGTGGGAGTCGGGAGTCACACAGCAGGGGATAGGGTAAGAGGGCAGCAGGAAAGGCCATTGTGCCAGTGAGCTTTACAGTGAGATCTAAGCCTAAGCACCCACTAGAGACAAGGAAGGAATACATCCACCCACAGGCAGATATAGCTGGAGGACTAGCAGGGAGCAGGGGTAGGCAGAAGTCAGGTCCAGGAGGCTCCCCCTAAGCACAGTGGAAGCACAGAATAGTTGAAGCAAGACCTAAAGCGTCAGATCTGTATCAGACCTCAAGGGATGATGGGCTGAAGAAGGACAAAACAGATGGACCGGATGGGGTTTTGCACAGCATCAGATTCATGGATGATGCCTCAGTACTTTCCTGGCTACCTTTCATTGATCTGGCTTATAAAGCTAAAGTCTTGGCATTTTCCATGCCAAAATGGAATAATTAAGAAGTGGAAAAGTTCAAGTAAATGGAGAACTGTAAGATAATTATTTATATGCCATCATTCAGGCCAACAACTTTCATCAACCACTTTCAAAGTTATTTTCCATTTTGTGTTTTAATTTCCAGCTGTATACTCCTTTTTTCAAACCTTTACTATTTTATTTTTCTTACTTAAGAAAATAATTGACTTATAAAGGTCCATTCACCGCTGTTTAGGAAGGTAGATAGTATTTCTTGGGATATCTTTTACCGAGTGAAAGTTAGCTTCAGCTTATCCTGATCAGATAAAGTTTCTATTTGTTACCTTTTCAGAGACAATTTCAAAAGTATTCAGTGAAGCAGTTACTGAATCTCAGTGATCCAAAAGAAGTCTTGATTTCTCATTTGACAAAAGAGCAAAGAAAGCTTAAAATATCAACTTTGCTGGATGACATTTACATGTCAACTTTCCTTTTCTTGACTGCCGAAGAATCTTATTTTCTTACAACTTTGATTACATTTGATCTTGTTTTGACTGTCTATGAAGACTGCCTCTCTGCTAATGACAGTAAAAACACCAATTGGAAGGGGATCACCTCTTAGAATCGCTAAGAAAAGCCAAAAAAATCACATTATCACCATTACTAATTTCAAGAAAAAAGTAACTTTTTAATTAGAAAAAGGTATCTTAATGGCTATGTTTTTTCCTTCCTTCCTTTTTTCATTCCTTCCTTCTTTCCTTCCTTCTGTCCTTCCTTCCTCTATTCCTTCCTCCCTTTCTCTTCCACTAAAGGAAAGCTTTAAATGTCAGCGCATCATCTCTGTGGAAGAATTTTAAGCTGGCAGTAACATTACCTCAAGCAGGAAGGAAAACTAAAGAGAGACTGCACACTTCTCCGGCTACCTCAAATCTTGAATGCTTAGCCTCTCTGCTCACTTCTGACCAACACTTCTTTTGCCTTTAGTCCCTTCTCTCATTTGTGCTTTTTTCCCCCTGACATCCTACCTGACTCCCTGGAATGGCCTGATGCTCTTTTACCCCTTTCAACAACAGAACTAACCCGTGGTGTGAAATCTATCCTACCCACTCAAATCTACTTTGTTTCGTGGCTTATACAATCCCTTGCAGGCTACATTCTTTTGTTCCCCTTATATTTGGTCCACCTGTGGAGGATGGGAACTTCACTGACATTCCACAATGTGTTCAGGTCACCATCTGTCTTTGTAATTATGGGTTCATTAAACCATTCACAAAGGACATCCTGTGACATCCAAATCTTAGTGAGAAAGTATGCTTTGGCAGGACAGGGTCTATGAGGTGGCCTTGCTTCTAAGGGGAAGAGTGGCTGCTGACTTGATCTGCTTTGCTTATTTGCAGCTTTAGCATTTAATTGAGATCATTAATGATCTTAAGTAACAAATCATCAAACCCATATGCATTATTTCCCTTATCCCTCATTTACAAACACATCCATGTATTCATCCAACAAGTACTTGTGAAATAACTTTTATAATACCTAACACTCTCCTAGGCACTAGAGCTTGAAAGGAAAGCATGTAAGACCAGGACTCTGACACCTAGAGTTGGTCCTAGTAGCTTGAAGAGTCTCAGTAAAATGTAAATGATCTCACTGACGCATGGGTAATTACAACTTGAGGAAAGTACTTGGGTCAGAAAGGATCTCTAGGGTTCCAAAAGCCTATAAGGTAATTTAAGTAGATTGGTGGGGAGGCAAGGACTAGAAGAAAATGTGTTCCCCAGGAAATAACAAAGGCAAAATCCAAGAAAAAGCCAAGGGTGTTGGTGGGGCCAGAGAGGTGTAGGTAAGTTCTGGATAGAGTTTATAGCATGTGCAGAGGTTACATGCAAGGCATACACCTCTTCCAAGAAACAAAGGGAGGCTGATGGGATGTGACTGAACTCAGTAGTCCCAGGTCAATGGTGGGAGATGTCTCTAGACTAAGGCATGTATAAGGGCCAAGTTATAAGCCCTGTGGGGCATGTTGAAGACTGATCTTCATCCTACTAAAAAACAGTTAAAACCACTGATGGAAGAGTGGGTGAAGAAGTATTCAGTTGATTTCTTTAAAATATCATTTTGGCTATAAATACACAGGTTGGAATTAACTTGAATGCCATTAATGTATAGTTCATTTAGAGTGGGAAATGGGAAAGCTAGAGAGAAAATGGGAAATAAAAGGGACCTCAGGAAGATGAGTAGAATAGAGGAAGGGTCCTGGGGAGGGGGGAAGGAGGAAAGGGGGCTGGAGGGAGGAAACTTCAAATAACGACATGTTTCTTTATGAAGGTATCGCTATCAATCTCACTAGCAAGAACTGGGGAAGGCAATGTAATGGACAGGGGATGGGGTGCAGAGGAAAACTTAGAAAGTGATGTCACATTCGTGTAAGTAGATATACCTATCTGAATGTATCACTTTGAATCTCATTACAATGTGTAATTACAATGTAGCAATTAAATTCTAAAAAAGAATAGCTAAAGTTGTTTCTGCTCATGCCTGAAATCTCTGGCACATACCTGTTATTCTAGTATTTGAGAGGCTGAGATAGGAGGATCATACATTTGAGACTAGCCTCAGCAATGTAGTAAGACTCTCAAAAACCTAGTGAGACCCTGTTTCAAAAAATATATATAAAAAGGGCTGGGGGGAATAGCTCAGAGGTAGGACACCCCTAGGCTCAATCTCTAGTAACACCACACACACACACACACACACACACACACACACATACACACACACACACACACAGAAGCAGACTATGGTGCTAGTAAGCCATTCACCATGTAAGGTCTGTACTAAGCTTTTCTATTTTGAAAACATTAATTAATATATTTCCTGCAAGGAAAAATTCTTCTGTTCCTGGAACTCAGAATATTTAGTAACTCAGAGCCTAAGTTCTTATCATAGTCAGTTACAATAAATATTTAGATACGAAACCACATCTCATAGATTTTACAAAGCATTAAAATAAATTCTGTCCTTAGTTTTTTACATTATACTTTACATTTTGAGTGTGTTTAAGCTTCGCTGATGGACATATTTACTGGCAAGTATTGAAAAAGATGAATACCTTTAAAGACCAAAAGGCAAAACCACAGCTTCCTCTGTACCCTGTGTTAATGGAGACCTTCCAACTTGTGAAGGTTTTCCCACTGTGATCAAAGCCCCAGCCACTCTTTAAACATCCAGTCCACACCACTTAGCTTTTGAAAATCCTCTGGTGAATCTGCTAAGCCATGCAGCTGGGATCCCAAAGGGTGAGTCTAGTTCAATCTGCATTTTCATATTCAAAGACACATTAAATATTCTAAGGGAGCAAAGATACTTAGGACTACAAACAAATGCAATTTCATAACAATAGATTTGAGAAAATAAATCAGATCCTTAGCCAACCTGCCAAGACCCAAGTTCAGGAGGTTGAATTTTCACTCTTCCAGCTGACAACATAATTAACACCTACACTGCCAGGAATACATATTCCCTGTGGTGTTTTAATCTTTATTATTATATTCACAGGGTTGAAAAAATATAACAATGCTAAATAATAAACCCATGTCCTCCTCAACTTCTACACAGGATCCTATTTAATTTTTTTTTTAAAAGCAGAGCTGAATAGTTATAGAAATATACATGGTGAAAAAATAATAACCTACAAAAGGAAAGCTATCACAGGTTCTCTAAAAATGAGGAACAACATTAGCAAAGGAGGCAATTACAGTCACATCAAAGGCATAGAACAGAGTTACTGTTTTACCAAGAAGGAAATGCGTGTCCTATATTTTTGCTTGATTGTTAGAACAGACTTAATACAAGCATCCAGAAAAAAAGTCTTTGTTGGTTTGAAGCTCATTTTTTTTTTCAAACAATGTGATTATAAATAACTGGGCTTAGAGGAGCATACCTGGTATCCCAGGACTCAGGAGATGGATACAAGAGATTTGCAGGTTTGAGGCCAGCCTCAGCAAAGTAGGGAGACTCAACAACCTAGTGAGAGTGCCATCAACTTAGCAGGACTCCAAAGAAAATTTAAAGGACTGGGGATACAGGTTGGAGGAAGAATGCCTCTAAGTTCAATCCACAGTATCATTTAGAAAAATGTGATTATGAAAACAGGTTGAGGTCTCATCAAGTATAAAATGCATAGGGGTAGTAACTTTATGGCTTTTTTTTATATGTGGTAGCTAACTTCTACAGTGACCCCAAAACTCCCACCCCTAGGTTACAGAGCCTGTACACACTCTTCTTTCTGATGGTAGATGGGACTCTGATTATGATGAATTCACCCTACTTGGATTACATCATATGATGACGGAGGGAGTCACTCAATGGTTAGGTAACACTGTGTTGCCCTGGCTTAGTCCACTCAAGAGACATTCCTTTCTAGATTCAAAGAAGAAAACTGCCACATGGTGCAGAACACTTGCTAGGGGGCAGGCATGCCTCCTGGAGTTGAGAATGCCTGTTGACAACCAACAATAAGTCAGGAACCTCAGTCCTACAACTGCCAGGAATAAAATTCTGTCAACAATGGTGAACTTAGAAGACCAGGAAGTCTCTGAGGAGATGGAAACCTCAGCTAATGCTTCCATTTCAGCGTGATGAGACCCAGCTAACTCATGACTAAATTCTTATTTATTTATTTATTTTGGTACTGGGGATTGATCCCAGGGACATACTACCTCTGAACTATACCCTCAGCCCTTTTTTGAACTTTTTATGTTTTAAACAGTCTCTCTAGTTTCCTGAGAGTCACTATGCGGCTGAAACTGTTTCTCTAACCTGCGATCCTTCTGTCTCAGCCTCCCAAGTACTGGTATTACAGGTGTGTGCCACCATGGCTAGCTGGTGCCTAAACTTTTGACCAATGAAAATTGTGAAACAAGTTTATGTTGTTTAATTTACTTATTGAACTGTGTTCATAGTCATTTGTTGTGGGACACTAGAAGCTAATACAGTCAGAGTAAGGGTTATATCATCTAAACTTCCATACTATTTCCATTAAGAACAAGACAAACAAGGTATGTGTGCATTGGATCTGGTTGGACAGTTTAGTTTAAAATTCACAAGTTTTACATTTCATTCAAAGGAAGCAGTAAGAATAGTTTTAATACAGACAAGTAGAAGCTGTCTAATATGAATAATAAAGGCTAATACTATTAAATAGAGCATGTTTGGTGTAGAGAAAAAGATCATTGTATCAATGCATGAAACCTAGCACAAGATCAGCTACCAAGACCTGCGTGATCCTGGGAAGTTGGAAGTCTTCATGAGTCTTATTTTTTTCATCAGTAAAGTGAAGCAGTGATACTACTCCAGGGTCTGTGTTTTAAGTAACTTCCCAGATGATTCATGGGCTTGCAGAAGTTTCCAAAACTCTATCAAGAGTTACTGAGTTATACCTTATGATATATGTGGATTCTGGTGATGTAGAGTCTGAGTTTATGTACTATTCAAAGAAATATAATGCACGTTAGTGACAGGGTCTTGAGAAGGGTCATGAAGCAAGGGTCCCTGGAGCTAATTTCATGAATTTCATTCTGCCTCCCTTTGTTTGCTTCCTTATTCACACCTATTAATACTCAAACCCTTGAAACAGCCCCCCTCCTTCTCAGCTGTCTCTCCTTTTCTTCTTTGTGGATACTTCTCATCCGGGCTGAAACAGTCACCTCTTTCTCTCTTAAGATTAGAATAATACAAAAAATATGAAAAAGCAAAGAACTACAACAAGCCAAAAAGATAAAAATAGAAAAATGAAACCTCTTCTTCAAATATATATTTCCTTCCACTTTCAGAATTATTTTTTTTCTTTATCTTAACTGCTAACTTCTTCCAAAAAATGTCTAAGTATACTATTTCCTAGTAGTTTACTGTTAATGTTCTAACAAAGAAGTAGCCTCCATCCTGCTAAATCTTTCCGCATCTTCCTGAACTCAGGAGCTTTCTACCTTGGGGCTGGACTCCCAGACCTATTTTATATTTTCTTTGAAAAGAGGGTCTCATTAAATTGCTGAGAGCCTCGCTAAGTAGGTGAGGCTGGCTTCAAACCTGCACAATCTTTCTGTCTCAGCCTCCCAAGTAGTGGGATTACAAGCATGCAGCACCACACCCAGCTGCTGGAATGTTTTAAAATATAGAGAAAATGTATAACATCCCTATTTATGCTTCCTGGATAGGTTATTTTCAACAGTCCTTACCACTGTACTGTTGGCTGCATGTGTGTGGGTGTGTGCATTTTGCTAAACAATTGTGTACATAAGCTGTGAATATCATGTCACACAGGAATCTTCAAACTTCAGCTTGTAGTTTCTAAGAGTAAAGATTTTCTACAACCTCAAATTCCATTCCATAACTAAGAAATTGATAAAGTTTTAAGACTACCTACTTCCCAGTGTTGTAGGATAGAAGGAATAAGTAGGTAGAAAGGAGAAAGACAGGAAGGAAAAGTAAAAAAATATAACTTTGATATAAGAACCTGGAGCTGAAGTGCTTCTGCCTCTAGTCCACAAACCACTTCTCTTTCCCAGGTCTGACTCTACCGTAAATTCCTGGGAAACCTGTAGATCCTAGAGTTAACACTATTTCCAAGAAAACCTATAATTTAGGATATCATAGCTTATCCGTCAATCAACTAATGAGGACCCCAATCAACCCAAGATCATCTACCTTAGGGCCGACCAGACCAACCAGACCATCAGGAAGCACCTCGGAACTACTGGACTGACATCACGCACCCTAAGGCTGCCAGACCACCTGCCCACCATAAACCGCCTTGGGACTACTGGACTGAGCTTATCCTCACATACCTTCTCTAGCCCACCCCTCACTAAAGTCTCCTATAAGAAGAAAACCCTGAACTACCCAAAATGCCTTCCTCATCTTGAGGTGGCCCGCATTCTCTCTTGAATGTGTATTTCCTCCCCTTTTCCCCAATAAACCTCTGTCTATGTCTCTAAGTGGCGTGTGCTGAAATTCTTTTCTGTCACGTTAGCCGAGGACCCTGCAGACCCTGAGTTCCTGAGATGAGAACTCACCCCAACATCTTTGGCACCCCAACACCAGGACTTATTTATATCTCCTAATTGTTCCTAAAATGTCTTTTAGCCATTGTCCTTACTGAATGAGCTCACCCTCAGGCAGCACACAGTGTGTGTGGTTATGTTACTCAAGCTTTTTTGATTCTGAACCTTCAGCATGTATGTTTTTCATGATGCCATTATCATCTCGAAGAATATAGGTCTGTTATCTCTAGAATGGCCCACATTCAACATTTACCTGGTTGTTTCATTATGATTTCATACATTGTTATTATTTGTGTGTGTAGTACTAGGGGTTGAACTTAGCCAGAGATACTTATACCTCTGAGTTATACCCCTAGCTCGCTCTTTTTTTTGGGGGGGTGGTGGTACTGGGGGTGGAACCCAGAGGCTTTCTACCTCCAGGCTATACTCCCAGACCTTTTTTATATTTTATTTGGAAACAGGGTCTCACTAGGTTGCTGAGAGCCTCACCAAGTAGCTGAGGCTGGCTTCGAACTCGTGCGATCCTCCTGTCTCAGCCTCCCAAGCGCGGGGATTACAAGCGTGCTCCACCACGCCTGACTCCTAGCTCTCTTTAAAAATATATTTGTTGGAGTTGAGCGAAGTGGTGCACGCTTGTAATCCCAGCACTGGGGAGGCTGAGACAGTAGGATCACAGCCGACAGCCTCAGCTACTTAGTGAGGCCCTTTACAACTCAGTGAGACCCTGTTTTAAAATAAAGAATAAAAAAATAGGGCTGGGGGTGTCGCTCAGAGGTAGAATGCCCCTGGGTTCTGTCCCCAATACCACACACAAAAAAATACATTTGTTGTTGCACTGTAATTATAAATCATAGTGAGATTCACATATTCATATATGCACATGTTGCTTGGTGTATTGCCATTTTTATTTTTTTTATTTTGCAACAGGGTCTCACTAGGCTGCTCAGATTGGCCTCAAACCTTTTATTTCCCGCCAGTTAAGTACTGGGATTACAGGTGTGTGGAATCATGCTCAGATACATATATTATTTTTAAATCGCTGTATTTGATAAAACTTGGAGATTAGGGCTGCAGGCTTAATGAGAAATAGTCCAAATATTTTTTGGAGAAGATTTCTTCCTAGGTGGTACTGATTGCTTAATATTACATCTCAGCCTTAGGCCCCTAATGTCAGAGGGTCCTGCTGTGAATAATGTTAAGTCAAATCCTTTGGTGACAGTATTGTCCATTAGGGTTAGGGTTTCCTATCTAAAACTTTAAACGTATATATACATACACATTTAGAAATATATACATATACATACTCACACACATATAAATAATCACAAAGAGAAATATACATAATATTATATATTTATATTTATATATTTATATATTATATATGTTATATGTTATATATATTATATATATATATATATATATATATATATATATATATCTTTGTGATTATTAAGCAACTTTGACTTCTTTTTGAGAGCCTCTGTCTGAATCAAGGTTGTAGAGTGGCCCCTTCCTTCTTTTTGAAAACCTTCCTTCTGTTGACAACAGTGACTTTACACATTCTTTTTTCTTTGTTTCACTTTCTCTTTTCATTCCGGTCCTTCTACTAACTCCTTTGCTTTTGACTTTCCTTAAATGTTGGTATTCCTCAGAGTATTTTCTGTGAGCTGGGACATTTGCACACAATTGTGGTTGATACATATTAATATCTTGAGAGAAAAGATGTTGCAATATGTACATTCATAGAGGAAATTAGAAAAAAATAGTTCTTATTTTGCGTCTTTAAAGTTTTTATCAGCATCCAGGTTTAGGTTCCCAAAGTGGGCTATATCCCCCCTAGAATTTGCTGAAAGGAAATGTAGTTATATAAAATAATGCAAATTTCACTGTAAATTTCTGTTTATTGGCTTTAAAAAGGTAGATTTCCTATGTGTGTATGTGTGTGTGTTTGTGTAAACTTGGGAATCAATGATCCAGAGAAAATAGTCTCTAAAAATTAACAAAAAAAGGTTATTACTTTGGAATAATGTAGTTCTAAATACTAAACTACATGCTTTTTTCAGAATTGCTTTTACTAGCATAAATACTTTATAATAGCATTTAACTTTTGTATCACAGTGGAAGGCAGAGAAAGCACAGTGGCATAGTCTCACAACAACACAGAAATGTTCTGCCGGGGTTATGACCACCCAGCTCCACAGCACACACGGTGGGCCCAGTTGGCTTTCAGTAATATCTCTGAATGCCCTACTAAAGTACTCCAATAGGAGACACTTCATATTTTCATATTTCTATGGGCTCAAATGATAAGTAAATAATTTATTGAAGAATCATACAATTAACTAGATATATAATTAAAATTTATAACATGAATAAAACTCATAAGCAAGCTAGCAGCCATACCACCAAAAAAAAACATGTTGGAGACCTGTAGCTACTTAATTCAATAAAACCTTAGCAGGACTAGTGATTCTTTCCTTCAGTTCTTTTTCGCTCCCTCCCTCCCTCCCTCTCTCTCTTTCTTTCTTGACTTTTAAATTTTTAAATCATACTTTCAGCTGGGCGTGGTGGCACACGCTTGTAATCCCCACACTTGGGAGGCGGAGACAGGAGTATCGCGCAGGTTCAAAGCCAGCCGCGCTGGCTTAAGAGACCCTGTTTCCACATTGATCATTTTGAAGGTGGGAGAGGTGACTTTCTTATTAAATTATACTCTTATTTAAGCTTTGTGTACAATAGAGTCCTATTTAGTTACTACTTCCTAAATTAAAGGAGATTGAATTTTTAATTAATACTAATTGAAATAGATAGGAAAGTGAATATTTATAATTTAGAGAAAATAAAAGAGACATTGGTATATTTATAGAGTAGCATCTGGACATTAAAAGTATTAAGTTGAATTTTTACTTTGAAATTTTATGCTTATTTCTAATTTCAAAATATGTAATAAATTTGAATTGAAAGCATTTATCTAACAAATTCAAGAGCTTCTGTAATAAATGAACATTACATTTTCCAATAAGGTACAAATTGGATGTTATTTATTATCTTTGGTAGCTCACATAATTCCATAAGCTCCGACTAATGCAAAAAAGTAAGAAACAGAAGAACTATCACTGCCACATAGTTAGAAAGCAAAGCTAGAAATTAAGTACCTCAGTTTACTTATATGAAAATAGTAATAGTATTTATCTTTAGAGTTGGTTCAAAGAAGATAGTCAAAATGATGAGAATACGAATGGGTTTATAGTATTAAATAGAAAATTAGATGTTATAATTACTAATAAACTACTAGAACTTTATTATAAACTTCAAACAATAATTTTATTAGATAAAAATCATACATTAGAAAAGGGAAAAATATACTACTCATAAGAGCAAAATAAAAATATAGACTATCAAGAAATGAGCTTCTTCCTTATTATATGAGAAATTTACTGAGATATATCAAATAGTAGAAAAAATAGCAAAGCATCGTCCATAGAAAAAAGGACTACTTTCTCAAATTAATTTGCTATTGTAATTTATTGATTCACTTTGATATGTTTGTGAATGTACATCACGTAATTTATTATAAAAATCTCATGTTTCTTTATAAACAAATGGGAAAACATAATTAAGTGAACCTACAAGAAAAAATCCTAAGATTAATTGGGATGCAATATTTTATTATTTATTTATTTATTTATTTATTTATTTATCGGTGATACTGGGGTTCCTTGAAGCCCTTCTACCTCTGGGCTACACTCCCAGACCTATTTTTACATCTTTTTATTTGGAAACAGGGTCTCCTAAGCCAGTACGCATGGCTGGCTTCGAACCTGCGCCATCCTCCTGTATCTGCCTCCCAAGCGCGGGGATTACAAGCGTGCGCCACCACGCCCGGCTGGATGCAATATTTTAGATCTTGAAGGTCCCCTAAAGGTTCATGTGCTAAAAGTTTAGTCCCAGCTTGGCACTACTGAGAGGTGGCAGAACCTTTAACAGGTGGGGCCTGCAGGGAGGTCTTAGGTCTTGGGGCATTCTCTCAAAGGGGATAACAGGATGCTAGCCCCTTTATCTCCTTTTCTTTCCTCATGTCATTACCTCCTTTTTCTTTCTCATAGACCCAGATATAAGGTGAAGAGCCTCTTTCTGCCACACCTCCTTCCATAATGTACTGTGCAACCACAGTCCCAAAGCAATGGAGCCAACAGGTCATGGTCTGAAATCTATAAGACTATTAGACAAAATAAAATTTTCTTCTGTTTAAGTTGATATATTTTAGTTATTTGTTATAGTAACAGAAAGCTGACTCACACACTGTGATAAAACTTGTAAATGATAAAGAAGGGACTTGTAGTATATATCATTAAAGCATGTTATAAGCTAAAATCATTAAAACAATGCATTTGAAAATCAACAGTAAGCTGGACATGGTGGCACATGCTTGTAATACCAGCATTTGGGAGACTAAGACAGGCGGGTCATGGTTTGCAGACAGCCTCAGCTACTGAGTGAGGTCCTAAATAAATAGATAAATAAATAAATAGATAAATAAATAAAAATAAAAAATCAACACTAATGATTTAGAATTTATAGTACTTTAGTATATACTTTAGCATATGTCAGAATAATAAATCAGTATAAAATTAAGTTGAGATTACAAACAAAAATTCAGGAAATCATATTTTCTAGAGAGTGACTCAGAACCATTAATAAACTTTGGATACATTTTGCCCATGTTTTAAACTGAATGGAAATAAAGTGAAAGGAGAAAGGAGAGGAGAGGGGGAAAGAAGGAAAAAAAGAAGAGATGAGAAGAAAAAAGAGAAACAACATTCTAGATAATACGAGAAGAAAAGGAACATAAGAGTTATAACCATTAGAAAGCAAGAAAATAAAACTAGAAATTAAGTGACATAGTTTACTTATAAATGAGATGTGATATTAATGGTGCCACTATTTAAAAGTTGAAGAAAATAGTAAGTACATTTTATTACAAATTTTTTTTGGAACTGGGGACTGAACCCAGGGGCATTCTACTTCCAAGCTATACTCCCAGCCCTATTTTTTATTCTTTATTATGAAACAGGATCTCACAGAGTTACAAAAGGCCTCACTAAGTAGTTGAGGCTGGCCTCAAACAATGATCCTCCTGTCCCAGCTTCCCACATGCTGGGATTACAAGTGTGTCCCACCATGCCTGGCTTCATTACAAATATTAAAGTTAGTATTTTCTTGACACTTTCATTTCAGTTGTAAATATGTGTATCTTAATGTTTTTATACATATTCAAGATTGTCAAATATATACAATTGTAATATAAATGTATTTATTATAGGTTATAATAAAAATTTGCTATAAATAATTTGTGGTAATAAATTATAGCCTTTCTTTCTGATAATTAACAAAATAAAATGCAAGTGGTTAAAGAATTAAAAAAAACTCAGTATAATAAATTTAGACACACACACATGCAATCATATCTGGGAAAAAAATCTCAAAGAAAAGGATCACATGTATGAATTAACTCATAAAATATTTATAGTTCAGAAAGTATTGCAATTGAAGAAAACATAGCAAACTGAGAAAACTATTTATACCTAAAGTATCCTTAATGAATAAAGGAAAGGATAAAATACAAACTCCTTAATGAATAATGAGGACTTATACATCAAATTTTTTAAAAAAAACACTGATACTATAGCAAATAGATCATATTAAGAAAAGAGACATAAAACTGAATAAAAAATTTACTTTATTTAACCAAATAAGTAAATTGACAACAGTGAAGTGTTGCTCTTCCTAATCAAATTTTGTAAGAGCTGTTGATAAAGGTAAAATATTATCAGAGACAATGCAAATTAATGCATCTTGTTTTGGATGTTAACTACATCTATGTATCTATGTATCTATGTATCTATATCTATATCTATATCTATCATATATATATATCTATATCTATATATATAGATATATAGATATAGATATATATAACCTAAAATGATATTTTCCCTTTATCGAGTTATACCATTTTGTGGAGTTTCTCACAAAGAAATAGTTTGAAGTATGCAGCATACTTCAGCTAATATTATCACTCCTTCACCTCAAAGGAGATTAGAATGATGATAATTACATGCTTTGTGTGCCATATCAGTAGAACACCCTGCAGTACATACATGTTTCTATTTAAATGCTTTTTAATGGAACAGAAAAAAGCACTTTATTTCATAAGTAAAAATATTAGAATAAAAAACTTATACTTTTATGAAGAGAAAAATACTGAGAAGGAAAAATGCAAATAGTATTGCTGATTTTCTTTGAGTCAAGAGATTATGAGGTTGTGGGTAATTTTTATTTTCTCCCTGTCTGTTCATATATCATAGGTGAGTAAATATTTCTTCTGTCATACTAAGAATCAGTTTCATTTACTTTAAAACAAACTCACTGCTGTCCCCTCTGATCTTGCCTTAGTACTGGTTCTCTGAGGAGTTCTCTAAATGAGGAGATTAGAATGCTTTCAAATTAACATGTTAGTTGTCCTTATCTAAATTGGTTCTTTGAAAAATGAATGCCTTAAGGTGTTGTAAACTGTTCTCTTAAGTACCATTAAGTAATCCCCTTGTCACTTTCTCTTTGTCTTTCCATGTTGTCTTCTTAATGTAAACTTCGAATACAGTATTCACTTCAGTACTGTCATTTTTTTTTCTCACCTGTCAAGAATCAGAATTTGAAAAAAAAAAACCAACACAGATCTGCTAAGATAATTACTCTATTAAACATGCATTAATGAATTAGTGCTATAAAGGATAACAAAGTTTGGAAAATAAACGAAATTGTTATCCCTCCTGTGCTAGCACAGGCCCTGTGATTGCTTTGTGTTCTGCATCCTGTAGTGGACATAGTGACGTTCTACTCAAATAATCCTTTAAAGAAGAGCCTGCTGCCTCCGCTGCTATTACGTGAAAGCCTGTCCAAGGTTACGCCCTCCTCTGGAGTAGCCCACATCCACTGACTAACCCAGACTGGAATAGAAAGACCTAAGGTTTTCGACCTGACTTAGGAGGATGCTGAAGGAGCGTTCCAGGTGCTGAGCATCATCTGGGGCTGGGCCTGCAATGCAGTTTGAACATCCTTCTACCAGTTTTTGTTCTTCCTTTTTATTCTACAAGTACTGACCTCAGGTAATGTCTTAATAAACCAACTACAAAGTGAACTTATTACTCTGATTATAGGTGGGCTAGGGCCTCTTGGACATTTTTCTTGTGATATTGTATCATAAATAACTGAAGAATACAAAATGCAGAATCAGAGTTATAGCTGTATTTGTGGGATAGTGCTAAAACCAAACTTACCTTAAATCATTACAGAATCTGCCTTGATCCATTATTCATTTATGGCTATCAGTTTATAATTTTATAAAACACCATAATCTACATATGTATGAATTTGACAATTTAATTTTTAATTTTTAAACTTTGATAAAACATGTTTTTAAATGTTCTCGTTTAATATCAAACTTTATAGTTTGTTTGTTTGTTTGTTTGTTTGTTTGTTTGTTTGTTTCATGTGGTACTGGGATTCCTGGAAACCCTTCTACCTCTGGGCTATACTCCGAGACCTATTTTTATATTTTTATTTGGAAACAGGGTCTCTTAAGCCAGCTTGGCTGGCTTCGAACCTGCGCGATCCTCCTGTTTTCACCTCCCAATTGTGGGGATTACCAGCATGTGCCACCACACCATGCCCAGCTCAAACTTTGTAGCTTTTAATGGAAATGATGAGCACACAGCACTGATTTGTTACCCTCACGTGATAGAATCCCTGTCAAGTGTCTGATTCTGACCCCTGCTCCCTTCCTTTTAAGGACAGCAATCAGCATGTAACTTTTGTAAACTGAATCTTGACCTTGAGGCATCTCATAACCCTTAAAATGGTGCTGAAACAAAAAGCTGATTTTAAAACTACTTAACTCAACCTGCATGTGAACCAAAGCTCTTTGCTGCCCTCTGTAGTTTAAAATGAAAATGGTAATGTTTCTAATTAGACTTTTATTTCTCAGTTTTGATTTTGTTCTGTAAACTTAATGGAATAGACTTAACAGAGGATATCTCAATTGAAAGGGAATTAATAAACTTTTCTTATCATTTATTTTGCATTATACCATTGCATTTCTGTATTTGTTTTTTAAAAATATTCATTATCCTAAATTTAAACTACATATTTGAAAATACTATGATAAGACAAAATGAATATATTAAAAACACATACATGCATTCATTAAAAAATAGTTATTTTTCTGGGCATAGTGGTGCACACTTGTAATCTGTGCGTTTGGGAGGCGGATACAGGAGGATTCCGCAGGTTCAAAGCCAGCTTTAAGAGACCCTGTTTCCAAATAAAAAAGAAGTATAAAATAGGTCTGGGAGTGTAGCCCGGAGGTAGAAGGGCTTTCAGGAAGCCCAGTACCACCAAAAAAAAATTAGTTATTTTTATCTTTCTTTTGAATATTTTTGTGGTAATTGGGATGGAACCTAGGGGCATTCTACTTCTGAGCTACACCCCAGCCCTATATCTTTTAACTCTTATTTTGAAACAGGGTCTCACTGAGTTGCAAAGGGCCTCACTAAATAGTAGCTGAGGCTGTCCACTAACTGCGATCTCCTGTCTCAGCCTTCCAAATGCTGGGATAACAAGCATGTGCCATCACACCTGGCTGACTTTTAATCATTATACATATTAGAAATATTTAAAAAGTCAAATACTTTATAACAGATATGTGGATAAATATGTCTTTGGATAAGACCCTAAAAACAAAGAAGACCAATAGCAGAAATTGACAAATAGGATTAAATAAAACAAAAAATACTATCCACAATAAATGAACCAATCGATAATTCTGAAAACTACTTGCAAAATGGGAAAAAATATTTGCAAGCTATACATCTGACAAAAGATTAATAATCAGAGTAAATAAAAACTCAATATGAAGAAAACATACATTAAAATAGGCAAAACACATTAATAGACATTTTCAAGAGAATATATTAATGGTCAATAAATACATAAAATGTTCAATATCAATAATTAGAATAGAAATTCAAGTCAAAATTATAGTGAGATACCATGATGCCCCATTTAGAAGAGCAACTATCAAACACAATAAAAAATAAATGATGGGAAGGATTTGAAGAAGGAAGGACTCTTATACACTGTTGGTAGGAATCTAAACTAGTACCACTAGTATGGAAAACAGTATCAAAATCTAAAAGTAGGATTACCATATAATCTAGTAATACCACTACTGCGTATTTATTCAAAGAAAAGAAAATTGGTATATTGAAGAGAGACTTAGAATATAGTGTTTACTATTTATTCACAATAGTCAAGAAACAAAAACATTGTCCATCAGCTGATGAATGGACAAAGAAAATGTAATACATATAAGGAGAGAAATGCCATTCATTCCAAACAGGAAAAAATCCTGTCATTTGCAAAAACATGGATGAATCTGTAGGCCAGGCACTGTCAGACAAATGCCAAATATTAGCTCACATATGTGGAAATGCAATAAATTGATCTAATAAATAAATGTAGAGAGTAGACTAGTAGTTACAGGAGGCTAGGAAGGGTAGGGGTAGGTAAAGGTGGGAATAAAAAGATGTTATCAGGTACAAAAATACAGTTAGTTAAGAATGAATTCCAATGCACGCTCTCTCTCTCTCTCTCTCTCTCTCTCTCTATATATATATATATATATATATATATATATATATTTGAGTAACTAGAGTTAATAATTCATAACATTTAAAAATAACTGTAAGAAAGGATTTTGAATTTTTCCAATTTTTAAAAAATAATGAATGTTTGAGAGTTTGCTAATTACTCTGATTTGGTCATTACATAGTATATGTATATATCAAAATAGCAAACTGTACCCTACAATGTACAATGATTGTGAGTGCACTGAAAATTTTAAAATTCTTACAAATTATCACAGAAAATATATAGAATCAATAAGTTCTATTTTGACATAATAGCTTTTTTCTTTATTATGATGCTCGTTGTGTTGTTGCTGTTGTTGCTGTTGCTGTTGTGTTGTTGGCTATTTCACAGAGAAAATCATTGTTTTAGTTACTTAAATTCAATTTGATTTTTTTTGAGCATTTTGCATTTTCCATGTATGTGGCGAAGGTCTGGGTGGGATGATGTGAATGAAGACAATGACAGCAGCCAGTCTAGTGTTTGCTCTGTGCAAGACACCCTAGTGTGCGATTTACATGTGCTGACCATTTACCCTGCCCCAGTATTACAAGGTCTCAGTACTTATAGAGCTCATAATTTTGTTGAGAATAGCTAGCACTAGCTAGCTGAAGTTTCATCATCCTTTCCCCATTACTGCAGGTTGCCTTTCTTATGGCATTAATAGGACCAATTATATGTTGTAATTCCTATTATTTCAGAGTAAGAGAATACTCCTATGCAGGTAGATGATAGGAGTCATAAATAGTTAAGCTTATCTTTGACTTTATGTCCTTTAAGCAGCTGGTTTAAAAGTATTTCTTAAGAAGTAATCAATTACTAAATGTAGATTTTCTAAATATGAGACAGCATTTTAGCATTTTTTAAGAGTAGTGGTTACGCCTATGTGAAAATAAGATCCTAAAGGCCTATGCTATTGGCCGTCACCATTTCTACTAAATCGTGGTTTGCGGACTGTCTCAGCTATTTAGTAAGGCCCTCCACAACTTAATGAGACCCTGTTTCAAAATAAGGAATAAAATATAGGGGAGGGGGTGTAGCTCAGAGGTCAAATGCCCCTGGGTTCCATCCCCAGACCCCCACACACACACACACAAAAAAAAAAATAGAAATGGGGGTATAGCTTAGAGGTAGAATGCCCCTGGGTTTAATCCCTTGTACTTCAAGAGAAAAAAAATTATAGTTGTTATTGAAATGCTACAACTTCTCCCAAGATATATGGCAGTATTGGTAGTATTTGGAAGCAACTATAATTAGAACAAATCTTAAATATTCAGAGAAAGCATGAATAAAACATTTGTAATGATTTTAAAATTTATATAATTTTGAAAATTTAATATAGAGACAAGATGTAATTCTAATAATTTAATTTGATTCTATTTTGATACAGAAAAGTTATAATTTTTTCAAAACATAGTGTACTTCTAAGATGGAACTAAGGTAAAACTATTAAGTAGTTAACCAATCTGTACAAGAAAAAAAATACTAACCTTAGTATCATTTTTAGCCTAGTATCCCTACCCTACCTACAAATTATTCCAAGTAATGAATCTTCAAGGAAATATACTATGTGTTAATATAGATAGAATTAGAAGTCTGCCTTTAATTCTTTGAAATACTTTTGTTTCCTGTAACCATTAATTGTATATAGACACAGTATTTTAAATATTGATTATTCTGGAGATAAAACTAACAATATACCTGAATTGTGTTTTTACTTAAGATAAAATAGACATCTCAATAGATAAAATAAATACCACTAACAACTTCAATGTAGCTAAGGTTCAAATTATGTCACTCTTCAAAATAGCTGAGGTTCAAATTATGTCACATGAAATTTATAAAAGCAAAACCAAAATCACACACTAGGACACACACATTCACATATCATAAGTGGGTTTATTAGATTGGCTCATATTATTACCCTAACAAACTTCCATGATGAGCCAAAGCAATTCTCAGCAATAAGAACCACACAAGAAACATCATGCTGTGGTGGCACATGCTTGTAATCCCTGTGCTTGGGAGGCAGAGACAGGAGGATCCCGCAGGTAAGCCAGCCTGCCTGGTTTAAGAGACCCTGTTTCAAATAAAATAATATATAAAAAAACAGGTCTGGGAGTGTAGCCCAGAGGTAGAAGGGTTTCCAGGAACCCCAGTGCCACCATAAAAAGAAACATCACAAATACCTAATTTCAAAACATACTAGGGAATTATATTCATAGACCAATGGAAAAGGAGATACAGACAAATTTAGACACATCTAGACAGCTGATTTTTTTGAAAAAAAAAAAAAAAGGACCAAAAATATACATTATAGAATAGATAGCACCATTAACAAATGGTGCTGGGAAACCTCGATATCCATACGTAGAAGAATGACAAAAAGTAAAAAACTCAAGATGTTCTCCCTAATATACAGAAGCTAGGGAGAGAAAAGGTAATAGGCAAACTGTAGATGAAGAAAGGAAAACCATATGAGCAAATAAGGTGACCTAACTGAGGGGGATGGGAGGGGAGAAGAGGGAAATTCCTTAATGTACATGATGTACATTCACAAATACATCAAAGTCAATCGCTAAGCCAAACATAAGCATGGAGGATGGGGGAGGGAAAGGGCAGGAATTGGAGAAGGGCTAAATGAGTGATGCGTGCATATATGCCTCTACAAAATTGTACTCCATTAGGATGCATGACTACAGTGCACCAATAAAAAATAAAAAACCCTAGATTCCTGTTTTACCCTGCTCAAAAGCCAACTCAAATTAAAGACCTAGAAATTAGATAAGAAACTTTTAAAAGTACTAGGAGAAAATACAAATAGGCGTGGGAAAGAATTCCTTAACAAGACCCCTAAACCCAGGAAATAAAAGTGAAAGTTAATAAATGGGATGGCATGAAATGTAAAAGCTTCTGCTCAGCAAAGGAAACAATCAAGAGCATAGAGAGCCCCCAGAATGGAAGAAAATCTTTGTCAACTACTCCTCTGATAGAGAACTAATATCTAGAATATAAATAAATATCAAAAAACTTAACACTGAAAAAATAATTTGGTGAAAAAATGGGCAACTGTGCCGGGAGTGGTAGTACATACCTGAAGTACTCGGGAGGTGGCAACAGGAGGATCACAGGTTTGAGGACAGTCTCATAAATAAAGTAAGACTCTCAGCAACCTAGAAAAATTCTCTATTTCCTTACTTCCTTCATTCTTTCCTTCTTTTCTTTCTTTCTGTCTTTTCTTACTAGGGATTGATCCCAAAGTCATTGCACCTTTGAGCTACACCCCAGCCCTATTCTTTCTTTCTTTCTTTTTTTTTCTTTTTTTTTTTTTTTTTTAAAGAGGCTGTTTCTAGATTGATTCTAGGTTGCTGAGAGCATCACTAAGTTGATGAAGTCAGCTTTGAGTCTGCAATCCTCTGTCTCAGCCGCCCAAGTACCAGGATTATAGCCATGCGCCACCACCCCAGCCTGTGTAAAATGCTATTCCAAAACAAAACAAAACAAACAAAACAAAACAAACAAAAGGCTGGGAGTGTAGCAGAGGTAGAATGCTTCTGAGTTTAATCCTTAGGACCCCAGAAAAAGAAAAAAAAAAAAAAACAAAAGTGGGTAATTGTATTGAACAGACACTTCTCAAAAGAAGAAATACAACTGGTCAACAAATACATGAAAAATATTCAACATCATTAGCAACCAGAGAAGTACAACTCAAAACTTTCCCAAGATTCTATCTCACTTGTTGAAATAGCAGTCATCAAGGATATAAACCATAAGGAATGCTGGCAAGGAAATGAATAAAGAGGAACTCTCACAAACTGTTGGTAGGAGGAGAAATTAGAACCACCACGATAGAAATCAGGAGAGAAATTCCTCAAAAAAATAGGAATGGAACCACCAGCTGTATCCCTCCTTGGTATCTTTCTAAAAGCAAATTAATGTATAGTAGTACAAAACACTAAGATAGGAAAACCTGGGGAAGAATTCAGATCTTAAATGTTAAGTCATCCTTTCAGTAATTAAAAAAGTCTACTTCATAATGACACTTAATATATTATTTGCTTCCTACACTTATTTTAATTAATTAATTAATTAATTAATTTAGTGGTACTGGGGTTCATGGAAGCCCTTCTACCTCCGGGCTACACTCCCAGACCTATTTTATATTTTTATTTGGAAACAGGGTCTCTTAAGCCTGCAAAGATGGCTTGGAACCTGCGTGATCCTCTTTTCTCCACGTCCCAAGCATGGGAATTATAAGCGTGCACCACCATGCCCAGCTTAATTGAATTTTTAAAACTGATTTTTTTATACCCATGAAAACTGAGTTGCACTTTGGTTTCTTATAAACCTTTTTCTGAGAGGACCTTAGAGGTATATATATCTGAGAAAGGTATGTAATTTATGAGGACTTCATAGTGATTACAAAATGTCAACAAGAATGGAATGTTGTTAAAGAGACAGGTCCTCGGGTACCTTTGCACCAAGAGACTAATTTGTTTTGAAGAATGCAGGTGTTTATCATTCCTTCAGAAATACTGTTAAATCCACATACATAGACATACAATGATATCTCAAATAATGTAGTTGATTAACTTTCCTAAAATTTAGCATTGATTACAGCAATCTTCTCAAAATCTTGATTTTATACATAATAAAACTTAAATTTTCCAGCCTCCTATTGTTCTTCTTAATAACGTTCCAATCTAGCTTTTCTTAGGTTGCACTTTATGTACTCTAAACTCTTACAACTCAAAGTGGGATCAATTAATTGGCATTATTGATATGCCTGGGAGCTTGTTAAAACCACAGGATCTCAGGGCTCATCCAGACCTGCTGAATAGGTCTGCATATTAAGAAGATCCCCAACTGATCACAAGTATACTAAAATTTGAGAAGCTTCTCACTGACACCTCTTTACTTCTCATTTCCTAAACTTTTGCTTGTCCTGTTCCTTCACCTGAAATCCCATTTCTTCCTTTGCAAAAGATCAAAGTTCTTGTGATATTTATTACTAAGTTTATTTTCAGGCCATTATAAATTAGTTTTTTCACACTTAATTGCCTTCGTTATGTGAGAAACTTGTGAATTTTTTATGTTTATTTTTAACTTAATGAACTAGTTCACTTAGTTTTCCTCATGCTAATCACATACTTTGAACACAGAGAAAGCATTCCATCTTCTCCTCTACATTCATGTATATGTGTATTGACTATACTTTCCACTTCTTTAACCTAAGAGAGTTATCTCCATGCATATCTTATATCCACGTCTAGCTGCTTAAAGTAGAAGCTTCTATCTGATTAGTATTCATAACCTCCACAACACAATGCCTTGTAGAAAGATAATGCTCAATAAACAAGAGTTATTCCAATGCCCCAGACCTTATCTAAGCAATCTTCTGGGTTCTCCAGAGTCAATATAAGTGCTCCCTGGGGTAAATGTTTCCTTCTAAATTTTACCACAAAGGAATGTCAAGACAGTATGGTTAGAGCACATTTGTATTCTGTGGGCCAAAACATCTCTTTGTGATGGTGATTATAATTTGTTTGCCAATGGACCAGAAAACAAGCAGTCTAACACAATATGTGTGCAAACTACACAGTGCAACTCAAACATTTATGCCTTTATTTAGATAATTCTAAAGCATCAATCATGAGTTACACTGGATGGGCATGGTGGCACATGCCTGTAATCACAGTACTTGGGAGGCTGAGAAAGGAGAATCACAGATTCAAAGCCAGCCTCAGCAAATTAATGAAGGTGTTAGCAACTTAGCAAGAGCCTGTTTCAACAGTAAAATAATATAAGAGATGTTTGTTTGTTTGTTTTGTGGCATTGGGGAATGAACCTAGGAACATTCTACCTCCAGGCTGCACCATCAGCCCTGTTTTATTTCTATTTGGAAACAGGGTCTCCCTAGGTTGCAAGTCTCACTACTGGCTGAGGCTGTCCTTGAACCTGTGATCTTCCTGTTTCAGCCTTCCAAGTACTGGGATTACAAGCATGCACCACCATGCCTGGCTAAAAGAGATGTTGATCCTGAAGAACTACTGCATTAAATCTATTGTCTCTCACTCCTGTCCCCTCCTACCCTATTACTGACACCTCTGCCACCCATCTCTATTCAAAAGTAGAAGCTGCCATTTATAGACTCTTAGGTGCCAGCCATAGCACTCTCTCTACTACCCTGTCCCAAAACCATAGTCCTGCTATTTAGGCATCATTATCTTTACAAAATTCCTCAGCCAGTAAGTGTGGAATACTTTAGGAGTTCTCTCAAACTTGAGCCATTTATCACATTCGCAAAGGCTATCGTCATATGGTCCTCACAAAGATTATTTATTTCAAAGCTGGAGAGACAATATTCTTAGTTCTTAGCATTAATGTCATCCTTGCTTTTCTTCTACAAAGGCAATAAAAGTATGTTATACTTGCTTTCCTGCTGCCAACAGTGTGCCCATCTGTAATATAATAAATCAGACATTTAGTGTCTCATGCCTATAGTCAAACATGTCACCAAATTTCATAATATGTAGTCAAACAGAACAAGACAGATATTGAATTTTAAAGCAGTAGTGTCTGATTTTTATTAAGGCTCACAATTCAAAGTCTCTGGAACATAAATAAGTATAAACTTGGACAGTATCAAAAAAATCACAGATAAGATGTAGCCAAGGCTTGGTACTAAAAATACACAAAATACTATTTTTTCTATGAATATTCGAATTCAAATGGTACGTGTGTGTGTGTGTGGGGGGGTGTGTTAAAACGTATTAAACCCAGGGGTATTCTACCTCTGAGCTATACTACCAGTCCTTTTATTTTATTTTATTTTTTATTTTGAGACAGGGTCTTGCTATGTGTCCAAGGCTGGCCTTGAACTTGAAATCATCTCAGTCTCCCACATATTGGGATTACAGTAATGCATCACTGCACCTTGCTATCCTACCTTCTTCTAAGTAAAGCAGCAGTTTCAATGAAAATGATGTCCAGCAGTAGCCTTCACCGAGAGATTGGTAGTAAGGTTTTATTAAAACCTGACTTTGCTGATTAACTTAATCTTTGATTAATTGCTTTCGATTTTTCTTCATTCTTCAGTTTTGTTTTTCCTGAGAACTCCATTGGGCATTTTTGGTTTTAGGATAAGTGTTTTTGTAGAGCTGTCAGATAGTCAAAGAGAGAGTTGAGCATGATTCAAAGTTAGTACAAGATAATAGGTCTGTAGCTGAGTCAGTCGGAATGTTCACAGTCCACATAGGTTGTGCTTTCCATTTGAACCAGAACATGGTTTTAATGCACAAAGAACACAATGCCCAAGGATGGCACCTTTTTATAGTCTTCCTTAGTCATACCACTTCCTTTTTATTACTCAACCACTTATGCTTAAAAGAATGATATAAAAGAAGAGGGAGAGATTGAGCCCAGAGTTCCTTCCCGTCCATTTCTTCATACTCATCAGCAAGCCAAAAATAAAGATGGCTGATAAAATGTGCATGCATCAAAAAGTAAAATACAAACTGTAGACTTTCAGTGTTTTCACTGTTCTGGTAAGAACAAAATATATATGCATATATAAAAATATGAATTACGTAATTTTAATTGTTCATTTAAATGTTAAATGCTTCTATATTTATATTAGTGATTAGATTTTCACAGGGTAAAGATAAGTGGTAATTTTTTTCATTATTTAAATTTTTGCTTAGAATTACATTAATAACACATTAAAAGACACTGACAAGTCAAAAGAGAGGCCGTGGGGGGAAAAACACCAAAACATTATATTTTAGTACCGTTTTGGAATCTACTGCTGCTTTTTGAACAAGGATAATGCATTTTTATTTTACACTGAACAACTTAGGTGGTTGGCCTTGTGTATCACTGCTATATTTTGGGATTCTTGTGCAGATTATATTATTCTCAGAAATTAAATGGCTATTTTTATTAGAGTTCAAAGGGCAGATTCTTGAGGGTGATGAAAATTGGTTTTCTCTGGGTATGCTGGGCAAAGAGGAAATGGGAAGAGGACCAGTAAGCCATCAAAACAGAGTCTCACTCTTTAATTGATGAGTAAAAATATTTTTTTTTCTAAGAATGAGTATTCTACTTAGCACACTTATCCTGGAAAAGGTCTTTTTCTAATAGTATTCAAATGGCTGGAAAGTTGAAATAACCTCCTACAAGTGAGGCACTTATCTTTTTCTTAGTGACAAGATAGAACTCAAGTGCATTTATCTACCACTAATGAAAAATGTTGAATATCAAAATGCGGACAATTTTCTGGAATATTCTACTTTTACTATTTCATTGAAGATTTACGAGAAAAGCTAAAAGCATACTATATATTTCCATCCTAGTAAAAGTCAACCAAAAAAGAGATATAAAGAGATTGCTGTGTGTGTGTATATGTGTGTGTGTGTGTGTGTGTGTGTGTGTGTGTGTGTGTGTGTCGAATAGCTTAGTAATCTACCAGAAAATGTAAAGTTTGTTACTTTCTAAATGTGGAAACTAGTTTTGTTACCTAGTGATGATTCTCATAAGCAGTCATAAAAGTAACATGTTTTTTAACAGAGGTAGTCATGCATTTCAATGTATATACAGAGTATTTTAAAAGATGAAAGGCTGGCCAGGGACACACTTGTAATCTCAGCATCTGAGAGGTGGAGACTGGAGGACTGCAGTTGGGGAATGGCCTCAGTTACTTAGGCCCTTCACAAAGACTAAAAAATAGAGGTGGGAGTATAGCTTAAAGGTAGAATGCCTCCTGGGTTCCATCCTCAGTAACACACACACACACACACACACACACACACACACACACACACACACAGCTAATTCCAATAGGAGTAGGGTAAATTATTTATGTTGGTTTTACTGATTACTTCTATAATCATAAATTTCTGTTTGTTAGTTTTTAAATTCCTTTACTACATTAAATCAAGTTCAAAGATTTTTTAACAATTCTTGTGTCCAATATATTTACTTTTTTCATGATAAAATGAGGACTTTAAATGAGAAAGCTGATATATAGCCTTTTGGTGTCAGAATAAAATCTCTCCTGGGCACCATGGAGTGGAAAATAATAGTATTTCTCTTATATCTTTAGTGTGAAGACAACTTCAGAAAATGAAAAAACAAATCCTGTACACTATTGGCAACTGTTTGCTATGGTAAAATTTATGAGAATTGATGGAGAGAAACAAATTACTTTTAATGGGACACTGATGAGAAACAGCATACTAAATGATCAATTCATGCTATTAACACAAGTGAAGATGTTATAACATTTAAGTAAATTATGCCCTCCTGGGCAATAAGCAACATTGAGTCATATAGTAGAAGGCCATTGGACCTAATGAGTTATTTTGATCTTTTCTACTTCTTTTATCTTATAATTCAATTACCACTTTCTCTGAAAGGATAACATTAACAAGAAAAGACAATCTGATTTACTGTCATTACTCTTAGAGAACAAGAGAGAAGATGAGGTCACCTGGGAATCAAAAACAATGTGGCCAGATGTTCTGCATCAACTAAGCACCAACACTTAAAGTAGATCTCCCTGCTAATGGGGTGGTAACGAAGCATCCCTTACACATTAAAACCAGAGACACACACCCTGAAATCTGTGACATGCATTTCATCAAGTGAGCTTTAATGGCAATTAACTGTGTCTCACACACTGCATACTTCTCCCTTGTCACAAGGCATTAGACCATATTTTGAGAGAGCTAAAAAGGGGAGGAGAAGGGAAGCTTACCACGTAATCTACATTAAACATTTCCGTGTTGAAAGTGGCATTAAAAAAGTGCATTTGTGACTCCAAATTAAATGGAAATCATTTATAATTATGTCTGTTATAAAAGTGGAAAAGTGATTCAGTCAGCAACTGAAATTTCAGTGAGAGCAACTGCCTCCCCTCCATACCTTCCCTTCCTGCTCCAGGCTCTGGGTGTTGCAGCTGGAATGGAGCCCTCGACTGTTTCTCTCCCAAGCAATGAATCAGCACTCTAATCCTCAAGGCTGCTGGTGTGGACATTCTTAGTATTTAACTCTGCTGCTTCTCCTAAGTGAACTTTTTCTATAAAAGAAATATAATCTTCTCAATCAGCTCCAATATGGTACCAAGTATGTGTGTGTGGGGTGTGTGTGTGGGGGGGGTGTGTGTGTGTATGTAAGATTTAACACGTATTTATATCATTTAGATGCAAGACAGCATAAAAGAAACAAAAATAATAGCATGCTCAAGAATACCTAATAAAGTACTATGTATGCATCACTATAAAAGACAATCAAGTATTGCCCTGGCCTTGTATGGTTCCAATTATTTAAAATGTTTTAAACTTCAATATTTACCTCCTAATTTTTAAAAAAATGTTTTAATCTTGCTACTACTTGTTTTTTGTTGCCACTGTCTAGTTATGCAAATGTACCTTCACAGTACCATCCTATTTGTTTGGATTCATGCCCACCTCCTACCTCCCCATTTTTGGAATAACAAAATTATACTTAGACAACAATCAGTCTTTACCTCATTTTGACTAGCTATTGCCCATTTGTTTCATTTGTAGAGTTCTTCTTCTTTTTCTTTCTTTCTTTTTTTTTTTTTTTTTTGGTGGTACTGGGGATGGAACCCAGGGGCTTTCTACCTCTGGGCTACACTCTCAGACCCATTTTATATTTTACTTGAAAACAGGGTCTCTTAAGCCAGCTGAGGCTGGCTTCGAACCTACACAATCCCCCTGTCTCAGCCTCGCAAGTGAGGGGATTACAAGTGTGTGCCACCATGCCCAGCTGTAGAGTTCTTTTTTGGTTTTTTTAAGTGGTACTGGAGTTCCTGGAAACCCTTCTACCTCTAGGCTACACTCCCAGACCTATTTTATATTTTTATTTGGAAACAGGGTCTCTTAAGCCAGCGAGGCTGGCTTCAAACCAGCGTGATCCTCCTGTCTCAGCCTCCCAAGTGCAGATATTACAAGCATGTGTCACTATGCCCGGCCTTGTAGAGTTCTTTTTATATCACACTCCGTTAGTGTTTTTCTAAAGTTGAATCATATATGGCATCTTTCTAAGTTTATGCTTTATTTTCTACACTGAATAAACAAATCTATAATATCAGGTAGGTTCATTTCCTTTCTTTCCCTGTGGCTCTTCTTTTCTCTTCTAGATCCAGCAGGGACTTGTCACCCCCTCAGCCAGCCACTCCACTGCTTCCTTAAGACTTCATTTTGCTGCTTTCCAAAGAAGTGATTTTGACTGACTTGCCAATTAAGTGAGTTTGGTATTAATGTCAGATCTGACTATGCCTGAAATAAGAAATCAGTGAAATGAGACTATAAAGACTGTAAGCTTCAGAAAGTAGGCTCAAGTAATTTCTCATAAAAAGACAGATGCTATTTAATCACTCACTCACCATCAAGTATAGATCCTCACATTCTGCCCAGGAAAATTGCAGCCATTGCCATTGCTTGCACCAAATCTAGTTTTGCTCAGTATTGCAAATTATCTGAATCAATTTAACTGGTCTCTTGTTAAATGGGTATTGGCACAGACCTGGCCGCCTTCCCCTCAATGATGGTCAATTCTGCAGCATGAACTGGAATTTCAGAGTGATGGTGGTCTTAGTCTGTTCATGTTTTACAGCAAAATATCTTGAACTGAGTAATTCAAATAAGAAATTAACTTCTTACAATTCTAGAGTCTAAGATCAAGATGCCAATTCTCAGTGTCTGGTGAGAGCTTACTCTCTGCATCACAGATGAATTGCTTCCTGCCATGGTCCTACATAGCAGAAAAGGGTAAAAGGGACAAACTTGCTCCTTCTGGCTCTTTTATAAGGGCTCTAATCCCATTCACAAGGGCTCTGGCCTCAAGAAGTAATTATGTCCCCAAAGGATCTACCTCTTAATATTGTTGCATTGGAGATTAAATTCAGACCTGAATTTTGGAGGGATTAAAACATCTAAACTGGCAAGACATAGTGGTACACGCTTGTAATTCTAGTACTTGGGAGACTGAGACAGAAGGACCATGGTAAGTGGCCAACCTCAGCTACTTAGTGAGGCTCTCCAACAAATCAGTGAGGCCTTGCTTCAAAATAAAGAATAAAAAATAGAGCTGGGAGTATAGCTTGGAAGTAGAATGCTCCTGGGTTCCACCCCCAGTACTGCAAAAACAAAATGAAACAAAACAAAAATCCAAACTGCAGCAGGGCCCCTGAATCACTTGTTCAGGTTCTCTTTCCTGACCATTTCTGGTGGTCCCAAAGCTGTACCTGCGAATGAAGCATCAAATAATACGCTCTTCAGTAGTGTGTGATCCCCACTGAGCCTCTCATTTGATTTTCATCTTGGCAATGTGGCAGGGTCTCTCCCTCTTAGGGAAGAGAATGAGGACATTTTAATAAGAATCATGTGATTAGCTTAATATCTATTGCATAAAACAGTAAGTGGTAAAATGGCTACTGATCATTTTATCCTTCAGGCAGGGGAGGCAGAGAGCCTATCAGCTTCCAGGGACTTGCTTTTCTGAGAAATATTAAGAAATCAAAAAATTTAAAAACTCATTATCCCTAAGATATAAAAGCTAAACATTCAAATTAATAAATATTAAATATCTAAAACCTAAAATACTAATAATAAATTTTAATGATAATATAATAAATTATTACATTTAAGTATAAATTTGATTCCATCTGTAACATTTGGAAATTTTTTTTTTAGGGAGTTTATTTTTATTTTTAGGGAGTTTTTATTTTTAGGGAGTTTTTTTTTTTATTTTTATTTTTAGGGAGTTTGTTTACCTTTCTGTTGCCTGTGCCATTGAAATCATATCCAAGAAATCACTGCCAATTTCAATGTTGTGAGGTTTAATGACCCAGATTTTCTTCTAAAAGTTTATAGTCTTAAGATTTATATTTAGATCTTTTATCTATTTTGAGTTAATATTTCTATATGGTATTAGGTAAGGGTCCAATTTTATTTTTTTCATGTAATTATTATTATTTTTCAACAATATTTAGTTAAAATATTACTATTTCCTCCACCAAATGTTCGTGGAAACCTTGTCAAAAAAAAAAACCTTGACAATATATGAAAGAATTTTATCTCTAGGCATTTATTTTACTCCAATGGTTTATATATCTGCCTCTATAACAGTACTATACTATTTCAATCATTGTAGCTTTATATGGTTTGAAACCAGAAAATATAGATCTTCTAGCTTTGTTCTTTTTTGAGATTGTTTGGGTATATAGAGTCCATATTCCACATTAGGATAGATTTTTTTCTGAAAAAAAAAAATAAATGTATGATAGTTTCACCAAAAAAGAAAAAAAAGAAAAAATATTCTCTGGTAAGAAAGAAAGCAAAAAGAAATACTGGAATTTTATCTTTAAGTCATCAAAAGCTTGGTACCAGACAAATGAAACTGTTATGTGAGATTATCATTGTTAATTTTGGATAAATTGCTATAAGACTAGATGTCAACCACTAAGCCAAGCATGGGAAGGAGGGATGGGGAGGGGACAGGGTGGGGATTGGGTAGGGGCTAATTGGCAATATGTGTATGTATGTCTACAAAAGTTTTTTTTTTAATCCCATTATGATGTATGAATACAGTGCACCAATAAAAAAAAAGAAAAAATAATTTAAAAAAAGAAAAAATGTCGACAGTCCAGTGACTATCTGCATACCTGGTTTAAAGATTACACAATTGCTAAGCTCTTAAGAATTTTGAAGCTCTTCACAAGCTCAGCTGTTCTCCACAACGGCTCTCTGAAGTAGTCCTTTTGGTGTCTCCGTTTAACAGTTGAGGCGTAAGAGGCACAGAGAGCTAATATAACTTGTTTTTAGTCATAGGACTGGTAAATGTTTGGTCTACAGGTCAAATCTAGGGATTGTCTAAGAGCCCAGGCTTATTTACCTGCAAGCAAGAACTCATTCCTGTCACAGCTGGAGCATGAAACAGTACAGACCAAAATGCTTTCGAGGAAGCCCGATGCCCTTCTCATTGGCTTGTCAGAAAATGAACTACTCAGAGGCAATTCTTTTACAAATTATTCTACATCAAAATATATTTAATATAGGTTTGAGAGGTATCTTAATATGGTCTAGAAGCCAAAAGCTCTAAATATAAGCTCTAAATATAAATATCTACAAAGCTTTATTGAAGGCTGGGCAAATAGCAGGGCAAAAGCAGACCAGGGGTCAGCAGTGCAGCCAGAAGAGGGATGAGGAAGCTGAGCAAGGTTCAAAAAGATTTTGAACTCTTTTTTTATGGTAACCAAGTAGTTTTCAGAAAAATTTCCAAACCATACACCTTAATCCTTTAACAAAACAATGGAACCAAACTAAAACATCACTAATTTACTCTATAGAATTATAACTTTTAGAACCTAAATGAAAGATGACACTGAGATTCCTGACCCAGCCCTGACTGTGAACTCTGTCCTGTGTGGTTTTGAGAGGGTCTTAGTGTCATACTTATTGACCTTTAACCAATTTCAGTTCTAATATTCTGGGATTTACTTAGAATATATACCACCTGGACAATTTGGAAATGTTTAGGCCATGCCTAATTTTCTTACACATAATAAGAACTTGCTGAAAGAGTATCATGTTGCTTTTCAACTCTTCCAAACACTTTCATATCTACTGACACATTCATTTTACAATTGTGACATTCTTGTGAAATTGGTAACCTCCTGAGACCAAAGAGAGCATGAAGGTACTTTGAGACCAAGTGTTAAAGAAAAATGGAATTTTACTCAGCCATAAAGAAAGGCAAAATTATACCATTTGCAGGAAAATGGATGGAACTAGAGGATATTAGGCTACATAAGATCAGCCAGTCTCATAAAGTCAAGGGTTGTATGATTTCCTCTCATATGCAGAAACTAGAAAATGGGAAACAATAAAGACTTCAGCCAAATGATAGAAACCAGTAGAATAGTGGAAGGGGATTTGAGGAGGGGAAGGGGAAAAGGAAAGCCAGCCTTGGGGGAGGGAGAAGTTTATCTAAAGTTATATCCACACATGAAGGTGTAACTCCCACCTTCATGGAGGTGGGGAGTCAGTATCAAAAGTGGGGAAGAAGGATCAGGATGGGATATGGAGGGACATACACCAAGTGATGTGTTTATGCATTTACGGGTCATTTGGAATCTCACTATGATGGATAATTATAATTTGCATGCGTGTGTGTGCACACGTGCACACACACATACACACACACAACTGGTAACAAAGATAAGACTGAGATGCAAGCATCTGGCTCCTGGCTATTTTCACTCCAACAATAGAGTTATTTCTATAGCTTCATTTATCTTTACTTTTTCTGAGACACTCTATGTTTCTATAGAGTTGATAGGCAAAACAGGAGAACAAGGAGGTATAATTTGAAAGGCTTCTAATGGGGAGCTTTGAACAAGAGTAACACTCTGCCTTCTTTGTTCCAGGCTTCAGATGCCCAAAGGACATACATTTGTTTATGTTCCAGCAAGGGCTTTCAGTCTATAAGACAGTGCAATCAAAGTGTCCCCAGAGATGGAATATACTAAACTGAAAGTAGCTTTGCTGAGAGAATAGTGGTTAAATACCCGCTGGGGAAGGGTGTTACAGAAGGATCCTGAGGTGGTGAGGTGGGATGACAACCTGAGTATGTTGTCAATAGTGGAAGGAAAATGTGATGACATTGAACACAAAGAACCAAAAATAGCCCGCTTCCTCCCCAGCCTTGCCTGGAGCCAGCTGTGACTTCTTCCTCATATACCTCGCGTACCCTTCATCATCTGAGAAGATGATAATAGTTTTCTGTGAGTATAAGAAACACAGCAGTGATAAATTTCAAGGTCAGAGGCAATAAAGTTCCTCTACCTGTGCTTTAAGAGCTGGGCTTCTATCATCCTCATGCTTATTTTTTAAATCACTTATTGGTGCATTGCAATTATACATCATAGTGAGGTTATATGTGTTAGTAACATATGTGCACACAGATATTTGCATATTTAAGAAGAATTTTCCAAGTATGTTCCATTAATATAGTGATTATAAGAGAAGTGGAGAAAACCTGGGACCTTCAATTAATTATAAAATTTTGGTGAGCCGGGAGTGGTGGCGCACACTTGTAATCCCCGCACTTAGGAGGCAGAGACAGGAGGATCGCGCAGGTTCGAAGCCAGCCGCACTGGCTTATGAGACCCTGTTTCCAAATAAAAAGTATAAAATAGGTCTGGGAGTGGAGCCTGTCTGGGAGTGTAGCCCGGAGGTAGAAGGGCTTCCAGGAACCCCAATACCACACACACACACACACAAAAAAAAATTGGTGAACATGTTCCAGTATTTAGCCCAAGAGTTTGACAGTGTAAGATTATACATTAAAAATTATGAGAAGCTTATATTTATTTAACATAATGTAATATTTCCCTAATTTATTTGTCCATAACATTTTTTTCAAAAATAATTGTACATGAAGTACTTTAGGAAGTTATATTTTAGTGTACTGTGTGCATAATACCAAACAAAACACTTTAAAATTTTTGTATATGTTTATCTGATATTTAATGTTTCAAAATGTATTTGAATTAATGCACTTATTATCTAAGGACAGTGTACTTTTTGTGTGTGTGTGTGTGGTACTGGAGTTTCTGGAAGCCCTCCTACCACCAGGCTACACTCCCAGACCTATTTTATATTATTTTTATTTGGAAACAGGGTCTCTTAAGCCAGTACAGCTGACTTTGAACCTGCTTGATCCTCCCGTCTCCCTCCACCTCCCAAGCGCGGGGATTACAAGCATGAGCCACCACGCCCAGCCACAGTGTACATTTTATGAACTCCTCAACTTAAGTACAAAAATGGTCAGTTCTCTTTTTCTCTTTTTACTTCAAATATTCTTTTTTTTTTTTTGTGGGTCTGTGGATGGAACCCAGGGACATTTGGCCTCCGAGCTACACCCCCTGCCCAATTTTTTATTCTTTTTTTTAATTTTGAAACCGGTCTCACTGAATTGCAGAGGGCCTCACTAAGTAGCTGAGGCTGTCCGGGAACCATGATCCTCTGGTCTCAACCTCCAGAATGCTGGGATTACAAGCGTGTGCCACTACGCCTGGCTTCAAATATTATTATCAGTTTCAGGATTAAGGACAGCAAATTTGTTTAGTAATACTAATACTATTGGGACTGCATAGAAAATAAAGGTTAGTGCCAGCAAGACTTTCTTCTCACTTATATTCCAAATGGTTAAAAAGAAATCATTAAGTAGATAAAAATTATTAAAGAATGAATCTAACACTAAACACATTATTCTAGGAGCAATATGCATTACCATTATTAGCTTCCAGTAAGCAAGGGGATTTAAAACTAGTTTTCTAGTTTGATCGTATTCTTGGGCTAGTGGTGGTTGTTGGTCAAGAATAGTCACAAATTGATGCCTTGAAGATGTGATAAAATTTAGTTAAGAATGAAGAGACTTGAATTTTGTTTGGCTTTTCTTTAAATATTTGTGTAAATTTGGTTTTATAACTTACCGAGGATGTGATTTTTATTTGTTATTATTTATGCAGGTTTAGACTAAGGCAGATACATAAGGATTGGAATGTATTTTTAGTTAGAGTGGATTAACTTTTATATTGCTTTGGTCTCATTTGCCATAATACTATTATAAAACATACTCTGTTGTGCTATATTTCATATATTACTTAATGTAAATAAAAAATTCAGGGGAACAATACAAATGAACAAGGAAATATTTACCTGGGGAAATACAAGCAGTGACTAGAAAGACTTAGGAAGATAAAATATTCATTTTCTTCTATAAAATTGGGTTCATGCATGCTGCATTACTCTTCTCCTCCTCCCTGTTGTAATCAAGTCTTCCAAAACTACATATTGTCTGTTTACATTCTCCCTTGTGGTTTAATTCAGATTCACATTTTTGGAATTCATAAGCTGATTACCGCTGTGTTTCCAGCTCTGAGAGCTCCCCTGAGCTGCGGACTTACAAATCCAATCATCTACTTGACATCTTCACTTTCCTTTCTAATCCACAGTTAAAACTTAACATGCCCAAAACAGAAATCTCGATTTTACATATACTTCTAGTTCTTAAATATTTCATGCCAAATCTTTCCATTTCAGTGCACAGCAGAGAACACTTAGCAAATCCTAGAATGAATTCTTATTGGCTCTCTCCATTTCCACAGATGAAAATCAGCAACTCATCTGTTTTTCTTCCTCTCCAGTGATACCACATTAATCCATGTCACCATCATTTTTCTCTTGGAATATAGCTGCAGATCACCAACTCTTAGCTCTACTTATATTTCTTGAGTAATTTTCCAGATAAGAAATAGTGATCTTTTAAAATCATAAAGTGTATCATTTTACTCTTCCACTTCAAACTCTGCACTGGCATCCCATTGAATTTAGGAGCAAAGTCAAATTCCTTTAAAAAAAAAAACCCATTCATCAAGTCCTGCAATCTTGCTTCTCACTAGTGTTAAAGATGCCAACAAATGAGTAAGTTTTGTGATAATTCCATTATAGTGATATACACTGACAAAGGAAAAACTCCTGGCCAGTTGTTTCTATTATGGTATGGTGCCCTTGGCTCTAGCATCACGACACAAAGATAACTCTTAGCAACTAGATTTCATGCATTAAAATATATGTTTTATACAAAGTTTATATATTTTTGCCTGCTCAGTTCTAACATAAATCAAAGGAAGAAAAAAATTAAACAAAACCAACCTACAAATAAACATTCATTTAAAAAATATTTGTTAGTTGGGGTTTGTGGTGAATGCTTGTAATCCCAGTATTTGGGATTACAGGAGGACAATAGACAGGAGGAGTACAGGTTTGCTACCAGCCTCAGCTACTTATTGAGGCCCTCTGTAACTTAGTGAGGCCCTGTTTCAAAATAAAGAATAAAAAAAAAAATAGGGCTTGAAGTGTAGCTTAGAAGTAGAATGCCCCTGGGTTCCATCCTCAGTTCCACAAACAAACAAACAAATTAAGTTGATTATAATATAAAAAGCACTTGCGCGCACACACATATACACAGGCATGCACTCATACACTGTCTCCTAAATCTACAATCAACACCTTAATTTTCTAAATATGATAAATGCAGTAAAAATAATCATATATAAAGGTTTTAGAGTACAATGTTATTCCAACAAATATATATTTCTAAAGATTTTACAGGTTTTGTAAAATTTTAATAAAATGATGAAACTATATCAAAATACAGTGTTCTCTCTTTGTGTCTTTTTCATTCTCTCTCTCTCAAAAAAAAAGAAAAAATACCATCTTATTTTTATCCAGATAATAAGAAAGCCTCTTATTGGCTCTCTTTTTCACCCTTTACAATCTAGCAGAATCAAAATGCACATGGTGCTCTAAAATCACAACCACAGCCTATACCTCTGTTTCTTTGGGCTTCTTTGTCCTCCTGCCTCAGGAGAGGATAGTCAATTATCAAAACTTATCCTTGGTGCAATGTGCCCCAGAAACCCATGCTCTCATCCCTACTCTGTACTACTGTGAGCACGACTTCATGTTAGAAATAATTCTTCTATTTTTAATTCTTTTATTGATGCATTATCATTGTACTCCATGGTGAAGTTCAAAGTGATAGAAACATATGAACAGAAACGTTGGTTATATTTCCTTTAAACATGCACGGTGCTTTCTAAAATTTTAAATGTAACGAAGTAATAAAGGTGGGACCCTAGAATTACTAACTCATGGACAAAGTCACAAGTATTTCTCTGAGCTTGAAGTACTAGTGGTGGTAAATACATCACTATTAGTTCTTAAATGGATTGAATTTGTTTAGTGTAAATCAATAAAACCAAGTATCTGAAATATCGATTAAAGTTTGGCAATAAGAATATTTTAAAATGTTAGTAATAGTAAACTTAGAGTATAAGGACGCACAAAATAACATGAAAACAGATTAATTTTTAAGGCAAAGATCTATGTGACTGATCATAAAGGAGGCATGGCAAGTATTAATATGATGTTATATGCATTTTTTTTTTTTTTGGTGGTACTGGGGTTCCTGGAAGCCCTTCTACCTCCGGGCTACACTCCCAGACCTATTTTTACATTTTTATTTGGAAACAGGGTCTCCTAAGCCAGCGCGCGCGGCTGGCTTCGAACCTGCGCGATCCTCCTGTCTCTGCCTCCTAAGCGCGGGGATTACAAGCGTGCGCCACCACTCCCGGCTTGTTATATGCATTTCTAAGAAAGTAGATTTTACATATTATTTTATCACAGTACAAATTAATTCTTTCTTTTGTGTGTAGTACTGGGGATGGAAACCAAAAGCATTCTACCTCTGAGCTATGCCCCCAGAACTAATTTTTATTCTTTATTTTGAAAGAGTCTCACTAAGTTGCAAAGGGCCTCACTAAGTAGCTGAGGCTGTCCGCAAAACATAATTCTCATGTCTCAGCCTCCTAAATGCTGGGATTACAAGCGTGCGCCACCACGCCCAGCTCAAATGAATTCTTTATTTAAAAATTATCTCCTCCAAAGTACTTGTCAGCTTCTTGACTTTATGAACTATGTCAGATTCTGCATCTTCCACAGCTTATTCTAAGCCTCATAAAGAATAAGTGTTTAGATTTGCTGACCTAAACCCTGTTTTATTTTTATTTACTAAATAAATAAAGAGTTCACATTTTCCTTTGTTCGAGTTCTGTGGAATCAACTGATAAACAAAATTGAAGACAAAAGACAAATGAAACCTTGAACCATATAAATATGATCAGCGCTGTGGTGGCGCAGGCTTGTAATCCTAGTATTTGGGAGGCGGACCTCGGAGGATTGTAGTTCCCAGACAGCCTCAGCTGCCTAACAAGGCCCTTTGCAACTCAGTGAGAGCCTGTTTCAAAAATAAAAAGACTAAAAAATTGGGCTGGGGATGTAGCTTGGCGGTACAATGCCTCTGGGTTCCATCCCTGGTACCGCAATAAAAAAAAAAAAAAAAAAAAACCATGAATCAGCTAGTTTTCATATTTTGAGTACAAATCCCATTTACACATCCCTTTCTATTTTGAATTCACTTTTGTTGAAAGCATATTAAGATTTCTATTGGTATAGAATGCTTAGTTTCTGCTTTTCTTTATTTTGTATATTTCTATTGGTGCCTAATAATTTTGCTTATAGTGAGCTTCAAAGTGATGGAGACATACGCGTACACAGCACTTGGTGTGCCTCCCTCTGGATCTCATTCCAATCCTCGTTGCACCCCATACATGTGAGTGACACTGGTAATAATACCATAATACACAGACATAGCATTATTTCAACTGTTCCTTCATCAATTTTCTTTTTCTCCTTCCCCATCTCCCTCTTCAGTCCTGTTCCACTGAGGGACTGGTTGTTCCTCTCATTTAACTGTTCCTTTCAATTTAAATGCTCACAAAAGATGAACAAAAATGATAAAATCAACTGGTACAAGATTTTCTAGGCTAGGCAAAGTGTGCCAGATACTCACTAATAGAAACTGGGGTTGTTATATCATTTAGTTCTTAATATAAGATAAAGCTTCTATAAGTGTTGATATATCTAATGGTGTTATAAAGTCTCTTTCTGAAATATCTAGGACCTTTAAACCAGCCATGTTATGTCAGAATGTCCACTTTTCTCAGTAATTGCTCATATATCTTTAAAAGTCGTCCCTTAATCCCCCACACTGTAGACACACAGCTACTCTTCTACTTATGATGGGATTATGTCCAGATAGATCCATCAGAAGTCAAAAATGTATTTAATACTCCTAACCTACCACATATTGTAGCTAGCAAACATAGCAAGCACACAATAAAGTCCTGGATGTTTGCTCTCCTGGTCATGTGGCTGAGTAGGAGCTACAGTTCACTGCCACTGCTCAGCATCACAAGACAGTACTACTGAGTATTGTTAGTCTAGGGAAAGATCAAAATCTAAAGTTGAAAGTGCAGTTTCTGAGTGCCTATTGTCTTTTCATCATGATAAAGTTAATATATCATAAATTAAACTATGGTAAGTCAGGGGCCATCAGAATGCAGGTAGAGACACATAGTTGTTTTAATTAAAGAGTTTGATGACTGTTATTATTTTAAGGTTTAAGTAATTAATAATATATTAAAATATCACCTAAGTGTTAGGTAGAACAGTATCTCAATTTAGTAAAATGGCCATATCATGAGCACCGTGCATCAGCTGGAGCAGACATTTCTGCATGGGGAAAGTCCCAGCGTTAAAGAAGGCTGGCAGCCGGGCGTGGTGGCGCACGCTTGTAATCCCCGCGCTTGGGAGGCAGAGACAGGAGGATCACACAGGTTCAAGGCCAGCCGCGTGCACTGGCTTAGGAGACCCAGTTTCCAAATAAAAATGTAAAAATAGGTCTGGGAGTGTAGCCCGGAGGTAGAAGGGTTTCCAGGAACCCCAGTACCATAAAAAAAAAAAAAGGCTGGCAAAAATGACATAACTATTTTCTTCTACTTCAAGCCCTACTTATTCTATTCTTTCTAACCTTTCATTGCTGTCTTTGAGATGTACCTGCCATTTTAAATGATAATAGAATTTGAATTTAACATTGTTTAGAAAACAGCATTATTTTCCCTCTTCTTGGATGCATCATAGTCTCTCCTCAGTTCCCATCTAATTAGCACCATCCACTCCCACTTGTCCTGTGAAATGCATCTGCATTCATACACCATGACTTTGCTTTAGTTGGAAAGCCATTTGCTGACTTTCCAACTAAAAGTTTGGATGTTTACAGAGGCATTCCGCATGATCTGAAAAAAAGCTGGAAAATAATCCAAATTTTTTACAGTGAAAAAGTGGGTAAGTCACTTGTGGGATATGATGCAATAGAGTATTTGTTGGCATGTTTATTGCATATCATTAAGTGAAGGGAAAAAAAAAAGCAGGCTAAAACAAAGGTGTGTGTATGGCATGTGACTCAATCAACCAATCTATCTCTATCTAATCTATCAAATCTATTTAATATATATAAAACTTTTAAAGGCAATTTATGTTATTTTATCTTACTTAATATCCTCCCTATGGTTTTGCAATTTTAATTTTTTTGAGGTTTTGGTATTTGAATAGACGATAATCAATTTTGAAAAAATATTTTAGGTTTTAATATTGGGTTCATAGGAGAATAGTGGAGCTATTGTCCAGTTTAGTCAATGTAGAAATAAGGGGCCAGAGGCACTATAGCAACTTTTTTGAGCATGTTGAGTATGAACCAGAATCAAGTTTTTCACTTGGTCATGTTTAGTGAAAAAATGGAAAAAAATAGTGGTGCCTAGTAAAATTTTCAAACAAAGTAAAAATGTATAAAATGGGAAGTAAAAGTTATTTTTACTCCTGTTCCAAATTACTGTTGTTGTTTATTCCAGAAAGAAACACATATGTGTGTGTAGTGTTTTATTTAATGTATCATAATATATATGCTATTATATTCTTTTTTCTTTAATAGTATATCATGGAAATATTTTCACATTTACATCTCTTACTACTTGGAGTTGCTAGAGTATTCTACTGAATCCACACAATTTATTCATTTCCTTATTGAGGATCCTTCTAAGTGTTTAATATTTCGCTGTTGCATCTTATTTAAAACATAAATCTTGTTTTAAATGCTATTTGCCATCAGGAATGCAGATACCACTCCTGACTGGAATTTCTGGGTCAAGGACCATGAACAATTTAAATTTTGCTAGATATCACAGAAAAACTTTCCAAAAAGTCAGCATCAATTTACCTTTCCATCAACAAGATATGAATGTAAGAAGTCTCCCAAAGCTATTGCCAATCCTGGGTAGTACAAAAAATTTGAATGTTTATAAGTCTCATGGGAAAAGGGTAAGCAATAACTTTTAGATTTCAGGCACATTTTTTTGAATCTGCTCCTGTAATGATACTGCAGCTGGGATGCTTGGTGCCTCTTCTACCAGTCCCATCGGTTCTTTCAGAGGACCTTGACTAATTTATTTTCTATTTTCACTTCCATTCCATTAAGCCTCTATTAATTTCAGAAAATGATTTGCTCACCATGATTTTGTGATAATACATATTTACCTTTCCTTTACAGCTTACCATTAAGCTGGAAAACAAAACAAAACAAACAAAATGCTGACCCTTGTAGTTCTTCCTGGCTATGGTGAAGTATTGTTTGTTGTTTGTATATATTTTTTTCCTGTTTAGTTTTTTTGGTGTGTGTGTGTGTATTGGGATGGAGGGGTTGGATAGGATGCCTCTTGGACATATAAGTTGATTTCAAGTTTGGAGAGGAGGTGATTATACCTATGCTGCTATTAAGAATGTGCTCCTGAGTTTGCTTTTGACAAAGGAAACAGTAGTCGTCATGGGAAAAGGAGAGTAGCAGATGCCATATGGTGATTCTGGGGACTCACTGTCTTCCTGACTATCGCTTTTCAATGATTACAAACTGAGATTTTTGCCATTTCCTTTGCTCTACTGCTGATAGTATATATTTTTTTCTGTTTTAAAACTTTTTTGGGTTAAATTCATTAATTGAGGAGAAAGCAATTCAATATATAGTTTTTTTTTCTCAACATATTACCCTAAATGTTTCTTATCACGTTCCTTAAGTTTTAAAAAAATTAATACATGTGTAAAATGTATTCACTCTAGTCACCCTTCTCCATTACTCCAGGCTCCACTCCTAACACTGCTATCACACGCAACTGCTGCCACCCACACCTTTCTTTTGATTAGACTTAAATAGAAATCTATATTTTGTTCTCTAGATATTAATCCCTTTCTGGGGTTTATTCTCTAGAGAATAACAAGTAATATTACTCTGAAGTTTATTCAGCTTCCTAAAAATTTTTTTATCCCTTGTTCTGACAAAAAATTAATAAGGGTGGTAAAAGTCATATAGTACACCAAAGTGATAAGAGGACATGGGAACTTTAGCTAAATTTTACAAGGACATTAGTGTTTTGTATGCAAAACAGTACAACTAAAGCTAGTGTTGCAGTTCTAACTCTTCAGACCCAAAGTATAATACGAATGTTTTATAAAGAATTTTAATATACTTTAAATACACTACATGGGCAGATGGGCATAAACTGTTTCCTGGTACTAAACTTCAAACTGTTTTATTGTTCTTCCAATAATTTTGTTTCTGGTTTAATACTTCCTTCTTTCATTACATGATATGAGAAAATCTTTTGATGGACATTTTCACTGCCATTTGAAATAGTTTTACTTGGTTGCTATAGTACCTAAGCCCAGGATGTGACTTCTGAATATGATCTCTGCACTAAGCCTCTCATGCTTGTGTTCTCTAGCTCTCTCTCTCTCTCTCTCTCTCTCTCTCTCTCTCTCTCTCTCTCCCTCTCTTGCTCTTTCTCTCCCTCTCTCTTTCTCTTTCTCTCTCCCTTTAGCTCTTCCTATCTCTCCCTCTCTCTTCTCTCCCTTTTTCTCTCTCTCCTTTCTCTCTCTCCTTTCTTTTTACATTAAAATTTTAACTTGATATTAAATATGGGGAAAGACTATTTTGACTTTGAATTTAGAGTTAAGGTCTCTATTTTGGTTACGCAGTTTTAGATCTGAGAAAAGGGAAAACATCAGAATCTTTGATATCAGGCAAAATGAATTCTGGTAAAAGGTATAAGGATTAAATATCCTCTAGAATAATTTGGAATCAATAGCATAAATAACATTTCTTAAAACTTTGTCAACCATCCGAACTTAGTGTCATTAGTATGCTGATGGTGATGGAATAAAACATGCTGCAAATTCTATGCATCAGTATCTTTTTTATAATTTAATTTCCATTTTTTTCATCAAGGAGGAAGTAAAATTAATGGTAAAAACAACAATTATCACATTTTTTAGTAGGTAGGCATTTCTCTAAGGGCTGTTCATATAATTACTTTTTAAATTGTTGTCAATAACTAAATGAGAAAGTTATTATAATTATTATATTATTATTTTACTGAGAGCTAAGGCATAGAGAAGTTAAGTGGTTTGTCTATGATTACAAAGCAAAGACGTAAGAGCTGGTGTGCAGACCTGTCAGAGTGGTTCTGAATTATCAGAAGTAAACTCTTAGTCATTAGAATAGCACAGTGCATAGGAGGTCATCTTGACTTTTGTTTGAAACAGGTTTCATTTTAACCACCGACACTACCTTGAGCAAATTACCCTCTTTATTCTTCAATTTCCTCCCTAGAGTAGAGATAATAATGTCCTTCTCACAGGGTATACTATAAATTAAATTAAATTGTGGATGTAAACAGGGAGAAAAATAGTCAGCTTATGAAAACAGTTAACAAATGATAGCCAATATTTCATTATTATGGTCATCTGTTCTGCTAATATGATACATTTTCTTCTGTGAAAATGTTAGCATGAGAGCAGCTCTCAAAAGCTTTTTTGTAAAAAAAAGCTTCCAGTTTGAAGACAAGCAATATTGTCTTGCTTTGAACACACACACACACACACACACACACACACACACACACACACTCACACTCAGAACTATTCATAGAAACTACAATCTGCAACCAATGTAAGAAAGCTGCCTTAATATGTGAGGCCAGGAGATTGGCTATATTATAGAAATTTCCTTAGTTGCGCATTAGATTTTATATACACACCTTAAAATTGTTACTCCACTGGAATTACAGGATATTTTCTGTTTTATGACCTTAGTATGATGTTTCACACAAAATGCTGAAAAAAATCCCTATGATAATATCTTCAGCAAGGGATTTTATTCCTAGCACCAACTAGAATCCTAGCCAGAGGATTCCACAGACTGTGTATATTACATAACATTGAGACTATGCCTGCAGGCTTTGGGAAAGATAACTTTAGTTTGGAAACTAACTCTGCTGCTCACTAGCTAGGCAAACTTCATCAGTTACATGCTCTAAACATGTGTACTGTTTGCTTATAATTGTTTTTAATACAAAGAATATTGAAGAATTGTTTGAGGAATCAATGAAAACAACACATGTAAAACGGTTAGCATTATATTTTATACATAGTGCATGCTTCAAAGGTTTATTTTTCTCCTCCTTCCTCAATGGTAATAAATATACATGAATATATAAAGCATCTGCATTTTATCATCTTATGCTGCAGAATGTCTCACTGAGAAATATTTAGATTCAAAATGCTCAGTTCAATGAACACCCTTGCTTGCTTGCTACCTGGAAATATAAGGACTGTCTGATGTTACCCTTATGTAAAAGGTGTTAGTATTTATAAATTGATGTGATCAGCAAAAATAATACCAAATTTACATACTTTAAGTATGACATCTGAAGACATTCACCTATACGATTCCACTTAACATTTATATATAAAAGTTATGTAAGTGACAGTTCTCTGTACCTATTTTTCTCCTGTTTTTAAGATATCTTGGGTAAAGGAAGATGAGGACTGTGCCCATGGAGAACTAGAATTTTAGGACAGTTTTCCATGGACACAGTTAAGTAAACACTAGAAATTTTGACAGTTTTCTAATACAAGGAACATTATAATATTTTTATACATTTATTTGTGCATTAGAGTAATTACCATGTAATTCATGGTAATAGTGACATACAGGGAAGCGGCACTTGCACTATGATATAAATGATATATTTAATGAGTTAATACTTCTATAATAATAAGAACAGTGCCTGATAGGCTATGTTTAATATTTACCATTCATATACCTACCAGAAGCAATGGTCTCCATTAAAAAGCATGGATGTTTGCTCACAGATTAACATTTTTCATATTCCCCCCAAAAAATCACAAATAAAACTAAATAAAGGTAGATTTTTAACACAGCAGACATATGGTATTAAAACAGCTCTAATCAGTTAATGGAGCAGCTATTCTCTGCCAAAAACTCATTTAAAGGATCCCATTTCCTTGTTAAAACAGTATGTTTGGCACTTAGCTTTTCTCTACTTTGAAGAATTCAGACTTTTAAAAGATAATGAAATCTCTCTCAATTAATACCCACTATTGTTACAAAATGGCTCACAGGCTCTTGATTGATTGCATTCTGTGTTTTGTCAGTTTTCTTTCTTCACTGAAAATTTTGAATTTGGTTATAAAAGGTAAAGACATGTGTTTACTTTTTAAGATGCCTGTGGGAAAAAGAATGACAAATGAATGAGACTCAGATCGAAGCTGTTTGTGCTCATTTTTAGAATGTTTTATATTTTAGTGCCTTTGCATTTGCAATTCTTAATTCAAGATATTTTTACCTTTCCCCTGTGCTCAGTATTTAAGAGTCTCCACACTGCCTGCACTATTTAGACTGAAAATCTTAGAATTTTTAACTAACATTCTAATTAAAAACATTTGGTCCTTAAATTTACATTTTTGTTTTCTTTTCTTTGTAAGACTGATGAAATTAATGAGAGTTAATTTCACACATATACACACAAACACAAATATTTGTATTATATGTCTTTCCCATGATATATATCTATCTTATTTTCACAATACTCCCAAAGGGTTAAAAATAAGCAATTCAAAATGTTGCATCATAAAATACCTTTCTCCATCTGATGCTAGTCAATTTCCCTTGGGTTTTCCAATACTAATGGCAAAAAGAAGAGCTTTCCTGCTGGAGACTAACCCAAAAGCTAAGGCAGCACCTTGACAGTAGCCATTTGGAACTCCATAGCAGGAAGGTCAGGGAAGGATGCTTATTTCTTTCTTAAATCACTACCTTAGGTAAGAAGGGTGTGACTAATCTGACATACAGTGTGGCAACTACTTCCTGAACAGGCTTAGCCAAGGATGTAAGACAATATCATGCATGAGCCAGAAAGTTGATAATTAGATGGAAATAAATGACAATATCGCATTTAAAAGTGATGTTATTTAAGGTCTGATTTTCACTTACCATTATTCAAATTTCTGAAGATCTAAACACATGCAATGACCTCTCCTGTTCTGTATATACACATGTATCTGCACACACACATATACACTCAGCATCTTCAATGCTGCTCCCATGGTAACTGCTATAAATGATGGGACCTTACAGAACCTCTTGGTTTACAAGTGAAGGTGGGGGGCGTGAGATAGGAAGAACAGTGATTACAGAAGAGACCTGACCCCAGCACTGAACTTTAGAGCTACTTAAACAAAAGTCCTTGAGTCACCAAAATAACTTCTGCCAAGCTGCTTAGAGGGGTCTCTTTTCTCAAGTGGACTATTTAAATTTTATTAGGTTAAAATCTGTGTGTGTGAGCAATCACCCTTTCATTATCTGATTAATTACCTGAAGAATTTTAGTCACAGTGGGTTAATGAAGGCATTTGTGCATAAAACAGACAATTCCTTCCTCCTAAGATTCTCCTGAAGAGACTTGAATTTTGCCTGGGTGAAAAGGAATGAGATCTGAGGTTCTCCTGGAGCTTAGAGTTCACAGTGGCTGGGAGGGCCTTGTGAGTGTGGGATGTGGGGGCCCTGGGTGAACAGGAGCCCAGGCATATTCTCATAGCCTGGAAGGCTCAAGTCAAATGACTGATTTTAGAGTTTAATTAGATGACAAAGGTAAATTTGGATGTGATTGTGACAGTTAATATCATATAGTCAACCTTTTTTATAAAGATGCAACTCTAGAAATTTAGGTATTAGAAATGCAGTTGGTAGATTAGAAGGATTACTTAGAAGGTAACTGTGAACCACAAACAAAAGTAAAACTACCATTTTTATCATATTAAGCATTTAAATTAAATGTTAATTACCTTCTAATTTAAAAATTGGTTTTTGGCCGGGCGTGGTGGCACACGCTTATAATCCCCGAGCTTGGGAGGCAGAGACAGGAGGATTGCGCAGGTTTGAAGCCAGCCGCGCTGGCTTAGGAGACCCTGTTTCCAAATAAAAATATAAAAAATAGGTCTAGGAGTGTAGCTCCCAGAGGAGGGTTTCCAGTACTACCAAAAAAAAAAAAAAAAAGAAAGAAAAAAAGAAAAAAGAAAAATTGGTTTTTGATGACTGAAACTTTAGATACAGTTTCTGAAGGAATGTAGTTTATAAATATTATATTTTGCTTTTAGGGATTTTATCCCTTAAAAGGAGTTGTAAAATGAACAACAGCGAAAACTTTCCTCAATATATATATGTTACAAAATAACTGCTTTTAATCATAAATAATCATAAATAGTTTTCTATAACTTCTCATGGTATAGAAGTACAGTTAACAATTACTATTAAGTTAGGAAATTGTTTCTATGCATAATTTTTTCTAAGACATGTGTATTGATCATCAGTGCCCTTCAACTATGTTCAGGATGGTGCCATTTCCAAAATATCTCTCAGGGGCTGAGCCCTGGGCTATGTGATCTCACTTAAAGCTCACAGCAATACATGGGGCAGTGATAACAGCAGGGAACCAGGGGCAGAGCAGGCTTTGCAGTGGACAATGCACAGCTGGATGAACATTCTATGCTGCTAAAACTGTCATTTTTACACCCAGATCTACTAAGATAATACAATGAAAGTATAATGACATAGTATCACCAAACAGTTTCTTGGGTAAAATTGGTAATTGGTTACAACTCATCTTTTTGATGATGAAAGTCATACTAATAACCTGAAAGTAAAAAGCAAGTACGAGGTACTCGTAATATATGTAGCTTTCCTCATAAAATCTCAAAGTTCTTTATATAAAGGCTACCCATTTTCTAGGACCTCTCCCTGTATGGGAGATTAGCTTTTCTCTCTTCCTCTGTGGTTGTGTTTCATGTGCGCATTGAGGAGTGCAAGTCTTGTTTGGTCTGGGATACTCTCAGATAGTGCCAAAGGCCCTGCTGGCACAATAGTGACACAAGGTGTTACACTTCCATTTTTTACTGACTCAGAATTAATTTCTATACTTTTATGCTTCAGGAAGATTCTCTACATATATAATTAATAAAATGTTGTAGTTCTTTATTGTACTGGAATAAGTATTAGAAGGAAATGAGCAAATTAGTAAAAAATTAAAAAGAAAGGAGATATGCAAGAGATGAAAACTATTTTTAAAATCAGTATTAAGTCAATTAAAATACATTTTATTTTTCTGAAATTAAATACTTTTTCTAAATGGAAGCGGGATAGCAACTCACTAAGATCATTTACCTTGAATTTCATGTTTTTATGATTTAAAAATACATACTTTGCATAAATGAAGTCTCCTATCCTCTGCACACACATACATATACACATTACACAACATAAAAATACATACTTTAATAGCTCATCCCTACACTACTTTCAACAAAAAAGCCCAATATAAATTTCATTTAGCTGTTCTAGTGTTTAGGGTTGAGTCATTAAGGTTATTTATTTATTTATTTATTTTCTGATACTGGGTATTGAATCCAGGGACACTCTTTTTTTGACATATACCTCAACCCCTTTTTAATTTTTATTTTGAAACAGGGTCTTGCTAAGTTGCTGAGTCTGGGCTCAAACCTGTGATTCTCTTGTCTTAGTCTCTCAAGTACTGGGATTTACAGGCATGTGCTATTAAGACCCAAAGAGTCATTAACTTGCTGGATTAAAGGCATGCCATGCCTGTCATCTTATCTTCAAATTGCTCTTTGTGGAATTCTTGCCTAATGTGCTCTGATAAAAACAGAAAATAAAAACTTTGTATATTTAAGCTTGTTGCTCTATTTCTAATTTCCAAAGAGGCAAATGTACCAGTATTGGGAATGGTCTAGGAAGATTTGAAAAAGCTATGATTATTGATATATTCTAAAAATTGGGTGAAGGGCAAATCTGTGCAAGGACTCAGGCTTCTGCCTAAAAGCAGGCAACTATTCCAATGTAATTTAACCTAGTTAAAAGTAATTAACAAGTCCATAGGAGAGGAGAACTAGACCTTTCTCTATCTAAAGACAGATCTACATGATTAGATAAGCTAGCTAGGATGGGAGGAGGGGTCTACCTTCCTCAAAGGAGACACCTTGCCACACCTTCCTGGGGGAGGTACCTTACAGGGAGGTTCACTATGTCAGAAGTATGTAAACAAGATGGAGGTCATGGGTGGAGTCCATGTGTGATCCTTTTGGTGTATTCATTCGAGTCACCCCTCCATGCCACTCTGGCATGGGGCTGTATTTCTATTTTCTGTATTTCTATCTTTCTAATAAACTTCTTTAAATCTATAGCAACTGTCCAAGCTATGTATATTTATCCTTAGCTCAGGACAAGAACCCGCTTTTTTTTTTCTGTTTTTCTGTTTGTGTGGTTGTGGTGGGGGAATTACTTTTCCCCTCACACACTGAAAACACCGAACTCCCCTCACACACTGAACACCGAACACATTTCACCGCAACAGCAGTTATATATAAACATTAATCCCTATGTCCCTTCCTAAGATTGGTACTTGCTTACTGAGGCAAAGTATGAAGTAGACAGTAGCACTGTGCCAAGTTTCATGGTAACACCAGGCTGGTAAAATGAACCTGGTGACATGTTAATATATGTAAATGTTTACCTATAGCAAGTTTAATGATGATATTCTGTGATTAATAATAAATTAATTTGGGAAATTATACATCTAGTGGCATGCCTCCCTTCAGATAAAACCACACTAAATCTAAAAGTAATAATTATATTATATCAAAAAAATAAAATTCAATTAGGAAAATGAAGCAAGGATACAAATCATCTATTAGGTTATATTGGGGACAAACAATATACCTCTTCAAGATTCATTAAAAATGAAGACACTTAGAATAACAGTGAGTTACATTCAAAGATTTTCGTTCTATGCTTTGTTGTTGCTGTTGTTACTGTTTGTTTTTCACCCTTAAAAATGAATGAAGTAGGGGAGCTGCAATCAGTTCTGAATCTTTCCAAGACAGCTGTTTTGGTTAACATTCTCACATCTATGATCCAAAAAAACCTGATTATACAACTTAGAGGCTAGAAGATTTATTTGCTCACTGGTTTTGGAGATTTCAGGGCTTAGACCATATCAGGTCAGGTCTTTGGAGCTCAGGGCATGATGGTGAGAAGTAAAGAGAAGGAGAGAGCAACGGCTCTGCCCTCATACCATGGAGCTCAGAAGCAAGAGATCAGGCAAACAGGGATTCAAAGATAAAAGCAGTGTCTAGGCTACACCCCCAGTAATCCACCTTCCCCAGCCATACACCACCTACCTCAGTTACCACCCAGTAAATCCATAATAGCGAATTTACACATTTACACACTAATGAGATTATAACTCTCCTGACTTAATTACATAAATCCTGAACATTAATACATGAGCTCTTTGAGGGGCATTTTATATCTAATGATAATACCAAACTTTGAGCTGTCTGTCTGTGGGTATGAGCAATAACTAGCCCCAGATATCAGAATACAGTCAAGTGTTCTCACAGAAGTTTTCCTAGGGAGAAGGGAACTTAAGCTGTTTTCTAAAACATAGAAACAATTTTTTTTTTATGGGTGGAAGATGGAAACAAGAAAGCAAATATGTTGCTAAGGGTGAGTTTGCATGGTAGGAGACCAAGGTTGGTATCAAAAGTAGATTGCTGAGACAGGCAAAACCATATTGTGGAAGCCTTCAATTCCAGACACATCAGTTGATTTATGCTTGATTTATTTTCTTTAGGAATAATGATAAACCATTGTAAAGTTTAATGTATAGTGTCTTACACACATAACAAATTCATACCTACAATAGTCATTTCATAGCCTCATACTGAATAGCAAGATACATAAAGCCATGAAGTAAATAATGTTTTATGTTATTAGCTTATTTTGAAAGGGGGTCTTTTCTTTTTTTGTCTTTTTGGACTGGGAATCAAATCCAGGGCAGTGCACTTGCCAGGAAAGTGCTTTGCCACTGAGCTATATATGTCCCAGCTCAAAGTAAATAATGTTTTAAAAACAATTAATGGAAGTCCAATAAACTCAGTATTATATAAGCAATATTTTGGTAGCCTTAGTGTCAACTTTCTTGAAATCTAGAATTTAACAAGAAATATGAAAGCCGTAGTATAGTTGAAAGGTAAGAATGTGTTTCCAGATGAAGCTATGTCGTATTAAAGTATTAAGAAGTAAAAATAGAGAATCCTTGAATTATCCAGTTGGAAGGACCAAGGATGACAGACTATATTATAGGAGATTGCAATAGAACATCTATTTAACCTCTTCTTGAAATGTAATGTATTTTAAATCTCTCCTGACAGTTGATTATAGAGAATCTGCATAATGAAAACCAGTCTCTTCCACTGGAAAACTTTAATGATTAGATCCATCTTATCTTTTCTCAAAAATTGTCTCACTCAACCTCTATTTAATAAACCAGTCCAGTCTTGAAAAGAGCATAGAAGAAGAATATTTTTTCCTAAGAGTTGGCTGTCCTCCAAATATCCCAAACTTGTCTTTACCAAAGATTTTTGGAGTAGAGCAGTAAAAACATCCTAGCCCTGTTATTAATTACAATGGAAAATACTGTATAATAATTCATGAGAAGAGAAATTCAGAAAGGGGGGGATATATGTGTGTACTGTAGCTGCTTCATCTATATTATCTCACTTAATCCTCATTTAAAACCAATTAAAGTACCCTTAAGATCCTCATTTATGTTGTTTTTAAATTAATTTAAAAATATATTGCTGCAAGTTTATGATCTACCTTTGGAATTTGTTTGCTTAATTTTTTATTTTAAATCACCCAAGTTTAATTTTCAACTTATCAATTAGCATTTCATTGTGTGTTTATTTAGAAAGATGTGAGAAAACCCCAGCAAGGAAACATTTACCCATCACCAACAATGCTTTAGGGACATTTTATATGTTGTTGCATTCAAATTTCTTAAAATCTATGGGAGGCAGATACTATGATCTCCATTTCAAAGACAAAGAATGTGAGTTCACAGCGTTTGAACAACTTATCACAGAGTTTCTTATTACTATGATTATCACAGTAATAAAAAGATTTTCATAGTAAAAGTAGAGGTTCTGATATGCCCACAGTCTGCCAGCTGGCTCCAAAACCTCCACTCTTTCCATTATAGCAAATACAGATGAGAAGGGTACTTGTTTCTTAGGTTGTTAGTGGGATTCAATGAGTTGCTGTGTCTTACGGCCAATGCTTGGTAGCCTTAGGGAAGCAGCTGCTTAGTACCATAGAGTGAAGTCTCTTCTTCCAGAGAAATCTACTTAACTCAGACCTAGGGAGTAAGCTGCTTAATTCTTCTGAAAGTGTTAGTAGTAAGCATGCCTTCCTAACTGCAAAATATTCTTGAATTGTAACACTGAATGTCTTGAATATGCACATTTTTGTTTTCTAATAAGAAACCACCAGAAATAGGTACTATTAGAGGACACAGGATCAATGATAGAATCCTACACTGTTCCACTCCAGCTTCACATTTGCCCCGGTGCTACTCCAGGAAGTTCAGGCTCAATGTCAGTTTCTCAGGAGAAGTGGAAATCCGACTAGATGGCATCACTGTTTATGCCCCCTCCACACCACCGTCTCAGGAACTCAACCTGCGCTTCTTACCATGAAATAAAAAGTGCAGAGGAGAAATCAAGTCTTGTCAGCTTTTTGTTTTTCCTCCTTACTTGTACCTACTTGTGCTACAGTGATGCCAGACTGTGAGTAGCTCATATTGCTTCACACATTTGTAGGCTCCATTAAAGTACCACACGTATGATCCCAAAAGCCTACACCTCCAAATGTACTCAGAAATGTCAACAACATGTATCCATATAAAAGCCTGCATGTAAACAGTTATAGAAGATTTATTCATCATCTCTCCAAACTCTAGTACCCCAAGCACCCATCAACTAAAGAATGAATTAATAAGAAGTTTATACCTGTATGACAGATACATCTCAACAAAAAGGAAATAATTGCTAAAATATAAAACATGGATGGTCCTCAAATGCGTTATGCAAGCGAAAGAAGATAGATGCAAACATACTGCATTATTTTATTAATATGATGCTCAGGAAAAAGTAACTTTATAGAGATAGAAAACAAATCAGTGGCTACCAGGGGCATAATTAGAGGTAAAAATTATATACAAATAAAGGCAAATGAGATTTTTAGGGTGATGGATATGTTTCATACTTTTAGTTAGAATTATATATTTGAATGCATTCATCTAAATTCAAGAAATTTAGCACCTAAAACAAATTTATTTTATGGTTTGTGTATTATACCTTCCTAAACCTGACGTTAAAAAGTCACATATCTTCTTTTACTTTTGTGCAACTCTCTGTTCATTCATTTTTTGAATACTAGTCTTATTTTCCGATAACTCTTGCCCATTCTTTAGACCTTAATTTTAAGGATCAATCTCCTTCAAGAAATTATCGCTCTTGGCCATAATGGAGAACAAAATTAAGTCATTTGCAGAGAAATGGATGGAACTGAAGAACATTATGATAAGTGAGATTAGTCAGTCACAAAAAATAAAAAATCGAATGCACTCACTAATATGTGGAAGCAAGGGAACGAAAAGGTCATAGGAAGAACTCTAATCAAAGAAGGAGAAATTACAGATGAGCAAATAAGGTGACATAACTGAGGTGGATGGGAGGAGGAAAGAGGAAAATTTTCTAATATACACAATGTGCATTCCAAATCATATCATAGTCAATCACTAAGCCAAAAATGAGAAGTAGGGATGGAGAAGAGAATGGGGTGGGAACTGGGGAAGAACTAAGTGATTGATGTGTGTGTATGCCTCTACCGTTCTGTACCCCATTAAGATGTATGACTACAATGCACCAATTAAAATACACACACACACACACACAAAAAAAAAAAAAACTACCTCTCAACTGCCACACTAGGCTATGGTTTTCTCCTCTGAGCTTTCCTATATTTTGTGTTCTGGCTGTTATTAAACATAATATAGTACCAGTACACCACAGCTTCTAAGGGGAAAATAAAACATCACATTTATCTTTACATTTCTGAAGCCTTACTATAAGGAGTCACTTTATGCTTGTTATATGAATTAATATTGTTTGAAATGTTGCTTTCTTCTAAACTTCACTGGATTTCTTAATTTAGTTCATCTATCTGACTCTTGTATGGAGTTTCTTTTCAGATTAGAAATAGTACCATGAATTTTGTAGCAGAGAGTTGTGTGTGTATGTGTGTGTGTGTGTGTGTGTGTGTGTGTGTGTGTGTGTACCTATGTGTACCTGTGTGTACCTGTGTGGTACTAGAGATTGAACCCAGGGACATTCTACTTCTGAGCTATACTGCCAGTACTTTTAAGTTTTTTATTTGGAAATAGGGTCACACTAAGTTGATGAAACACTCACAAGTTCCTGAGGTGGCTTTGAACCTACAATTTTCTAATCAACTTCTCAAGTACTGGGATTACAGGTATGCACTACCACATCCAGCTATGCATAGAGCTTAATTACCATATAATCTTTTGAAACATCTGCACAGACAGAATTATCAGATGGTTCTAATCCTATTTACTTGGCAAAATTTTTGCTGGCAAAATTTAAGATGCTAAATACAGTGGAATAAAACTTCTTAAAGTTGTAAAATATATTATTTACAGCAGCTAATGTTTTAATAGTTTTTTTTTTTGCTTTTGCTATGTTTTGAGCAATGTTTTAATCTCAATTGATGCAGATATGTCCATGAAATAATAGAGCTATCTAGACTAAGGCTCCTAAGAACTCTTATTGGTCAATGAGACATTTAGAAGATGAGGATAACCCAGTCAAATTAAACTGTTCAACAGCGCCTGCTTTGTAATATTCCAAAATGCTTACTCTGTCTTCTTTCCTGATACAAAGAAACACATTTTATGGCCTGAATGTGATGAAGTGCTGTTGGGAAAGTAGTTATTATGTGATAATTATATCCCTGTGGAGTCTGAGGCATTTGGCTGCCCTTTGTATAGAATGTCACCTGAGGGGTGAGATTTTCATAAGGCTTTTCTTCCGGCAGTGCTCTTCACAGCCTGTTTTTATGTTAGGCATCAGGTCACTGAAATCATGTTAATCAGTCAAAGAAAAAATGAGGCAAAGTGAATATTCATGTGGATTAGATTATGATTTTAATATGTAAAATTTCCATTTACTGTTAGGTAAAGAATGAAAGAAAGCAATCTTATCTTGCCCATTCTCTTAAGGATGTAATGAGTGTACCAGAAGGAAGCAGAATTTACTGAACAAAGCAGAAGGAAGAGACAGATTCTGTGATGATTATGCCATCATGGGAGCTTCAGTCTCCAATCATTACATCGTTAGTGCTCCTGTTACAGAGTGGGGTGGAAACTGGAGTATGGAAGCAGAGAAAGGAGATGTTCAGGCATGCCAGTCTCCATCCTGTTATGAAACTGTAACTTAAAGAACTTCATTGCCCAGAGTATAGAATCCTCCTACATTCATCCATTGCTGATGAATTATAAAGCTCATAACAAATAGTATGAGAAATGTCTCTTAACATTAAAAGTACTAAAAGATTCCAAGCTTTGGAATAAAAAACAAAGTTTCAAATAAGATAAACATAAACCCTGAAAGGATATAAATCGTACTATCTGATGAGGTTTCCTTCCCGCACCCCCTTTCTTGTTTCTCCCTCCTTTATATACTTCCCTTCTTTACTTCCTCCTTTCCATTTCAGTAATGAAAGGGGTTGTAGATAAAACCAAACAGGATTTCTCTAGTTTCAAATCAACTCTTTGCTAATAGTATTAAAATGAAATTCTATTTTAGTTTTACAATAGATATAGTAGCATATACTTTCTTTTTCTTTCGTCTTCATTTCTTTTTAATACTGGGGGACATTCTACCTCCAAGATACACACCTGTAGCCCCACCTTTTGTGGTACTGGGGATGGAACCCAGGGGCAGTCTACCTTTGAGCTATATCCCAAGCCCTATTGCTTATTCTTTATTTTAAAACAATGTCTCACTGAGTTGCAAAGGGATTCACTAAGTAGCTGAGGCTATCAGAGAACAGTGATTCTCCTGTCTCATTCTCCCAAATGCTGGGATTACAAGCGTGCATTACCACACTCTGCTCAGCACATACATTTAAAAGATTATTCAGATAAAATATCCATGTCATACTTAGCATGTATGATAATCTTCCCTTTCAATATCACTAAAAATAAATCAAGTGATGAATATTTAAACATACAAGTATTTGTTAATTGACTCATATTATTTAAGTATTTTAAACATTGTTGAAAGTGCACAGAAATCTCTAAAGAAGTGGTGAGAAAATAAAATTCTATTGAGTAAACATTTCAAGAAGCATTTACTTTTTGTACTTAAATGGTCAATATTTAATCAGTAGGTTAAGTATCCAATTTCAGGGTTCAAATGCAAGCTAGCTGCTACCAAAAAACCATTAGCAATAAATGGTATGAGTCTTCTTTCATGTGGCTGTAAATTACTGTCTGTTATCAGTCAGCCATTGTAGACAAAACCTCAAAAAAGTGAAATTAGTGATGACTTTAAAAAGTGAAGAGAAGCCGGGCGTAGTGGCGCACGCTTGTAATCCCCGCGCTTGGGAGGCAGAGACAGGAGGATCGCGCAGGTTCCTAGTCAGCCTCGCTGGCTTAAGAGACCCTGTTTCCAAATAAATAAACAAAGGTCTGGGAGTGTATCCCGGAGGGAGAAAGGCTTCCAGGAACCCCAGTATCACACACACACACACACAAAAAAAAAAAATGAAGAGAAGATAAATTGTCAGTTTTGCAGGACTTATTTGAAGATGAAAGAAAATATACCCATTGTAATCTGACTGCTCTCCATGTAGGATGTTATCCAACGCTCAATATATTTCATGGCAAGAACATTTAATGGTGCAATAAAAATGCAAATGCTTAATTCTTTATGCCAGACCCTCAATAGCAATAAATCATATCATACATTGAGCAAAATTAGGCAAGAAATTTGCTATAGAGTTAGCAATATTCATGAGGTTGTTAAAATACACACTTTTCTTCCATCCTCATATGGGCATTTCTTCTACACCTAATACTTTTGTTTCAGTGATGAAGACCATGAATAAAACATAATGCCAATTCTTTCTCTGAGTGCTATGTCTACTTTTATTTTTTGTAAGAATAAACATTCAATGATATACTGGATATGAACTGTAGCTCTTATATCTTCCAGATCACAAATATAGTGGAAGAAAGATCTTGATGTACCTTTATCTTTGATAGAAAATAAGCCATATTTTTACAGTTTTTTAAACTTAAAACTACAGGATAGAAAATAATTTCTTCTTGGCTTCTCACTTCATATTCTTCCTGCCATCTTTCTCATTATTCTAATATTCTAATATCTTCTAAAAATGCTGTTTCTTTCTCTATGATACACTGTGATATAGTTAAGGGGTAAACACAACTGAAATAAAAAAGAATCTGTGTTAATGTGGCCAGGGTACATTAACCCTGCCATGATCTCATTGTAGAAAAATGTTTAAAGACAATACTGATAAGATTATCTTTTGCTAAAAAGAGAAGAAAACTCAGGTCAAGCGTGCTTATGTATGCTAAATGGTATTTTAAGAATCCAAATTTACCCTGTGCCTATTAATTACTATTAATTGTAAACAGTGCCATAGGATGCTTTGTACGCTATATTAAGACAGAATATGAATGAGAACTATGTTTCTGGTCAAGTCTTGTGTAACACCGGGCAATGAAAATAATAAAATGTACCAAAAGAATACTAGCTCATAATCATAAGTTTGCCTCTTACGGTTGTGGTTGTATTTGTTCAGATGATGTCTTGAAAACTGACTTGACTTTTTGGCTCTTAATGTTCAAACCAGTTAGTTGGGACCAAGCTGTGGCCACTAACTCTCAAGGTCTCAGAAGAATCTGTCCTACCTTACTCAAGTAATTCTAGACTAAACAGAAGAGAAGAGGCTCAAGTCTTCAGAAGATCTTAAGTTGGTGCTGTGGATTGGATGAGAGGGGGAGATTTTTTTTTTTTATAGCTCCTGTCTTTTTCATTGTTCACTTTCTGCTAGTAAGCAACAAATTAAGATGAATGAGATGAGATATCTCTATTTCTGGTGAATGTTGTTCCAGGTCCGAGTTAAAGCTCTGTCTGGAACACATGACCATGATTTCTTTCCAACTAGACATAAATCTTGATTTCTGGGTTCATACTAAACACAAGAAAAATAAAAAGCAGAAAAGTCATTTAGAGTTTGTGTGTCTTATCTCCACTATTCTTTAGTAATGTCTCTATTGCCTGTCTTTGACAAGATACCTCATAAATTTTCAAACCCAGAAATTTTTGTCATATTTCTGTGTCCAGGTGCATACCTCTCCACCTTGAAAAGAAAAAAAGAATAGGACACAGTGATAATGATGGAAAAAAAGAATAAAAACATTTGGATTCACTGTATTAACCAATCTTCAGAGGTTCAAAAAGAAATGGAGAAAACCTGAATCAAACATATTTTCAAATTAGTTTCAACTTCTCATACAGAAGAATGGTATTGGTTTTTACAGAAGTTACTATTCCAGAACCTATAATAAAAGCTTGAAGAAAAAATATGACTTAAAAGTTATTTCTACAATTGCAATTAATCAATTATCAAGAGGATAATGGATATGAATCAGTACTTAATATAATCAACGAAGAATGAAATTCTGTGTTCTAGTTGCAGAGAGGGATATCCGAATTCCAAATTCACATGCCTCTCTGCACTTGTTCACCTGTCTTCTATCATGTATCTTTAGTTAGAAAAATCTTATTTGAAAATATTCTAACCCATTACAAGTTAAGACATTTTTAGTGACAACTTTGTCCATTTTTCTCTCTTCTGTATATTCAGCTTCTTGGCAGTTCAAGACCCATAGTTGGTGTTCAATAAACAATTTCTAAAAGAGTGAGAAGGATGTTCTTTTATTTACTTTTGGAAATATAAAATATATCTTCAATATTTACTCAAAAAACTCTATATTTGCTAGCATTTGGGCATATGGCATATTAAATAGTACTTAGAAATAGGCTAGCCTTGCAAATTGAAAGTCATTGGGAATAAATTAATCAGAAAATACTTTAAAAATAATTTTCTTACCCTCAAGTTTTTATTTTTTTGCCTTATCTGAAACCTTCTAGTAACAAGAACATTAAATGATAACCCAACAGTAGTCAGGCACTCTTTTATCTGAGAGAATTAACATGTTAAAGAAGTAATGAAATATTAGTTTATTTTCTACCCTGGGTCATTTCACAAGAGAACAGGTATTAAGAGGGGTGGAGGGACAGCAGCTCAGAAGACAGGGCTCTGTCAGAGTCCAAAAGAAAATCATGGTAAAGTAGCTAAAGGTAAGCCTTAAGAATTAAATTAAAAACAACTTTTACATGCTTGATAATTGTGTGAAGGGAGGGCCAGTTTTGTGAAAACAGATCCTACTGTTATCAAATACAGTATGATTTGGAGATAGAAAATAACACCAAGTAGCATGTCTGGAGGCAGGAAACCTAGTAAGTGGCTTTTGCTTTGCAAAAGAACCATGTAACCTCAGGCAAGATGTTTAATATCTTTGAACCTCCAATTGCAATCTGTAAAATTAAAGTATTGAACTAGATCGACTCTAAGGTCTATTCCAGCAATAAAATTTTATGATCTTTTACCTTTTAGCTGGTTTATCACAAGGCATATTTTTTTGGGGGGGGCGTGTCTGGGGATGGAACTCAGGGGCATTTGGCCTCCAAGATACACCTCCTGCACTATTTTTTTTTATTTTTTATTTTGAAAACGGTTGCACTGAGTTGCAGAGGGCCTCACTAAGTTGCTGAGGCTGTCTGTTAACCACGGTCCTCTGGTCTCAGCCACCCAAATGCTGGGATTACAAGCGTGCACCACCACACCCAGCTATCACAAGGCATCTTAATATCATAGATTTTTAATAGAATCAAAGTAAAACAAACATTTACATTTCATTGCTAACATACTAAGAACAATGACTGTTTTATCATAACCATCAATGTAGGGTGCACTTGATACTATAATTGATAACTTTTAACCTATACCTCTAAATAACGTGAGAAAATAGATCAGAATTATATACTTTGCAATAATGTTAGATAGTACATTTATATTTACCCATGCAAACACATAAACATGCATAAAAACGTAGAAATGATCTACAAACTACCCAGAGAAAAATCACATGAGAATTTTAATCTCCGTTTCTCTCTTATATTTTTCTTTTATTGGTACTAGAGGTTGAACTCAGAGGTATTTTACTTCCAAGCTACACTTCAGATTTATTTATTTATTTATTTAATTTTTACTTTGTAACAGGGTCTCAACCGAATACCTAAGCCTCCCAAGTACTCGCATTATTATACCAGGCTTTCTCTCTTGCTTTATCTTTCTCTCCCTTCCCATTACTCATTTTTTCTTCTTTTCTGTTATCTTCTCCATCTCTTCTCTCCTCTCTTCCCTTCCCTTCCCTTCCCTTCTCTTCTCTTCTCTTCTCTTCTCTTCTCTTCTCTTCTGTTCTCTTTTCCCTTCCCTTTCCTTCCTTTCCCTTCCCTTTTCTCTCTTCCTATACACTTGATTATACTCACAATTGGGTTTCTCCATCAGAAAATTACATTAATATTTTCTACATTTTTCATTTAACATGAGCATTTAAACACATACATTATTAAATACTTTTTATAAACATGATTTTTGTTTCTTTAATGATAATCTGTCATTGATTATATCATAATATATTGAAGTACTTTTCTGTTGTACTTGTGACATTTTCTAATTTTCAAATTATATAAAATATCTTTGCATACATGTCCTTTAATCTACAATTATTTCCTTGATTGACTTCTGGAGAATACTATGGGAAGGGAAATTTTATGGCTAGGCCTGAAACTGACGATCTTGAAATCTAAAATGAGAAAAATTTGATTAGTTTCTATATATTTAAACTGTTTTCCCAAAATTAGTATTTTGATCAACATTTTATAGCAAGTTATAAATTAATCACTATATTGTTAGAGATATTAGCTAAACATATTCCAGGTTTATTTTCTTATTTTAGAACTTAATTTCAATTACTGCTTTTAACCTTTCATTTCCTTTAAAAATTAAATTCTCATCTCTTGGGCTTTATTCTTATCTTTTTCTCTATTGTGTTATTTATACTTTTATTTACTTCCAGATTTTTTTTGTTAGATTTCTTTTCTCTTTTTTTCTTCATCAAATATATCTTTCTTTGCACCTCTTTCCTTTTTATTCTACCAGTAGTCATACTTCTCACGTATTTTGTTTCTTTATTTTCCAATAGGTTTTGCTCCCCATTCCTCGGACCTTTGCATTTAACCCCTTGTTTCCTTGAAAAAATAAAACATGTTCACAAATATCACAGAAAAAAAATATATATACATACACATACACATACATAGAAATGAAATGAAAGGAAAAAGAAATCTCAGCCTTTGGATAAAACCTTTCAGCACAAATTGTGCTTCATCTCAGTGTCCATTTTATGTTGAGGTGTTTTCTAGGCAAAACAGTTCACTAATAATATATTCTCTTAAGGAACTGAAATCAGTACCTGTGAAACATCTCTCATCATTAATACTACCTAGTGACTATTAAAGAAGTCTCTTAAATATTATTTGAGAAGACTAAGCTGCTTTGGTTAACAACTTTCAATTTTTTTTTTTTTTTTTTTTTTTGGTGGTACTGGGGTTCCTGGAAGCCCTTCTTCCTCCGGGCTACACTCCCAGACCTATTTTTACATTTTTATTTGGAAATAAGGTCTCCTAAGCCAGCATTCACGGCTGGCATCGAACCTGAGCGATCCTCCTGTCTCTGCCTCCCAAGTGTGGGGATTACAAGCGTGCGCCACCACGCCCGGCTAACAACTTTCAAATTTTATATGGGTATAAGCCCCACCATTAAAATTTTATTTTATTCCTTTGATGAGAGCTCATTAATAATAATAACCCCCCATACTTTTATTAATAGTACTATTTAGCATTTGCTAAAATTATAATTATATAATTGATAAATATTAAACTCACTTTAGCTCTACCCTTGAAATTTGTATTTTATTCCTCTGATGAGAGCTCTTAATAGTAACCCCTAGCACTTTTATTAATAGTACTATTAAGAAGGAAAGATTGTTTTATAAGATGATAATCTATCTCCCTCAACCTTTTTTTTTTTGGTGGTATTGGGGATGGATTTAATCAACTTAGTTTAATTTTGAAAGATAGCTTTACTGGATATTGCAATTTTATTCAGAAGTTATTTTCCTTCAGGGCTTAGAAAATATCACTGACACCATATGTCATGATGTATTCCAAGCCCTCATGGCTTTTAAAGTTTGGGTTGAAAAACTGGAGTGAATCTTTATGGTTTACATGTGAATGTGACCTGGCCTTTTTCTATTGATGCTTTTAAGATTCTATTCTTAATCTCACATACCTTTCAAATCTTATTTCTTTAGAAGCCCAAATACAGTTCACTAATGTTTATAATATTTTTTATATTTTAAAGTCTTATCATTAACAATTATTAATGAAAACTAGAAGAAAGATGGTATTGTTCTAGCAGTCTGTGATCAATGCTTTGGCAACATATCCTGTCATTCATCTATCAAATATTTTTTTAAAGTATAACATGCCATGCATTCGATTTTCTTAGTCTATGTAATATGTGGTTTGATAGAGGAACTGGAAATGGTTTTGGAATAATGCAGCGTAATTACAAGGCCTGGCTCCGGATCCCCAGATGCTATTCTGGCATTTACAAGTCAGCTGCAGATTCTCCTATCAGACATAAAGAATCTCACAGAATATCAAGCTCAGATATGTTCATCTGACATCAAGATGAAGTGGAGCAAAACAAGGCCACTTCATGGTTTTGTGTCAGCAGAGACAAAAGCCACTGCCACTGAGGCAGCTGTGAAATGAGGAGGTTCCTTTTCATTCAACCAAAATGAGCGACTGCTACTTCTTTCCTAATTGCAGCTTTGTCTTCAGTAGACATAGGAGTTATTGAAAAACCCAATCTTAGAATTTTTCCTGCTTCCTAATAATTCAATTTAAGGAAAAAAAAACCCTGCCTTTTCAGATGCTCTCTAAAATAATCCAAACAAAGCTTGGATTCTATAAGAGTTTCTAATATTCTTTTACTGAAAATTCCAACAATTTCCCATGGTTAGTTTCATCACTGGGCACGAAAACTAAGTTGACCAGTGGCAGGTGTGCTGTTCTTGGTCTTGAATAGGGAGAAGTGAAAAACTCACAGGAAGAGGCCCAGTGAAAGGTATTAAAGAATTAGCTAGAAGGATGGGACAGACACAAAGAGTCCAAGGTGCAAAGGATGAGAATACAGTAAAGTGACAGTTTGGTTTGTTTGAAGTGAAATGCACCTAAGAGGAAGAGGAAGTTTATGAGGGTGGAGGAAGACAGGGATGAGGGAAAGCATTAAAGGCCTTGTATCAACTCTTGATCAGTAACTATTGTGATTTTTTTTTTTACTCATACTTCATTTTTAATAATACTATTGGTACATTGTAATTCTACAACACAGTTATGTATATGTATGTGTATACACACACACACACACACACACACACACACACACACACACACACATATACCCATCCTACTCCAACTACCCCCTCCTCCCTCCCTGTACCTGTTGGTGAGATTGGTGGTGATAAGTTCCTATGTAAGCATAGCATTATCTGAAGTTCCATCCATTTACTCACAAATGATATAATTTTATTCTTCTTTTTGGCTGAGTAAAACTCCATTGTGTGTATGTATATATCACACTTTCTCTACCCATTCTTCTGTTGAGAGACACCTAAGTTCTCTCCATAAATTGGCTACTGTGGATTATGCTGCTATTCTTTAAGGTAAGCTGAGATAGTGAAAGATTTTCCTAGGAAATGGACAGATCACATTTCCATTTCCAGAGAGACAAGTGAGCAGGATCCAAGCAGAGATGCACTCTGAGGGTATGTAACTTGATTGAGTGGAAGTAGTACCATTTGTGGAATAATAGAATGCTAAGAGAATAGAGCTGAAAGTGTGAAAAAGTGATGCTTTTCATTTTTAACACTGAACATTTGAGATGCATCTGAAGCAGGTAGGTAAATATGGCTAGGTGGCAACATTAAAACAAGCTTTGAAATTCATAATGTAGGCTTGACACACAGCTGTGGAAGGAAAGCATGAGGTGGTCCAATGTGTGTGGTTATTTTCCCAAGGACACATAGACTGTTTCCATAATCTATGAGGCTCCTGGCTTCCTTGAAGATCACCCAGGTAAAACAAGGGTTTATCAGTGATTTTAAAGAGACCTGTTGGCAACATCAGCTTTCCTCCACTTAGCTAGCTGTCTGTCAGCATAAGCTTAGATAAAATTGCCCTTTTTCTGTAAGTTGTTACAATTTCTTCTGATGAATAATAAAAAATATTTGAATTGGCATGGAATTTAACGTTCATGATACTAAAATTATAATAGCAAAACTTAAATCACCTTTATTCTGTACCAGGCATTATTCTAGCTATAGTGTCACAATAATCTACCCAAGTAATAACCAACTAGTATAAAAGCTGAGATCTGAATGAAGGCATTCTGACCTGGAGCCTGACCCTTGACCACTACGGTGTAATAACAACATCATGCCAACTTTCTAATTTGACAATTCTTCATATATTGCACTGTGCACATGCTAAACTTGTAGTATTATTTAATTATGCAAATGAATTAGTATTCATTGCTCTTTTGGTACTAGGGATTGAACCTACAGACATTATACCCCTGTCCTATTTTATTTTTCATTTTAAAACTGTGATCCTCCTGTCTTACATGTTGGGATTATAGGCGTGTACTACTGTGCCACTTCTTACTTCTTACTGTGACTGCTTCTTAAAGAGGAATATTATAACAACTACTCTGTACATTCCTCATCATAGTGCTTACCAAGCCACACAGGTTATATTAGTTTATGACAATTAAATAAATGGATTATCCCATGAAAAGCACAAAGAAACAACTAGTCCATCGAGTAGACGGGTAATTCTCAAATGACATGCATCAGATTCACCTAAAGAGCTTGTTCAAATGCAATAAGCCAGGCCTCACTATGTAAAGTTCTGATCCTGTAGGTTAGGGGTACATCTTAAAGTTTACATTTCTACCAATTTCCCAGGTGATGCTAATACTACTGGTGTAAGAACCATTCTTAGAGAACTACTGCTCTAGATAATTTTCAACAACAAGTTCATCTTAATATTTAGGTGAAACAAAATTCTATGCATACTTGAATAGTAGATAAATGCATGTGCACAACTGTGGAAATACTGAGATACCAGCCGGGTGTGGTGGCGCACGCTTGTAATCCCAGCATTCTGGAGGCTGAGACCAGAGGATCATGGTTTGTGAACAGCCTCAGCTACTTAGTGAGACCTGGTTTCAAAATAAAGAATAAAAAATAGGGCAGGGGGTATAGCTTGGAAGTCAAATGTCCCTGGGTTTCATCCCCAGACCCACACACACACAAAAAGTGTGGGATACTAATTAGTTTAAAATAGTTGCAGAGAGAATGAACAACTTTGAACTATATGCATAATATGCACTATATGCTATATGCATAACTATATGCATAACTGAACTATATGGGCCATGTATGACTAGAAAGCACATCACCTGTAGTTTGATTATGGTGACTTTAGAAATGTATCTTTGACATAAGACATGTAATCAATGGATTATGAGCTATATTACCAATGACAAAAGCCAACTTTCAGTTGATTTCAAGTATGAATTGTATTGTAAATGTAGAAAAACAAGCCAAGAATTTTTCTGTATCTGCCCAAAAAAGTCTAGTTACATCAACACCTTCATAATAATTAAATCACACATACAATTTAGCAGACTGGCAGATAAAGAAGCTGCCTAAGTCAGGCTGCTTACCAATAGGCAATCCCTCTAGAAATCACTGATTCGTTTCATAGTAAATTATGTATGAAGACCATTTTCATGATTTAAATGGTCATTGCAAAGGCACTCTTATAAGCCACAGTTAAAAGATAGTATTAATAATAAATTAAAGCACCATATCAACATGTACCTAAACCACAAGCCACCCATCTCAAAGGACTGAGAAAATCATTATTATTTTATGTCAAGAAGGTGCCCATGCCAGAGAACTATCTTTCCTGCCCATATGCAGCCCAGGCAACAGGCTTTCATCTCACCAATGGCGGCCATCCAGACCAGGATCACTAAAGCTCCGCTGCTAAGGAGCAAGAGCAGAACGAAGCAGCTGAGGCTGGGCCTCCGTTCTCTGTTCCTAGACCTGCTTTATGGGCCTTGCTCCAGGGGTTTGCACCGGCTTGCCCTCCTATCTCCTGACTGTGGGTCATTCATGCCATCTGTGACCATCCTTCCTACTCTACTCCTTCCAGACCTCCTCCATGTTAGCTCCTCAACTGCCCTCCCTACCCTTGTCCTCTTGAGCTTTGCTTTCTTCCTTCTTAGTAGACTGCTATCCTGATGCATCCCTTACCTGTGGGACTCGCTTCCTAGTGTCTATGGTTTTTGCTACTTTTTCTTTACACAACATGTGCAGGCCTTGAGTACTAAAGGTGTTTTTAGAAATTTCATATCACTTATTTTAACTGTGCAAAGATATTGATAGACTGGCCATAATGACACAAGCCTATTACAATCTCAGTACTTGGGAACCTGAGACAGGAGAGTCGGAGGTTTGAGGCCAGTCTCAGCAACTTAGCAAGACCCTTAGTAACTTAGTGAGACCCCATTTCAAAAAATAAAAAAACCAAATAAAAATGAGTGTAACATGGAGGTAGAATGTCTCTGAGTTCAATACTCAATTAAAAAAATAGTTATTTATAAAGTGAATCAGTATAAGTCTGGTAAAGTGTTGGACAAAATAGAGTAGTTGAGATATAAAAGGAACTTCAGATATTAGCGAATAAATTTCAATGGAACAAGACAGGTGGTTCAGGGGAGGGGAGAGGAAAAGAAGGAGAATTAATGAAGGGAACACCTCCATTGATGTTATGTACATATGTGAAAATAGCAAATGACACACACATTTTACTATATGTTTTGCCTACCTTAAGGGTTCTCTTTACTTAATATGCAAATTTTTGTGATGTTATCAAGTCATGAGTTAACAGAATAAAATAAACCACTTTCGCTGCTATAGGCATGGTCATACTTCTACTATTATTCAGCATTAAATTTACTAAATGTTTCTATACACAGCCACTACACATACACATTATTCCACTCACTCTCTCAATGACCATTTTGGTATGTTTCAAACAAACAAACAAACAACTCTGTCTTGCATATGAATAATCTAATGATTAGAGGAATTAGATTCAGGTCCTAAAGGTTGAAAGTAGAAGAACTGGGATTCAAATCTAGGAATAGCTGACTCCATAAGCCATGCTCTTAATTATGATGCTTACTGCCTCCCACTCTGACAATGTCCATACAGTAGGGATGCTTGTAATCATCTTGCAAATTTCAATTTTAGTAACTTTTAATATTTTAAAAAGGAAGAGAATAATGAATGAAAAAGACCTACTGGTTGGTACAGATGACCTCATTTTTATGAGTAAAAAGGTCACATAAATCTATTCACCATTGCCAAACTATAGAACCAGCCAAAATGTCCATCAACAGATGAATGGATTACAAAACTAAGGGATATGTACGCAATGGAATTGTACTCAGCCATAAAGAAAAATACAGTTATGTCATTTACAGGGAAATGGATGGAGCTGGAGAACATTATGCTAAGTGAGATTGGTCAGTCACAAAAAATAAGAAATTGGATCCTCTCCCTAATATGCAGAAGCTAGGGAGAAAATGGGTCATAGGAGAACTCTATAGATGAACAAATAAGGTGACCTAACTGAGGGGATAGGAGGGGGAAGAGGGAAATTCTCTAATGCACATGATGTACATTAACAAACGTATCAAAGTCAATCACTAAGCCAAATATGAGGGAATGTGGTGGGAATTGGATAAGGGCTAATTGAGTGATATGTGCATGTATGCCTCCACCATCTTGTCCCTCAGTAAGATGTATGACTACAATGCACCAATAAAAAATTTAAAAAGAAATTTTAAAAAATGGGGAAAATGCACCTATGTTTTTAAGTGCTCTAGCTCTTGAGGCATTTTCTATAGTTACTACTTTATTCCTTCTCTCTGTACTTATCATTTCCTTGTTCTAAATCTGTTAAATTAGAACTCTGGCTTCTTCCAACTTATGCTTTTAAGGAAGACTGAGAACAGCTGGCCAGCAGCTCTACTGAGCAGCTTCCAATATACTTGAAGGGTATTATTAAATTGTCTTTGTGTTTTGTCTTCTACAATTGCATTTTCTTTGACTTTTTCTTCACAATGCCCGTTTCCAATCTTTATTCATGTCTGTCATCTTCAGAACTCTTGTTGCATTCTCTCCATGTCTTCTCCTATGTGTGTTCACAGCTCAACTAGTGAGAAGACAATGACTTGGAAACTCTTACCCAATTTTTAACCGTTTTAATCCTCCCTTTTAAAAAGTGAACTCACATAGGTTGCTGGGTAAGCTTGGTTTTAAACAATATATATATATATATATATATATATATATATATATATATATATATATTACTTTGGAAACATTATAATGGACCAAGCCAGTATCAATCTTTATCATTTGAAATTATTTTAGCTTGTTTTTAATTTGGGGAATCGTTTTTCATCATTTCACCATTACTGCTTTGTGGCTTGTTCTCTACCAACCCCAAATCAATGTTACACAAGTTCCAGGATGGAGTGAACAGCTGAGGAACTTTATTCTTCTAATAGTATCTAAAACATTAATGTTCAGAAGCCAGACAAAGTACAACAAAATAAACTGTCAAATAGAACCAGGAGTCACCACTCTTTTCTAGTTTCTACTTATGTGGTCTTTATAAAGTCATATTAGATATGATGCTCAGCATTATTATTTCTTGGTCAAAAGAAAAAAAAATCAGTTAGATAGGAGGAATAAATTCAAGAGATCTATGGTACATTGTGTAGACTAATTAGAAATATACTGTGTACTTGAAAATTGCTGAGAGAGTTTAAGTGTACATACCACAAAAATGATTAGTATGCAATGTAATAAATATGCTATCTAGGGGGTGTGGTACTGGACACACATAATCCCAGTATTTGGGAGGCTGAGACAGTAGGATTACAGGTTCAAAGCCAGCCTTAACTACTTAGTGAGGCCCACTACAATTTAATGATACCCTGTTTCAAATAAAGAATAAAAAATTAGGGTTGAGATATAGCTCGGAGGTAGACTGCCCCTGGGTTTAATCTCTAGTACCTCAATAAAAAATAATAAACCTGTTATCTAGCTTGATTTCTCATTCTATGCATGTATATATATGTATGTGCCTATATATATATATATATATCATTATATATGTATACATTACATATATAAATATCATTGTGTATTCCACAAATATATACTTTTTATTCAACAATTAGAAAATAAATAATAATAGCCAGGCATGGTGGTGCATGCTTGTAATCCCCGTGCTTGGGAGGCAGAGACAGGAGGATCGCTCAGGTTCATAGTCAGCCTCGCTGGTTTAAGAAACCCTGTTTCCAAATAAAAAATATAAAATAGGTCTGGGAGTGTAGCCCAGAGGTAAAGAGCTTCCAGGAACCCCAGTACCACCAATAAATAAATAAATAAAATAAATAATAATAAGTAAATAAAATAATAATAATAAATAACTAAAAACATAATATTTTCTTAGTCATACCTTTTCCCATTTACTATGTTAATAAAAATATTAATATTGCCTAATTTTCAATTTCAACAATAATTATTATAACTATTTTAACTAATAACTTTGCATAATATTTTAGAGTCTCTACTATTAATATGCTTCATCTGTGGATAAATACTTTTACTTATCTAAGCATAGTTTTATGGTACAATTATAAAAAAATTAGGCAGAATTTAATCTAAAGCTTTAGTCTTTATTTTTATTCCCCATATATTAGTCATGGCTTTAGCTTTGTGGATTATCCTGTTTTTGAAGTTATTATGTCTACTTTTTCTTTGCTTTGGTAATTAAGAGGATATAGTACTGCAGCTGGTATTAAGCCCTATTTATTTTCATTTTTTGAGTACATTCATCACCGAAAAATGTCTTTTTGATTGAGCAGAGTATTTTACATTAAGTACTACTCACTCCCAACTGTTGCCCATTTTGTGCTTTGCTCCCCTTCTCTGAGAAAACTACAATGCACTGTATGCTTTTCAATTTTTTATTTACAAATATGAAAGTAAAAATAATAAAATATTTTCCTGAGAAGTCCGATACATGTCAACACACGCACATATATAGATACAACACTCTCCCATCCCCATGCACATTACCAGGTATGCTCTTAACATGAGAAACAACAGAATAATTTTATTTAATTATGTTCAAGTTATTAAAATAATATTTATAGAGTTCTTTTGGCTATTTTTTAAAGAAATTAATTCTTCATAAATGTATGTTTCTTAAATAGTGCATGCTTTAAGCACAGAGCCTGGGGGCGTATGGGTACTTTGGTTGTAAAAGCCAAGTGTGAAGAGCCAGACCTGATAATAGTAGACTGGGTATTAGTGAAATCATGGAGAATTAACTCAGAAGTTGTTGGGTTAAAATTATCTCCAGGGAAATGAATTCAAAATCATAGAATGCTGGAAAAGTTATTTTAATCTGAGAAAATAGTCTTCCATTTATTTTATTTGATGGCCAGTCTTGGTGGATGTGTAGACAAAGGTTTTCTGGCTTAATGCTACTGGTTCTGAAATATTTCACCCTTGGTTTCTTGAAGACTTTACTTTAAAACTTTATGACTTTAAGATCCATATCTTAAACCAGTGTCTTCCAAAATTTTGTGATTTCCTGAATATTCATTTTTTGAAATAATAATGACTATGCTGTCCTCCTAGAACATAAATAAATTCTGTATTAGATAACAGAAAATAATCAGCTAGATGTTCAATTTTCATGACTTCTTTCCTAAATCTATAATTTCTACAATCTCTTTTAAGAGAGATATAGCAATTCCTCCTTTTATATCAGCCATATAGTCCCTCAGGCTGTAGCCCGTAGTCATCCTTTGATGGACAGAATAGAAGGAAGAAGCAATCCACAGTCCTGTCTACTTGATGTTTCTTTAGGCCATGCAATCTTTGTAAGCCTAGAAAATGTTTTCTTCTACTTAAAAAAAAATCTCATTATAAAAGGATATCAGTTGACTACTTGTTTCTTACTTTCAAGAGATCTATAAATCAGAAGTTTTTCAATCATCAAGCAACCACGAAGCCCAAAATTGAGTTACTAGTACCGTGGCAGTTTCTACACTGAGCTGTCAAAGCATATTAGCAGGAAATCTACTTTTCGAATAGCTCAGGATTTGTGTAAATGATACTGTTTGTCACGCTGCTATTAAATAACCAACATATCTAAAAGCACTTTGTGTGTGAAGAAACTCATAACATAAAAAGCATCAGGTTCTTCATGATAGAATATAGTATTTCAATCTGATTTTCTCTTATATAAAAAAGTCCTTTAGGGTACTGTAAGTAAAGTGTACCATCTCCACAAATGGCAGAAAATGTCATATTTTTCTTATGCAAGCTTATATTACATTTAAAAGGGTCTTATTGTCTACTATATTATATGTTTAACTACTATTTTCAATTTGGAAACAAGGTGAACTTGAGTTTTCTTAGTATATTTTAGCCTTCTCATCAATTTCTACTTCTTTAAAAAGGTGCTTTAGGACACTATCTTAACTGTACATTTAAACACAACTCAAAAAAGTTAAAATTTATCCAATCATAAAAAATTGCCAAGTATAACAGAAATACCAAATTATATAAAAATCTAAAAGCTTTCTCTATCTTCTTTTCTTTCTCAGAGGTAAATACTACAATGGCTTTTTATTTGCATGTAAAATATATACTATACTTTCAAAAGCTTGCATAAATATAAATTTAAGAATACAAATAGAATCATTTTCACATTTAGTCTGGCAAGTTGACTATAAGACAAATATATTGAAATGGAAAAATAGGGCTAAAGATATTTATATTTCAGATGTAATTAACCTTAAAAAAAAAACTTAAAAGGTATCATCTTTGGGTGTGATGACACATGCCTATAATCCCAGTATTTGGAAGGCTGAGACAGGAAGATCACAGATTTTAGGCTAGCTTCAACTATTAACAAGGCCCATAGTCATAGCAACTTACTGAGACCTGTTTCATATGAAAATCAATTTGTGTATTATATAAACAAAACCAAAGACAAAAATCACATGATCATTTCAATAGATGCTGAGAAAGCATTTGACAAAATCCAACATCCATTTAGGCTAAAAGCACTGCAGAGAATTGGAATAGAAGGCAACATCATAAAGGCAGTCTACAATAGGCCTACAGCCAACATCATATTAAATGAGGAAAAACTGTGAGAATTCCTCCTAAAAACAGGAACAAACAAGGATGTCCATTATCACTACTTCTTTTCAATATAGTATTTGAGACTCTAGCCAGAGCAATAAGGCAAAAAAAAAAAAAAAAAAAAGGGAAATCAAAGGGGTACAAATAGGAAAAGAAGAACTAAAACTTTGACTATTTGGAGATGACATTATACTATACTTAGAATATCTAACAAATTCAACCAAAAGGCTTATAGAACTGATCAACAAATTCAGCATTGTATCTGTAAACAAAATCAATCTTAAAAATCAGAAGTAAACCAACCATAAATCCACTGAGAACAAAATCCAGAAAACACTTCCACTCAGGATATCCCACAAAGAATAAAATATTTAGTGCCGGGGTCCAGCCCTAGCAGGAGTAGGAGGTTGTGTATTGGTGAGAGATGAGTGGAGGTCAAGAGTGAGAGAAGACTGACAGACAAGACTAGATGCAAGCTTCTCCAATTCTATTCAGGATTTGTTACAATCTTTATAATCTGTTTCTTGGCAGGATAGACAAAACCACAGTCATGCAAGCAGGAAACTTCAAGGACAGAAAAAGTCTTTAACAGACTTCAGGACAGGGTGCCAGACATTTAATAAATCATATAAAGTATGCTTTGCCTCATATCATAAGGTCAGCTTGAACTTAATCTTATATGTTGGACCAAACTAAGGTCAGTTTGAGCTTAATCTTTGGCCCAAACTTTATCCTTGGAAAAAAAAAGATCTTTGCTGACTCAGTCTCTCACATGTCACTGCCCATCTATTTTAGTTATAATGCATATACATAAAATTCCAATTACTCATATTAATTCAAATAGTTATAAAATAATTCTTTTGAAGGGGGAAGGGCTAGTTTTTCTCGTAGGGGACTCCGGCCTTTGCGGGTTCCCTGGCTGAGCTTTTGCTCAAGGCCTGCACGAGATGCTATAGCTACTTAGGAATGAACTTAACCAAGGAGGTAAAAGAAACTTCTACAAAGAAAATTATAAAACATTGAAAAAAGAAATTGAAGAAGACCTTAGAAAATGGAAAGATCTTCCATGTTCATGGATAATCAGAATAAATATCATCAAAATGGCCATACTTCCAAAAGTGATCTACAGATTTCAACTC